>NC_139236.1:55694890-56149890 GCF_977018435.1 Lepisma saccharinum | reverse complement strand
CGGCTTCGACACATCCCTACTGAAAATGAAGGGGACACACAACAAATGAGAAAATTTTCTGAAGAACTGATCTGAAAAATTAGAAACTGAAGTTTTTAAGTCCACTTTACGCAAAGATAGGCTACTTGGAAGGTGATGATCTTACCACTGTGCCATCGAGGAGGTAACAATAAAAAAGTGAAAAGTTCCTTCAGAGGTTCCAATTTAGTGAAGAGAAGAAATTAACAATCATTTTTAATTTATGTTGCTTCACTTACCTGATGCTGTCGTGGCATCATACTTTTTATGTGGCTCACATGCTGCAGCAGTGAAAGCTTAGCTGCTCGATACAACGGAGATTCCAAAGTGGATGTTTTATCAGAGTCAATATATGTTGAAGTATCATTGTAGCCAACTCTTTGTGTTGATAGACCCTGGCAAGCCTGTAAATCACCATAAGCATTCAAAATGAGTAAAATGTTACAAATTCAATGTTAAATGGAAGACATTACACATGATCTATAAACTAGAGTATCAAAATGTTTAACAAGAAAACAGCTACGATTACAGATACGAAACAAACACTACACAATTGCCAAAAAAGATAAACAAATGTAAATTGTCATGACCAAATCAATTCATTTTGTTTTAGGCAACATGAGGTACAAGCATAGAAAAAAGTGAATGAAAATAGCAAACGAAATTTGTTCCTTCACCTTCATGAGTGAATGCATGGCACGTGAGACATAATCCTATCAACAAAAATAAGCCCACACACAAACACATATGCAGACGAAGAGGACAAAAGTAGCACAAATATTCATCCAGTTGCTTTGGAAAACAACCTGCTTATCTGCACTTGACAATGCTTCACAAAGGAGGAGACATAGATCACATGCAAAAATTAGTAACAGTTAAAGTTCTGTTATTTTTTTAAAAAAAAGTTCCATTTTTATACTTGAGGAAACTGCTTCCATGTTGCTATATATACCTGCAAGGTAAGGTGTGTTCCCAGCTTCAGACAGTCTTCCAAAATATAAATATTGAATTCTTTGGTGGCCATAACAGACAGAATCCCTTCAAAGTCAAGTTTGCTTAACAGCTGGGCACATTCTGTTCCAGATGTCTTTGGCCGGCAACACCTTTAATGAAAATAATCAAGCTAAGTTTATATCAATGGATTTAGTAGTGGAGAGTACTGGTTCATATTTAACCATTAAACTGAATGATGTAATTCTGGGGAGACATTAGTCAGACACTATCAGTCAGTTTTATGGAAAAACTGTATAGCCAAAAAGATTTCCTTTAAGATTCCTTTAACAATAACTATATTTTAAATGTTGCATTGACTATAATAATATTTTAAAGGCAAAATTTAGCAGATCAACATGATAAATTAACAATGAAAAATTCGTTATTTTAATGCATATTTTTATACATTACTAGGGCTGATTCAATACCACATTGAACAGATAGCCATACCAATACCGAAAGTATGATTCCCATCAATATTGATACTGATGCTTGAAAATTGTAACAATTAAAAGTTGTTCAAAGTTTTGACTGATATTATTGTGTAAGTATTCCACTCCCAATTATATGCATCAACTTGTTTTAGAATATTTGAGAATTACATCAAAATATTAAAATACCAGGTACATAAATACAAAATGCATTTTTTTATAATGCTAATGCAAAATAAACTAAAAAACGTCAAATTTTACATAATTTCAAGGGAAATTTCATTCAAATTTCATGGTGTTCTTGCTGGACTCCACGAAAGACCAAAATCCTGGAAAAGTATTGACTGATACTTATACATCAACATTGGTATCAGCTCAGCCCTATAAATTACTGAACTGTCAAAGTATTGATATTGGTATTGACTTTTATATCACTACCAACTCAGTCCTAAAAATAAAATTATATTGAATTACTACATTAATATATTTAACTGGTAGATATGCACCCCATAATTCTACTATTTAAAAAAAAAAATTGAATACATTTAGTAGTTTTCAAGAACATATTTTTCAATATATTAACTACAATCAAATGCAGGACATTTTATTTGCATAACATTCTTAACATTTTATTACATTCTACATATGAAAATCTTTTTTTACTTCATATTATTTTGATTACCTGAAGCCATAACACTAGGAAGAAAAGGAAACAATACTTACTGCAACTTCACTTGACTAAGGTACCAATTCTTGTCCACAAGAACACTCTTTACATTCGCTGGATTAAAGGTTCTGCCCTGCTCCAGCTCCAGTGGAGAGAGATCGTAACACTGGGATCCTAGCTTATTCAATAGGCTTACAAGACGACTGTGCCTATGACAGAAAGAGAGATACTGAAAGTCACTCGAAGACATGCATATTGTCTCTTAAGAAGACAAAAATAAATCAATATTATATCTTAAATGTTGACACAATTCTTAGCACATGTGAGTTCACATTCAATAGTGCTGTTTGAGAATCAGCTACACATGTTATGATGATACAAATACTAGAACAATCTTGTAAAGATTATCTTGAGCTATTGACCAGGTGAGGTGTGGTCGATAGCCAGAGAGAATCTTTTCATCATTCGTCACCAGGAAAGCTTCAAAAATTACTTTGGAACAATCTTAACAAAATTTGTACTTTGATATAAAAAAATTAAGGTTGTTACATGTAACATGTGACATTTCCTTATCAATGAAAATCCATTAACAACAGGCACAAAGCACATGTTTATAAATATAAACAGTGCATACAAGAAACTATAAACAGTGACATTTCAAAAGTATGCAGTTTATGCTTACAAATGTTATACTTTAAAAATTTATGAATGTTTAGTTCCAGTTGTTTTGATTGGACTTTTGGAATTAAAAATTGTTCATGTCTGATGAAAATTACGAACATTTTTTAACTTACAGTAATTTTTACATAATTTACAATCAGAAATTTCAATTAAAATCTTTAATCACAAATAAGCACTGTTGATATACCCTAAATTGGAAGCACATGATTGCTACCTACCTCTGATTCACTCTGAAACAGAAGTCTGCATTTGTAATGTTACAATCTTGATCATTGTATTTGGAATGAATTCTACAAGTAACTGATACTGCTTTTAGTATGCACTTACTTTTTGGTTAGTTTCAGTGATTGAAGAGTATCCATAATCATCTGGAAATCTTGCTGTGGGAGTTGTTCCTTGACCTCTTCCATGGTGGATGTGAGCAGCATCTCAGCACGTTGGCAAGCCAGATTTCCTGCCAGCCGAGCCAAGGCTAGCTGAGGGTATGCTAAGAGTCGTCCCACAATAAGTGTTAGCAGTGAGCCACTCTGTGATGGATGAACTCCTTCCAAGCACTTCAATAGCTGACGCACAAGACTCGGCTAAAAACAGAACACAAACAACAGTGAATTAACCTTTGATACAAGCATAAATACAGCAAACTTCATAAGTTATGAAAAAAATTGTTAGGTACATTTAAGAAATGAGAGTGGATTATATAAAATTATAATACTCATTTAACTGCTGTCATAAAAACAAGTAAACTATTTGTTTTAAAAAATTAATTTTTAAATACAGTTTCTTTTCCCAAGAAGAGCTTTTCTTTATTTGCAGATATCAAAGAAACTGATCTGCAATTCAAATTGTGCACTAGAAGATTGCCATTTCATACCAGATCAGTTTACTATGGACATAGTCCCTAATGTTTTTGTAATTTTATCCTAAAATTGTTGTTACTATTTCAGTCTCTTAAGTATATCCTCTCTGCCCTTTGAAGTTCTGAATATGTTAAACAATATTACACAGAACATATTTAATTTGTATTCACTATTAATTATTATCAACAGCACATTCTTTGTTTGTACAAGAGGTGAGCCAATGGAGTTGATACAAGTAAAACAAGTACTATGAATTATACAATTTGCTGAATCAATCCCATTATAGGAAATTGCTCATTTGTGACAAAACATGTGATCTCACAGTTGGCAGGTATTGTTTCTATTCACAATTTTATCATTAGATGTTACTGGCTTGATTACCTTTCTTTTTTACTTTTGATACTTATGTGAAATAAAAGTTTTAAATTCATTGTCATTTACATTTTTCTTTTATCTGTATTTCCAACTTTATTTGCTCCACATCATTTAACTTAAAATAAAATTTTAAAATATAATTCTTTTTATACGAAATAAAGCTACTATTGTCATCACAAGCATCAATTAAGAAAGTGATTCTTTCTCCATAGAGGTATCACTATGATTGTGCTTCCACAGCTAAACATAATACTGTTATCTAAATGTGCATTTTCCTCAAAACTGTCTTGAATTGAGTTTGAGTTACTCCACTTGTGCTCTGAACCCCTCATATGTCATTTTTATATGCATATCAGCTTATTTTAAATCAATACTTCATTAATATCAATAAAACTTCCATATATGTTTCCTTCCATCAAGTCTTATTGATCTAAACTTATTAGCTATCCAATGTGAAATTGTAGCTTTGAACCAAGGAAATTTACCCGAGTCACATCCTCGCATCTGGAGGCAACTGCTTGAACAAGTAAACAACTTGCACCAGGACTTCTGTGAACTGCTGCTATAAATTCCTGTACTGGTGGCTCTGCAGAAAGTTGAATAACCTCCTGGATGTGATTCACAAGAAGCCATGTCATCTGCTCAACATCACTCAGATTTTCACACTGCAATAGCATAAAAATAAATTAAAAAAATAAAATAAAAATAACTCAAATACAGATATTGCAAGCATGTGATTATCTAACACTCACATGCTAGAAAAATATAATTTAGGAATCTGTGTATCATTTTTACCTATAATAAAATAGTGAAGATCTTTTCAATCCAACATGGACTAGATATGGGGATAATTTCCAACTGTTTGTGTTACTTGAACAGCACACACTTAAAGAAGATAAAGCTTTCTGTTATGGAGACTTTTCTCACTGAAAAGACATCAAAAGATTTGAACAGATGCAAATATAGTGGCTACAGTGTTGCCAAGTACAGTAAAAAGTGCTCAAATGAACAAAGCAATTTTAACCCAATTTAACTCAAAATCTAAAAGCTTGGAAATAACTTAGTTCATGCACATTATCACGACCTTCTTTCCTCGGCTTAGTACACGGTCGAGATCGTATTCAAATTTTAAAAGAAATAAAGAAAATATTTTCAAGCTTTTACATGATAAAAGACAAGAAGTTGAAGTTTAATATTTTATACGTTGTTAAATTACTGACACAAATATGTATTCACCTTTTAGTACTCATGGAAAATTACCAAATCGAGTATTAATGCACAATATATTTAAACAAAATTATACAAGTGAAATTGACAATTCACACATAAGTTCAGTACATTCAATTATATATATTTGAATAATGAAGCATAAATATCACTTTACATCAACCTTTTGACCTATTTCAGGTTTATCTTTAATTTTATTACTTCAAGTCAAATTGTATCTAAGAAGAATTACTTCCGATCTTTTGCAGATTTGTACGACGTAATTCGGCAAGAAATGCTCGATAATCAATCAGCGAAAACCAAGACGAATTATGTAAATAATATGTTCAATTCACTTTCCACATCCCAATTAAGCACTTTATGTACATTTACGAAAATAGGCCTTTCATTTAAAGTATCTACATGCATGTATAATATTTATTCGTAGATTCCTTATAAAACGAAGATGGCTGCCATTTTATGTGATTCCAGCCGGTCACCAAATTTATGTCCTTTGGACCTTTTACGCCTTTAGCGATGAAGGTTCAACTTTTAAAAGTAAACATAATACTTATCTGCGCTGATATGCTTTAAAATATCGACGGATCTTCCTTTTTAATCAAATTCTTCAAATTTCACTTTCCGAAACATTTTTGTGACTTCTCGTCAGTCCAAGATGATCTTTTAGATGAAGCAGTGTATCCGAACTCACACTGTTACAACTTTTTTCACAGAATACAAACTTGCGAACATATTTCAAGTGACAAATTTCGAATTGTACAGTTATTATACATTAAAATGCTTGTAAAATAGATTAGATGCAATAAAATAGATATTACAATATTCAATTACATGTTTACGTATTTTATTTTCACCTTTTTCAGTTATTTTAAGCTTTACAATTTTGGTGGGAAAAAGGTTATTTACGCGCAACTTAGATTTTTCCCTTTATGTGAGTTGGCTATGTTTCCAAGTTTAGGATTACTTCACAGCTTTAGGATTACTATTCAAGGCGCTCAATTTATCAAATCGTATCTTTATCGTCGAAATTCTGTCAAAAGTTATGTTAAATGGTTTGTACATGTTAGTAACACATTTTAAATACATGTTCGTACCCATTTAATAATGAAAGAGCAAATAAAAGCTGCTGAAACCAAACACATGTGCGATTAATCATAAAGTGACAATTTTCGGTAAGCATATTATTGAACACAAACCAGATTACATCGCTAAATTACAAAAATATTTTAAATGTTTGAAGTTTACATACGTACTTCAGTTATAACTAAGCCAAAGTGATGCAAATTAATTTTCTACTAATATAAAGCACCAAATACGACCTCAAATCGTAAATTTCAAGTAATAAAATTATTTTATTTTTCACTTTATGATGGTACTCGTTCTGATACCGTCATACTGGCGCCCAATGGGCTTACCCACGCCAAACTATAAATTACCATTCACTAAATTTATAAGAGCATTTGAGATCAACATACGATCTATTATTTCTAAGAAACCCAGATAATTTAAAGAAAAGAGTAAACATAAATTTCTTTCTCAATCATGAAGTGATAATGAACTTCTATAGCACTTCATACATTTTGTGTCAAAATTATAGACCAGAGAAAATATTAACTTGTATATTAAGAAATTTCCAGCTCATAATTTCTATGAGTGAGCTACAAATATTGTATAACAATATTCAAGTTGAATAAATGTAAAGAACAAAATTAAATAACTTAAATATTAAGAAACTTTAACATGTTTCTGAGTTGAACCATTATTAATGTGATATAATGTTATACTAAAATACACGAAAAATGAAGTTCAAACTTCGAAGTTATGATGAAGTTCAATAGCATATCAAGTATTATATGTCAAATGACAAACAAAAGCAAAAATTAGTACATTGACACATTTGTAGCTAGATCATTGCTAGTAGAGTGAGCTACAAAAATTTATACATCAACACTTTAGTTAAATAAATACAAAACATGAAATCATTATAACTTATTGTTTATATGGCAGAATACCCACAAACTTCACCACTCATAATATGGCTACTGCACAAAATTATTACCAATCTTCACCATTCAAGATAGATGGTTACTGTTCATTACATATTGACAAACAAGAAATACCTAACAGTTCTATACTGTTCTGAATTAAAAGTTTGTTGAGAGGAACTTCACACTGCTGTGGACGTGAGAAAACTTTCGATTGAAACCTAAATCAGTATTTTGGAGTATACTTAATGTCAACACTGCATACACTGCTATCTCAAGTAGCATGACCATTTATCAGATGTGAATGTTACTAATTTAAGCAATCCACACCCCCAAAAGCCAGGTACTATTAAGTATGCGAAACATTTCATGAAGACAATCTTAACGCTCCATTACTTCTCATTTGTCCAGTACAAGTAATGTCTTACTCCTTAACCTAACTATACAAAAGAAATTGCTTAGTAAGGTTTCAACTAGTGAAGAAAATGTACCATCCAATATCCTATGCTAATAAAATTATACACTTTTCATATTAAGTTTTTTGTCAACCTTCGCCATTTAAAATAAAATGGTTAATGCTCAATAATATTGACAAAAAATATTAATAACATTTTTCTTATTCAGTTTCTTGAGTGGCACTATAGGACTTACTTATTGCCTTTTACGTGAACCTACCCCAAGTTTTTATGCTCTATGGCATGTCCGCATGTGCTTCGAGCTCGGATCAACTCATGGATCTCTTCGCTTACCTTTTGCAACATACAGTGAGTATTTGATTCAGCTTATGGAATCAAATAACTCAAAATAATTCACATTAAAATTAGCATTTGGATTTTTGGTATCATTCCCTGGGTGTTATTAACCAAAACTTGAGTAACTTGTACCTTAGACAAATAGACGAGATGTTATGAGTTAATACAGTTCAATTAACAACTGTTTCTAGAGTATGACTTTGATGCACTTAATTGTTGTGCATTTATAATTAAGTATCTCACAGTCCATGAGGTAAATCCTAACAACTAAATCTAAATTATTACTCTAATAAAAATGTATTTAAAGTACGACCATTCTAGGCCAACCATTAAAAAAAAATATGGAATAACTATAAGAGTTACTTAACACATTAATATTTTATACGAGGTGTACTACCAATTTTAGTCCAACCTCATTAATGGTAAGTTTGTTTCAAGAACAAACTGTGCACACATCTGTAATGACAGATGAAGAAAAATCATTTTTTTCTTGCATTGTTTGATCAAGTATATGTTGCACCACATCGTTATGTGTGCTACCTGCATCTAGCAAAGTGTTCAACCAAGAAATTTTCTTGTTGTTGGAACATTTCCACAATTTTACATGTTCAATAGCAATGTTTTCCTGAAGAATCCCATCACTGCAACGTAAGGCAGATATACGAGAGTCACCAAAGTTTTTTATACATAAGTATGGACCTTCGTACAGAAAACAATATTTTTTAATTGGATTATCATCCATATCTCTTTGTCTATTTCGAATAAAAACAAGATTTCCAGAAGAAATTGATATTTTATCTAGTTGCTTACAATTCAACTTGTTTAACTTATTAGATCTAGCTGCATGACTTTTAATTTGAGCCATAAGCAGTTTGTCATTCCATGACTGATGTGTACCATCATCAAATATGACATTTCCTATTTGTAGGTTAGGTTCCTTATTTAATCTTAACTCTATCGGAGCGAAACCAGTTTGCGAGGAAATAGTATTGTTTAACCAATGCAAAGCTATGGATACTTGCTGGGGCCATTTAGCATGGTTATCGATGCACAATACTCTCATTAAACGGTTAAGTTCCGAATGATACCGTTCAACCATGTTGGATGAAGGGTGATAAGGTGGAGTAAACATAAGTTTGACACCATATTCATTCATTTTAGTATTAAAAAGACATGAACGAAACTGTGGTCCATTATCCGAAATTATTTTTTCTGGAATGCCCAGATGTACAAAATATACTTGGCACAATTTATTCAGTACCGTAACAGCGTTGCTGTTTGTCACTGGATATGCCACTAAATATCTGGATGCTGCATCCAATATAGTAAATAAGAAACGCTCACGTTTAGGACCCATGGTGAATGGACCTTGTAAATCAATGAACAATATTTTCCCAGGCTTGTCGGTAATATGTACTTTGGCTAAATGTTTAGACGGATGCTTATTCGGTTTAGTGCGAATGCATACATCACAGTCTGCTACATATTGTTGTACATCTCTCTTCATACCTTTCCATTGGAAGTATCTATATATTTGAGAAAGTGTACGACTAGCACCAAAGTGTCCCGATAAGTCATGAAATTTGTTCAAAATTGAACCCACTAATGTAATTGGAACACAAATTCTAACTTTTTGAACGTTATGAAAGTCTCTAACACACAAAATATTGTCCCTTAGAAGATAACGTTCATTCCAAGTCCTACTTCTTGGATTATCATTAAGAATTGAAGAGTGCAAAATATATTGCCTAATTTCTTTCAATTCATCATCTTTTTCTTGTGCTACAATCAAATCATCAATATTAATGAAAGATTCTAATATTTCCTTAAACTGCAAAGAATTTACATGATACAAGAGGCCTTCTTGCATCGGAAATGTTCTACTCAGAACGTCAGCAATTATATTTTCCGACCCTTTACAGTATTGTACTTGGAATGAATACTGTTGTAATTGTACAAACCAACGAGTTAAACGTGCATTCCATGTGTGCGCCGTTTCTAACCAGGTAAGTGCCTTATGGTCAGTTATGATAATGAAATGTCTGCCTTTTAACATAGAACAGAACTTATCAATAGTAAACAATATGGCTAATACCTCTAATTCTGTAGAAGTGTATGATTTTTCATAACTCCTGAGCAATCTACTCACGAAACCTAGAGGTCTAATAATACCATCCATGAGCTGATAGCAGTATCCTGCCACACCTATTATTGATGCGTCAGTTTGAACATAAAAAGTGTGTGAAAAGTTAGGAAAAGATAAAAGTACTTGTTCACTAACTTTTTCTTTTAGTGTTTTAAAAGCTGTAGAAGCTTGGTCATTCCATTGCCATTTCTTACCAGCCTTCAACAAGTCATACATAGGTTGTGCTATGATGGCATAATTTTTTATGTATTTGCTCAACCAATTAAAACAACCTAAGATCTTTTGCAATTGTTTAACTGAATTGGGCACAGGCAAATTCACAATGGAATCCACATATTTAGGATCTTTCTTATACCCCTGCGAAGTAATAATGTGACCTAAAAATTTTATTTCTGATCTACAAAACTCACATTTTTCAAGTTTCAACGTCATACCTGCCTGCTTCAATTTTTCAAGAACTGTTCTTACATGCATTATGTGAGATGCAAAATCTTGAGACTTTATGATAACGTCATCAACATAAACTACCACGAAATCTCTACAGTCCTTAAGCACACGATTTAACGCATCGACGAATACAGCTGTACCATTTACTGAACCAAATACAACTCTTTTAAAATGATATAAGATACCTTCGAACATAAACGCAGTATATTTTCTGCTGTCAGGATGTAAATTAATTTGCCAGAAAGCATTCAATAGATCCACCGAAGTGAAGTATTTACAATATTGGAATTCTACCAACAAATCTTGTATCTTAATAGGATGCACTTGTATAAGCTTAACATGTTGGTTTACTCTTTTGAGATCAACACATAAACGTATACCCCCTCCAGATTTAGGAACTACCAAAAGTGGAGACAGATATTCTGAATTAGACAACTCAATAACATCCCAATCAAGCATGATTTTTATTTGTTCACGTACTTGATCTCTATAAGCAAAAGGTATAGGATAATTTTTGCCTACTATAGGTAGATCAGTATCTAATACCATTTTATGAACGTAATCGTTACACAAACCAGGCTTATTAGAAAATATTTCTTGATATTCGAGTAGTATCTCTATGAACAAAGTTTTTTGTTCATTTGTAAGCGAATCAGCCTTTTTCATGTACTCTTCAAACTTATGCAAGTTGAACTTGGACTTATCCTCCAAGCCATTATACTTATTGACATGAGAACATTCAAAATAAGACAAATTATTGCCATCTTCAATTATTGGCATGAAGCGTGCGAAAGTGCGTTCTTCATCGGAGCCACATATTATTATTTGATCTTTAAAATTTAATGATGCTTGAAGTGCATATAACACATCTAATCCCAAAATGATATCCACTTGTAAATTGTGAACCACCAAAAACTGAACGTAACATTGCAAATTACTTATTTGAATGATCAGTTTAACCATACCTAATACTTTGGTTTTCTTATTACCAGAAAAATCCACTAATCTCACATTATCCGCAGGTGTGAGCCTGGGTCTACTAGCCTTAATATTAATTTCTTTCCAAATAGTATTAGAAAGCAGACTAATTTCTGCGCCAGTGTCGCAGAGAGCATCATAAAATTTATCAAAAATTAAAACTTTTAATTTTGCAGTAAGAGTGTTACCGTTGAGAGCATTAATTGGTGTTGGAATTTCTTTTGACTCATATTCATCACAGTTATGAAATTCTTCCCATTTCCCTAAATTCATGCTATCAATAGTGGGATTATTAACTTGACCTTCATCACCCACTTTAAAACAAAGGTCGCTTGTTAGTTTTCCCGCAAGGACAAAACGTTATCCTCATCGGGATAACTATCAATGCTGTTTGCATCCTTAAAATGATTAACATTGACATTGTGCACGGTAGCTTGCACTTTTATATCTCTACCCACTTTATCATTAGATGTACAAGGTGTAGTACCAAAACCCATACTGTACAAAAATTGTTTAACCTTAGTCATTCCCGCATAATTCCAATGTATCATATCTACTCTACCTCTGGACGGGTGACCAAGGAATTTCTGGTATAAGGAGTTATCTATGCAATCATTCTCTAAGAAGAATAAAGGTGCTATATTGTATACTTTTACTTTAAACTCGTCGTGTAGTGACATCAAATACAGATTGAAATTATTCCATGTCTGCCACAATTGTTCATGAGGAGATGACATATATTTAGGAAGAGGTGGCAAACATAGTATCGTAATTTCAGCACATCTAGATTTCAACGTATTCAAGAGTTTGCTGAAAGATACTTGCATTTGTTCGAAGCTGCGTTTCCTAATTAAATCATTGGTACCTATCATGACCAATATTTTGTCTGAGAGTTTCTTAGCATTTGATACACGCCTATGTAGATCATCAATGGTTTGTCCCGAGACACACAAACCTATGAATCTGGAAGCAGATTCATTCATATTCCATCTGTAACCTAAAATACTGTTGGCATACCTAACTAACATACTGTCACCAAGTAGTTGATGATCTCCTAACTTAGGAAAGAACTCACTTAAATCACTATGATGATTATTATTTACTTCACTTGAGCGTGCATTATACTGAGATTTGGTAAAAGGAGGATTTTCAACCGCTTTGATGCTCAAGACACCTCCTGTATCAGGAGCATCTAAGAGTTTTCCTGCCTCGAACCCAAATTCACATTTCTAGAAATCTGATCATTTCTTACCCATGTCCTACCATTAGCATAGGATTTACGAGCAGATCCAACCTCATTATTAGATCTTAAGTTTCTTAATCCATTTCTGTTAGACATATTTCGGTCATTTTGCTCCTTAAACATAGACACATTAGCTACCTTCGATTTGTTCTTTTGGTTACCATAAATTTTACTAGAATCCATATACCTAGTTGAATTATTTTTTAAAGATTGAAAATTTTCTATGGCTTGCAAAGTCTGTCTCAGTGTGTGAATATTATTCACCACCAAGTGTTCACTTATTTTGTAAGGTAACAATGAAGATAACTGAGCAATAAGATGTGCTTCGTCAGCATGTGGTTGTATAGATTTCAATTTTTTGTAATTCTTATTTGCAAACTGCAATAAGTTCTCCTTGCTGTCTTTGTCATAAGGTGAATTTAGAACTTTAGTTAAATTTACAGATTTCCACCTATCGTTTTGATAATGAGATAAGAAATCTGCCTTAAACTCAGCATAAGTCTTAAACTTTAATTTATTTTCAATGTACCAGGTACGCGCACAATCTGTGAGTAATTTAGGTAAATAATTCATATACTCACACTCATGTATATTGTAAATTTCCAGGTTTTCCTCTACTTTTTCTAAAAATTCAGATGGTATAATGTCTGCGGAAACACCATCAAAATGAGGGAAGTGCCTCAAATCTTGTGGTTTAATTATTGGCTTGTACCTAACCTTCGATGTATCTCTTGACGGAACAACTTCCGAATGTTTAACATTTGGAACATTTGTCGTAGGAGTTATCTGAGGAGTATTGCTTACATTTTGTCCAACCCTACTAGTTAACCTGTCACGTTTTAACTTATTTCTCTTATTAGCTAGTCTAGTATTACAATACGGACCATCATCTACACATGTACTATCATGAACTGAGTTGACACTACAATCAGTTTCCGAATCAGAAACTGCACCCGAAAGGTGTCTACATTTGTTGTAGTCATGCGGAACGTAACCAACACTAGGTCTACTTACACCTTCATGGCTTTCACGATTTAAATCTACATGTCTAGCATCAAGCTCATGAAAATCACCCTGCACTGAATTCAACTTTACATTTTTTGATGTCATATTTTTTCTGAGCGTAACTGGAGTTAGTACATCATTGACCATGGTTGTTAGACTAGACTCGATCAGTGACATAGCCTTTCTGATGTTAACATTTAAACTAGTAACTGCACCATCATTCAACATGTCACTATTTGGAGCAACCTTAACATAATGTACATTACTATCATCTTCACTATGATTATTAACATTGGGTGGAATCTTGGATGACAGAATGACATGACTTCTGTCATCGAATTCGTACTCAACATCGCTCTTATCAAGCTGATCCCCCCTATCTATCTTATTCATTAACGGTTTATTGAACTGTAATTGATCTAGTGCAGTATTTACCTGACCTAAATCCTTCCTAACTGTACACAGAGACATATCATTCTCTTCACAAGCTCTAAAGCATCTATCAAGCTTTGTGTCAAATTGCCTTGATAGATCTTCTATTACACTCTCAATTTTGTTATCGACATCCTCTGCCAATGATACTAATTCTACTTTCATTTTCTTGTCGAGAGCATGCAAATCTTTCTCTACATTCTCATACCTAAGCATGCATTCATTTCTAAATTGGCTTATATCCATTTTAAGATCTTTAAATTCTTTGGCATGAGCCTTATGTGCTTCGGTTAATGCATTCAAAGTTGTGTCTACCTTTATATTTTGTTCTGCTTGCACTTGCAAAGCAGTGTCAATTTTGGTATTATGTACCTGCAAAGCAGTGTCTAATTTACTATTTTGTTCTGCTTGCACTTGTAAAGCAGAGTCAATTTTACTATTTTGTGCTTGCAAAGCAGTGTCTAGTTTACTATTTTGTTCTGCTTGCACACTATTTTGAGCATTTATTAACCTCACAATGTCCGCCAGTGTGATATTACTCTCAACAGTTTCGGTCATTGTTAAAATATTGGAATAGACCAGCAAGTTAAACACAAAATTACACAAATTAAATATATTTTTGACAATTTACCTCTTATAATTTAAGAGACAAAATGAGTCTCTATAATCTTAATATCACGACCTTCTTTCCTCGGCTTAGTACACGGTCGAGATCGTATTCAAATTTTAAAAGAAATAAAGAAAATATTTTCAAGCTTTTACATGATAAAAGACAAGAAGTTGAAGTTTAATATTTTATACGTTGTTAAATTACTGACACAAATATGTATTCACCTTTTAGTACTCATGGAAAATTACCAAATCGAGTATTAATGCACAATATATTTAAACAAAATTATACAAGTGAAATTGACAATTCACACATAAGTTCAGTACATTCAATTATATATATTTGAATAATGAAGCATAAATATCACTTTACATCAACCTTTTGACCTATTTCAGGTTTATCTTTAATTTTATTACTTCAAGTCAAATTGTATCTAAGAAGAATTACTTCCGATCTTTTGCAGATTTGTACGACGTAATTCGGCAAGAAATGCTCGATAATCAATCAGCGAAAACCAAGACGAATTATGTAAATAATATGTTCAATTCACTTTCCACATCCCAATTAAGCACTTTATGTACATTTACGAAAATAGGCCTTTCATTTAAAGTATCTACATGCATGTATAATATTTATTCGTAGATTCCTTATAAAACGAAGATGGCTGCCATTTTATGTGATTCCAGCCGGTCACCAAATTTATGTCCTTTGGACCTTTTACGCCTTTAGCGATGAAGGTTCAACTTTTAAAAGTAAACATAATACTTATCTGCGCTGATATGCTTTAAAATATCGACGGATCTTCCTTTTTAATCAAATTCTTCAAATTTCACTTTCCGAAACATTTTTGTGACTTCTCGTCAGTCCAAGATGATCTTTTAGATGAAGCAGTGTATCCGAACTCACACTGTTACAACTTTTTTCACAGAATACAAACTTGCGAACATATTTCAAGTGACAAATTTCGAATTGTACAGTTATTATACATTAAAATGCTTGTAAAATAGATTAGATGCAATAAAATAGATATTACAATATTCAATTACATGTTTACGTATTTTATTTTCACCTTTTTCAGTTATTTTAAGCTTTACAATTTTGGTGGGAAAAAGGTTATTTACGCGCAACTTAGATTTTTCCCTTTATGTGAGTTGGTTATGTTTCCAAGTTTAGGATTACTTCACAGCTTTAGGATTACTATTCAAGGCGCTCAATTTATCAAATCGTATCTTTATCGTCGAAATTCTGTCAAAAGTTATGTTAAATGGTTTGTACATGTTAGTAACACATTTTAAATACATGTTCGTACCCATTTAATAATGAAAGAGCAAATAAAAGCTGCTGAAACCAAACACATGTGCGATTAATCATAAATTGACAATTTTCGGTAAGCATATTATTGAACACAAACCAGATTACATCGCTAAATTACAAAAATATTTTAAATGTTTGAAGTTTACATACGTACTTCAGTTATAACTAAGCCAAAGTGATGCAAATTAATTTTCTACTAATATAAAGCACCAAATACGACCTCAAATCGTAAATTTCAAGTAATAAAATGATTTTATTTTTCACTTTATGATGGTACTCGTTCTGATACCGTCATAACATAATTAAGGAACTTACCACAAAATCACAAAAGAGTATGATTCCACCCTTTCTTACAACTTCCAAATTGCAGCAAGGGGATGGTCCATAATTTTTCACTTGAAAAGGACTGAAAAATAGAAAAAAATAAACAGTAATAGCAAAAACCTCAAAGGTATGTTGATCGCACTGACAAAAGTTAATATTATGATATTAAAAATAATTAAAATGATAAAAGCTATTTCTGTGATAATTTCTGATTGCCTTCCAATTCAGAAAAATCCATATTTTAACTTTTACAAGACCAAGTACTATTCATAATTGGGAAAAAGAGACGCGGTAGTATACAAATACGGGGAAACTAGTACTCACTTTATCCGCAAAACTGCTTTGCAGATAAAGTGAGTACTAGTTTATCCGTATTTACCAAGTACTATGTTTAGAATTTACAATATATGTTGATTATTTATAATTTTAATTAAAAATTGAGTCATGAATTTACTTGATTGGTTTTTAGATGAGCATTTTCCTGCCTATAACAAAAACACTGGCAGTGACAGAAAAAATAGCCACGTTCAATTTAAGCATACCTGTTGTATTCAATTGTCTAAATATCAGAACTAGTATCAGTTCTGCTCTATTCACAGCATGATAATCTTACATTAAGGTTTGACACACACACAGGAGAGATGTACTGTGTAAAAACTTCAGGGGAAAATGCAGGCTCGACTAGGACTCGAACCTGGGTCTCCCTAGCATATTGTGCCATTTCTCTACCAACTGAGCTACCAAACTAACCCTGGCTTTGCCCAGTGTTTCACTGTGTGCTATAACAGTGGGATCTGTTGCCTTTGAAACACTGTTGACGTCAACGTTGCTCCAGTGTAGCACTGACATAATTCCCCACAGGTAAAACAGAGACAGCTAAAAAATCAGGCAAAGCCAGGGCTGGCTTTGTAGTTCAATCTGTATGACAGACACACAGGTTTGAGTCCTGGTTGAGCCTGCTTTTTTTGCTGAAATTTCTATATGATAATATTGTTTCTATCTTCTACTTTATACAAGCACTTTAATAAGTTTCTTAATATAATGTTTTAGGACAACATGCACTGTAACTGCAGTAACTGCAACAATGATAATCTTCAATTTACCAATAAATGTCTGATGAAATGAGCATGCTTTCTCTCGAAACACTCCACCATGAAACAAGTTAATAAACTGATTGTAAAGCAGTAAATTGGAAGAAAGAAACTAACAATGCAAGCAACACATACACACACACACAAGAAGAGGAAGAATGTCATGTGAACAGGAACTAACCTGAGAGGCCCCTCAGACTTTGCTGGCGTTGTCAACAGTACTTGGCCCCAGAATTCCTGACTGCTATAGTTAAGGATAACTAGGAGGTAGCACCATTCGAAGGTTAGAAGAGGCGACACTGCAGCCAATTCAAGGAACAAAGCATTGATATCATCCAATGGAAGCTCGGTCTCCTCGCCACCAACGTTCTTCACCATTTCCATTGCAGCATTGGCAACTTTGCAGTAGCTTCCTGTCAGAATAATACATGCAATCAATTACAATGGACTTTTGAATTAAAGCTTTAATTGGAACTGAACCTTACAATATAAAGTGGGATAAAAATCACTAAAATGAATCTGCACTGGAAAAAAAATCTGGGCCATTGTGAATTGTTAATCATTGCACTACCTGGCAGGCACATTAAATCATGAGGATGTGTTCATATACGAGGGTTGTCCAGAAGGTTGACTGCAATTTGTGAATTGTAATTAAGAGAATTTATAATCTCTCGACAACCTAATGGGAAACTATTATGTAATTTTCCTCCATTTTGCATCAAATTTAGCTGTAAGTTTCTAATATTTGTCCCAGAATGCCACAAAAATGAGACTATTGCATTGAACTGTTCTTCCAGAAGCACCCTGTGCAGATTTCTCAGCTTTAATAGCATAAACTTTGATTCTGTACCTTCAAGAAGTAGATTATTTATAGAATCATCGGATAAAAAATTTATGTATTTACCAATGAAATCTCTTACTAGTATGCTACTATTGGTTAATAATCACAACCAAGTAACTAACTTATGGTACTAATTTATACCAAGGATATAAGAGCTCATTTCAAATCTGCATATAAGTGAACTGAACTTCAAGAGTAGGTTTCATACCTGACTGAAGCATATAGATACAGTAGAGTAGAAAATGAGCAAATTGTTCTTGTAGATATCCACAATCCTCTACTGATGATGGTGTGAAAACAATGCTGTATATTTTACTACTGACAAGGCCAATAACACGGAACATAAACCTGTAAAGAAATAACATGTTGAATAAACAATACAAAGCAACACTAAGTGAGAAATATATGAGTTCTGTCACTTTTCTACCACTTTAGATTAATCAAACTGAGAATACATGAAATACATGTATATTATAGATGAAAATTATGCATTTTGCATAATTTCAGGAATGTTTAGACTCTGCCATGTGGCATACTTGGACTCTCGAAAAGCATTGGCTGGTGTCAGTGATTAAATTTCAGCTCAAAACGTTCTGATACCAATATTGGCTAAGCCTTTCCTGTGTTTAATGACAATCCCAGTGAGTATCCTTCTTCAACTCATGCCAAACTCACGGCCTTCACCAGTCTTCATTACAGCCATATCTGGGCCTGTCTACAAATTTTATATAAATATGCACACACAAGGGGAATATCACATTTCATTATTTCTATCGGAAATGTCATAAAACTACAATACGAATGAGATTAGTTCATACCTTGCCATCACAACCTCTGGAGACACTTCACCCTTGCTGCCAACATTCAGTGGGTCAAGGTAGTCATAATGTGTGGGAATAAATAACTCCAGCTCCTCCAGGCGGCCTAGCACGACTTCTTCCTTTCCTTGTGAAATCAGCACCAGGAGCATTCCAAGCACCATCCCTAGCCACCGCTGCACCACAACCAATGAACTTTGCTACGAGAAGTGAGGAGAATGTCGAATTTAAATTATGCAAAGAAAACAAGAAAGAGTAAGAAAGAATTATGATGATCATCATAAAAAGAGAAGAATACTATTCAAATTTGTCCTAAGTATATTGTTTTCAATTGTGTACACTGCTTGCTGATTCTCACATACCAGCTGAACAACTTGAAGGGTAAGTAAAAAAAAAGTATATACCTTTTCCAAATGGTGTTGTTCTAGTTGGAGCTTCAGTCTTCAGAATAAAAGTACAAGAAGTTTCCTAAGATAGTTATGGCTTCGACCATCCCAGAACAACAACAAGCAACAAGGTTGTTTCCCACTCAAGAGAAAGTGCGTGACCCCCTTCAGCAAGCTTTCACCAGATTGCCAACAGATTGAGGTGGTGGCGGATATTCAGTTCCAAAACCGGAGGGCCAAGGTGCGAAAACTGGGAGGCAAAGATAGTATATTTCCCTTTGTAGATAAGTTTTAGCATAGTGCAGGAGCAAAAGTGGGGGGGGGGGGGGAAACTGCCTCTCTAATCACAGATACTGGACTGTGACATGGTATACAATATTAAGAAAACAGCCCAGTCCGAGTGACACACAAGCAACAAGCAACATATGCAGCTTGTTGAGTCACTTCAGTTCGGAACATTGCATTTATTACTGACGGTTCATTTCCAAGTAACACACAATTCATGTGGCATGTAGCTTTGGTCTGAAAGCTTCCTATGACACACCCCTTTCCAGTTTAATTTTCGACTTTAACTCATGGATGCTGTGTTTTGTAGTGTAATCTTCAATGTCACAGCTGTTTTTGGTCCATACTTTGAAAATGGCTGAAACTCTTAAAATGACCTTAGAGGATATGTTTGCAGATACAAGGAAATTTATCTTGTGAATAAGGCTAGAGAAAGTGACTACTAAGCTAGTTGGATCTTAAATAATCTATAAAATAATCCTTTCTACTTTCATTACTGATTCTTTTTTTAACCCATTAATTTTATCACATCAAATTCCCTGACTTTCCCACATATTCCAGGTATTTTTCTTTTCCAGAACTCTTATACTGGAAAGCAGAAATACAT
Source organism: Lepisma saccharinum (assembly GCF_977018435.1). NCBI lineage: Eukaryota > Metazoa > Arthropoda > Insecta > Zygentoma > Lepismatidae > Lepisma > Lepisma saccharinum. The sequence goes on along the minus strand of NC_139236.1, from coordinate 56,129,377 downwards.
AATTATTCCTGTATTTTCCAAATTTTTAAAATATATATATATTTGTTTACAAAATTTCCCAATTCTTTCACTCTGAAGTTGATTTCCGTAACTTTTTCAGGTTTCTAAAAATTTATTAACAAAATTCCCAACTTCTTCACTCAGAAGTTATTTCCCTGATTTTCTCAGGTTTCTAAAAATATATTTACAAAATCCCCACCCCAACTATTTCACTCTGAAGTTCGCTTCCCCAACTTTTCCACGTTTTTAAAATATTTTTACACAGTTATCTCAATGTTTTCACTCTCAAGTTGATTTCCCTGACTTTTTCAAGTTATAAGAAATTTATTTATAAAATTCCCAAACTTTTTCACTCTGAAGTTGATTCCCCATGCCTTTTCCATGTTTTTCATTTTCTTTTACAAAATTACCCCAATGTTTTCACTCTGAAGTTATTTTCCCTGACTTTTTCAGGTTTTGAAAAATATATTTACAAAATTTCCCCAAATTTTTCACTCTGAAGTTGATTTCCCTGACTTGTCCAACTTTTTCTAGGGTGAAAGAGTTTGTTTTCATTACCCCGAACAAGCTACGTAGAACTTGGTAAAACAACGAAGAGTATCTTGTAACTGTGATACTGCAAGTTGAATATCAAAAGATTCATAAATGCAAAAGGTAAGAATAACTAGAGTAAAATACTAACCATTGAAGGGGGCTCTGAGAACAGTACTCTGAGCAGAGGATCGACTGGCCTTAGGACACTGGGAGCAGCTGAGTTCAGCAAACGATGCAATGCATGTTGGGCCATTCTGGTTTCCAGGTGAACCCTCCCATGTGCAAGAAGTGGGAGAAGAGCATCCATCACCTGGCGAGACCACCTCCGCCACTTCTCTTCATTCTCATCATGGCTCTCTGTCAAGACAATGCTTAACAGTTCCAGCACCTATAACATAATAATACAGTCAAACCGTTGTGAATGTGAATTACTCCTATCAGACCCACTGATAATGAATTGAAAAAAAGTTCAGAAAAGTTTGTTTTTACGTCCACTTGATGATAGTCACTTGGGCTCATCGGGACTAACTTACAGTTTAAAATGAAATACAAATGACTGTGAAATGTGAGCTCATGAGGATTGAAACTCAAAACCTTAAGCCGACTTTAGACGAAAGCATTTCCTTTAATATTTTTGCTAACATAAATGCTATGTAAATGCTTCCAAAAATCATATAGCAGGTAGTACTTTACACGCAAGCATTTCGTGTAACTTTTCTGCTAGCTTTTGCGATTACAATGTATAACATATACAGAATGAAGGGCACGTCAAGTTACACTATCTATGCTGAGTGCACGGTTTTACTCTTGAAATAATTAAAATATTCTTACATAAGTGTACTGTAAACGTTGTAAAGTATGTATTTAAACAGCGCCATCGTTTTGTATGTTATACGAAACGTTATTCCTCTCGGTTGAATAATTATCGGCTTTTAAAAATGTGAAGTGATACATTGTTTACATCTCACGCGGCCGCCATTACATCTGCACTCATGACCTAGAGGTCGCTTCTGATTGGTTATGCTACGAAAAATGATACGGAAATAGGACGGCTTCTATCCTTGAGAACTGCCATGAAATATGCTGTGGCATTTGAAATGCCATAAGATTTCTCACTTTACACAATAGCATTTTGGTCATGGCACAAATTTTAAGAAAACTGCTAAGGAAAATGCTTTCGTCTAAAGCGGGCCTTACAATGAAATGAAGCACAAGGAAGTGTATCATCTCCAATGAGTGTGCTACTCTTAATTCATTACTACTGTATGAATGTAAAAGTATAGTTTAAGTACATCAGTATTGATGCATAAATGTTTAATGTGCTGCCTCTTTGTGTAAGGCAAAAACCATCAGGCATACATTAATTAAATAGGTTAATAAATTACTTCAGTCACATATTTGATTTTTACACAATGAATAAAATGGTTACAACAGTCATCACATTGTGTAAAGACCAAACAAGTGGCAGAAATACAAATCAAACAAAGTGTAAGATGTTGTTTATCACAAATCTTCTTGCAATGTTTATTCTTATATTAGACTGGTATAATATCAATGAAGATATTTATTTTTGTGTGCATGTTATGATGATATATCATAACAAGACTGCATCTACAGTTTAAAGTACAATGTAAGCCACCTGAACAGTATTGAACCTAAGAACCTTTGATTACTAGTCAATTAAATTATCCACTCTGCTTTGGCAAATCTAATAAGGAAAGACAAATATAGCCCTCTCACCTGATGATACTCGACAAGTCGTAACAGCATGGAGACTAGAAAGTCTCTTTGTGTGTCCAGCTCCTTCAAGTCTGAGCTACTACTGCTGCTCCCACGAGCTAGGAAAACATCCTCCACCACAGGCACCAGGGCTGGTATGCCTGTAATATGACAATATGCACCAAATGAAAACAAACGGGAAAAATACAAGGTTCATCCAGATAGTACTACTCATTTGCACATTGCATCCACACAAGGAAGTAAATCCAGCCAATGTGAGCTCAGCCAGTTCCAGTCACTTGTTTTCCATACTCCAGAGGACATTGTTGGGAGCAGTTGTGATTGTGAGTGTGTTCATTTAAAAAGAACAAGGGAACAGACTCGATTTCTGAATGCAATAAATGTGCAGCCAAGTGAAATTCATCATCAAATTACAGAAGGTCATGGTGATGTGATGGGTGAATCAAAAGTAGGGCAATGGATTCAAAACTTTAATGTTTACATTTACTAATTTGACATTTCCATAAGCATACCATAACTTGCTAATATTTTTCAGAAGTTACATGATTAAATTTTTAACGATGCATTAAAGATTCACTTTCTTGTCAGGTCTAAAGAAGTTTACAGCATGGAGCATAACCAAATTATATTAGTATGAGTATGTTTTACATACTCCTTCTAGGAAATCATGTGTTTCGAGTAATCTATAAATGATAAAAATGTATAAGTTTAGAAAATATATATTTAACACAACGTATCACGCCGCAGACGTGAATCGAACCTAGGACCCGGGCATCATAAATATATAAGCTAATCACGTTATAAAAAGGGTCCCGCTGAAGCATTGAAAAAGAGCTTCTTAAAATCTCATCGCGACAGCGTCCTTCAGCGGAGTTGGAAAAACTCCGCTGACATTGCATTAGAAAATGTAATCAGGAATCAGCGTTCTTCCTGAGAATTGCCATTGCCAAAGGACGAAATGGAAGCAACCGTCGTAACGGCCGATAGTTCGAATTTCAGTTAAATAGGTCGTGTGAGAAAATCTCAGTCTTAGTTGTCTTCCGTTTTCCGTCAGATGAAGTAGTTACAAAAGAACTCCGTTTCTAGTTGTTTTCAGTTTACGTTGAATCGCGAGAGAGCTCCACATGCATCATAAGTTTAGAAAAAGGAGCAAACGAACGATCGGGAAGTTAAAGTTATCGTTTAGAATATCGCTTTATACGTGCGTTGCTGGTCAGAGCTGTACATTACAATGTACCAGTAAAATTGTCAGCAATTTTACCAATTTTTATATTTCTATAAATAACCTTAAGTCAATGAAATATTCTGCCACTTTTCGATTTTTTAACAGAGGTACAATTCACGTATCCTGGATTTGTAAAGTGAATGTCTAAACTCGCAGTTTCATTTCCAAAGCAAAACATATTGCATTTACCAGGACACATACATTAATCAAGGAGACGAATGAACCATTCAGGTTCTGCACGAAACACTGACAATTTTATATCAGATCGGTAATAAGTTTTAAATTACAACTTTACAATATATCAGTAAAAATTTCCTCAGTCCACACCTACTGTCTAAGAGAGATATCTAATGCAAACTTCAAGCTAGAAAATATCCTGGTTCAAATACTGATGGGAAGTTTCCATCTTTGATCATAATATTGAATCATACAATGCAAGTAGGTAAAATTTCTATTGCATGGACAATAGAAATGAATTTGAATATAAATAACAAAAAGCAACTCAATATTAATGCACAGCGAAACAAAGATTTTACATTTTCTCAAATCACACATTTAATCTTCCTGATTTCAATATGGCATAATGTAATAAAATTTTCCAGGATTTGATGTATCTTACAGTATGTGTATTTTTATCCTCAAGCCACCGTAGCATACTTACAATGTGTGGTAGGGGACTGCCCACTTGCCATCAAACCATCGCACAATCTAATAACTTTGGGAATGCCAATGATTAGTTTGGAGTGGTACTTCTCGTAAGAAAGATGCACCAAAAAGTAAAAAATTCTAGGGATCAGTTCTTCTGCATGTCTGAAAGAAATTACAGATGTGGATTAAATACACAATATGAAGAATTTGACATTTGAATATATTACCTTTTTTCTTCTTCCTCACATTCTACTCTTAGTTAATAGCTAACTCAATGAAATATTGGAGCAAGTAAGTGACTATGTTACTGAGTTTTTCCTTGTCCTTAATTATAATAATTCAGGTATTTCATTATTCCTTAGAAATTTTGACAAAAATTCTTTATATGTGGCAAAATTATTTGTCATTGTTTACGTTACTACAGTACACACCAGGTCTCTCTGATAACATGGTGGTAACGTCATCACTTTGCAATCAAGGGGCCCCAGGTTCAATACCCAATGGAGGTGCATAGTGGTTTGGATGGCACTTTAAAACTGTACATCCACTCACTCCCAATTTGCCTATCTGTACATAAAGTGGACTTGGAACAAAACTCAAAAACACTGAAATACTCATCAGTAGAGGCATGCATATTTCGTTTTTGACGAAAACACAAAATATGAAATAACATGCTGTAATGTTCATTTTTCATGTTTCTGAAAGGTGTGAGGTGCATTTTGCTACCCTGTTTTGTCACGAAATAATGCGAAATGAACTGCAAAATGCGAAATATATTCTTAAACACGAAATTTTCCGTTTATATACCGACACGACACTTTCTGAAGTCTGAAGTATCCTGAGAGTTATGCAATTCACGGAAAATTGATTAATTCTGCTGTAAATATTTGAGAAGCAAAAATGGACCCATTTATACAGGAATAAACTTAATACTCTGGTAACTACATAAATGTGCTATTAGAAGGGAAAAATTTATTTTATGTAATAAGTGCAGTTTAAAATCAAATTTAGGATTATATTCACAATTTTGAAACCAAAATGTCATTTTATATAGCACTTTTGATGTGATTATTCACCGCTATAACACCGAAATTTTATTTTATTTACCGCTTTTGAACCCTAAATAGACTCTGTTTTTGTACCGAAATTTTGCTTTTTTATTTACCAAAAATATGTGCCTCTACTCATCAGCTAACATTTCTCCTTCAAAATGTATACAGCTGATGAAGGTGAGTTTAAATAAAAACATTTATTACAAACAAACATACAACACTACCATTGTACATATATGTGTGGCTAAGAAAAATCATTTATGAATACAGTTTCTCATCACTTAGAAATAAACAGTAATTTTTATATTCAGTGGAGCCATGGTGGTCTAGTCGGTATGGCATTCTACTGCCAATCAGGAGACACAGATTCAATTCCTGGTGTGGGTGATCTAAGGCCTGAATTTTTCTGGCCTTGTCCCCACATAAAGAGCAGCTCTGGGGCTCACTCGGCCTCAATCAAATGGATACCTGGGAGTAAAGGTGGCCACGGTGTAGTGTTCATCACATCACCTCCAACATGGCCAAGACTGATAGAATGTGTGGGGTCCTACCCCCCACATCCCCCTATATATGCCTCATGGCATGGTGCAAAGTGCATGGGGAACTTTACCTACCTTATCTTTATATTCAGTAACTTTTCTTTCACAAGACTGAGATTAAATTATCAATATTCCATTGTTCAAAAAATCCTTCTCTTATTTTCTTTACCATCTTCTTTAACATAGCTCTGTGTTAACTGCTAATCATAACACTATATAAAAAAAAGAAAATTAAAGAACTTACGGAATTTGTCCCTCTTCAATGAACTCAAATTGCTTCAGGACAAAGCCAATGAAGATCTGGTCAGAGTCAAGAAGGCAGTAGTTGACTCGGAGCTGAACCAGCTGACTCAACAACAGAAGCACCTGACACTGGAGGTGAGTATCACTTGTAATGGTGTATTGCTGCAATGAGAAAATGAAACACTGTAAAGGACATTTTCAAATACAGTTCTTTTTATACAGTAAAGCACATTGCAGCCTCCTGCTTTCATTCTTTAGTAAGGAATGAATGAATTGTTTAGGTTCTGGATGTAAGATTTGCATTTTAATACTAGAACATCAGAGTATTGGTTATCAGTGAATTTCATATCAGTACTTGATCAGAGTGGCCATTCCTAATCACTAGTCTCAGTATTTACTGGTACAGACATGTTTATTTTCCCTTTTTAACGGAAACACAAAATGTGAAATTGAACACTGTAATGTTCAATTCTGCAATTTGTGAAAGGGGTGAGGTACATTTTTCTGCATATTTTTGTCACAAAATCATATGAAATCAAGTGCAAAATGCGAAATAAAATTGAAATTTAGTTTATTTGGAGACACAACAGTTTCTGGAGCCTGAATTATCATAAGAGTTATGTCAAATTTCAGAACACTGATTAATTTTGTGGCAAAATTTTGTAGAAAAAAAGTGGTCCATTATCTTAACGAAACTCCAAAAAGCTACATAAATGAATCTAAAAATATTACATAGCTTAACATTGGTGTAGTAAATGCCATGTTCCAACATATACAGTGGAACCTCAATTTTATGTTTATCAGGGTACTAGGCTGAAAAATGTAACATGCGGGAAAATGTAAAATCAAGCAAATTTTATAACATTTTGCTCTGTTGGGACAATCACAATTGAATGTACAATGCAGGATATTGTAAAACCTGGGAATGTAAAATCAGAGTTCTGTATAACTATTTAAACTGCTCAGAAATGTATGCTAGCAGAAATTATTAAAAAAAAAAAAAAAAAAGTTCTTTCTTTTGCTGTACTTGCAAACAATTATCCAAAACTTTTGTTTCACGTTAAAAGAGTTACCTGGAGTATTCCATTCAACATCCATTTAAAACATATATTTCCTGAAACCAAAGAAACTAAAGGTATTTACATTTCACATAGGTGAAAATTTATGAATGTGCTATTAGAATGGAATTTTTTATTTTGTGAAATAAGTGTAAACTGAGAATGAAATTTGCATTTTTACCATTATAATGCTGAAATGAAATTTTGCATGCCACTTTGGAACCTGAGTTCTTGTACTGAAATTTTGATCTTTCATTTACAACAAATGTGTCTGTCTACTTATCAGAATAGCATATAAATACAGCAACTGAATTCTGAAGTATCAGTTGAAGTTTTCCTGGCAACAAATGATGAAGTTTCACTTCCTTCTCAAGATACATAATAAGCATTGTCCTTCAATTGCAGACAGTGGTGCACAAGTATAAACATAATAAAGCAACTTTACTAACCTTCAATGCTTTAATAACCATTGGTTCAAACAGACGTATGTACGATGCCAAAGATGCCTGGTCTGAGCTCTTTCCAAATGTTTTAAAAGGTGGATGCATCTTTCTCTCACCTTTCTTCCTCAGATAGCTCATCCACCTAGGGAATAAAACCAAGCAGCTGGTTTTAATCATGTTCTTCACAACAGTTGCCCATATGAGGGGTTCAGGGCACAAGTGGCGAAACTCCATTTTTCATGCAGATGAAGTTGCATGTATAACTTAGAACTGTGAAGTATCAACATTTCAGTGCTAGGAGTAAGTATCTCCTAAGATTCAAATTCTTGCTCATAGAGGCACCACTATGTTTGTGCTCCAACAGATAAACATAATACAATGGAATCCTAATTTTATGTTCCCGGTTTTACATTTCCTCACATTATACACTCAATCTTTATGGTTCCAATGTAATAAAACGTGTAAAATTTTCCTGCATTTTAAGTTTTTTCAACTTAGTCCCCTGAAAAATGTAAAATTGAGGTTCCACTGTACTAAGTCATCTAAATGTGCCTTTTTCTCAAAATTGTATTGAATGGAGTTATGCCACTTGTGCCTGAACCCCTCATATATGTCAATTTGATAACATGCTATTAGAATTTGAATTACCCATTGAATTTGGTGGCCGAATCTTCAAAACAAACCATTTTCTCTATGTTAACACTACTACATACACTGATTCTAATATTAAACCTGCCACTGTACTTCAGAGATTGATATGTTAAAAGAAGACTTATCTTGCTCCTGCTACTGGCCACTTTTAGATATAACCTGAAAATTTAACTTGTGCATTGTCATTATGCATTGTTATACAAACTGCCAAACATTTCTCAAATTAAGAACTTCATATATTTTAGATAAGAGACAGATTAATTAGTATCAGTAATCAATATTATCGAACATAGGCATTTTGGTGCATTGGTTTATTGGTACCAATCTGATTAGGTATAAATCACCTGTAATTTAGTGCAAAATTCTGCCATTTTTGTTCTTATTTTCATGAATATAAACATAATTTGTCTGGCCAAGTTTTGTAAAGCTAAAGATGCAGTTTCTTTTGCAAAGGTAAAATATCTTTGAAGTTTGATATTCCAAGAACACTCCCATAAGTGTAATGCTAAGTTTTCTCTCCCACCCCCTTTCCACAAACATCCAGCGCACAGACCCCTCTTTACCCAGCTCGCCATGGGAAAAGGTCAATGGAAAAGGAGCAGTTTCGAGTCCTCTCATCGGCTAGACATGGAAACTGTTCCTCGTGGCCTTAAGGGGGTTAATTCATGTTCTTCAAGGAACATTTGTAATTTTATACTGGAGCAGTAGATATCAGTTATCGATAGTCAAAAATTTCATATAGGTCCAACCTAAATGTATATACTGATATTACATATGAAAAATGTAGCACATTAGTACTTCATTAGAAACTTAAAACAAGAGCATACACACCATTGTGTACAATTCAATGCACTCATAAACCATAAATGAACAACAAAGTTAAGAGCAAAACTATAAATGACTAAACTGAACATTCTGGTGCAGTCAAAATATAATGAAAATAGCAATGAATATACGTACTGTAAGAAAAATGCATATTTTTTGTGAAAATATAATTTTAAATCTTTAATGTTGAAGATAATTGCATCTAACATTGAAACTCACCCTGATCCTTCCTCTCTCTCCACATTAGATGCAGCCAAGGGCTTACTTGATGTCACAGTCTCAGTTAAGTTGGAGTACGGAGCATGGAAGCAGGTGTTGTAAAAGCCATCGCTTGGGGTGTAGAAAGAGCTCCAGGAAGTCAAGCGTTTCTCCTCCGCCTCCTCCCACTGAGCACACAGATTGGTCCCAAACAGACACTTCAGCAGCTGGAAATTTCACAAGAGACTTTCTGACATATTCATGTAATTTATCAAAATTTGCATAATGAAGATAGTTTTGAGTAACTTAAATTGTTAAATGTTTAAAATTTCAACACTTTTTTTTTAGTTGTACTAATATTGTACCGAAGATTTTATGAAAAATAAGTTAGAAGTGTGTCATGTGTAGAATTTGTAGGAATGTTTGAATATGTATCTTTTATCAATTCTGGCACAGTACTGATATAAAATCAACTGATCTGATATAAATAAGCAAAACGTTACATGAAGATCCTGTACGACTTACCATCTTAATTAATGTGTGATTATAGGCTATCTGTCACACTTGCAAACGACAATATGAGGGAGCCTTGCAAAAAATCAACCACGTCGGCGAACTGGCCACCATCATTACCAAAGCTTGGTACATTCCTGTTGATATGGTCAATGGCCTCTGCATGTTATGACTTTTCCCTCTGCTGGTGCTGTTTTGCTCAAAATGGTATATGTGCGGAATATATATAGTTTTGCAGGAGCTGTTCTTTCACTACTCCTTAAGAACCAAGGCCAGTTAAAAATCTCAGGAACAATTAATTCACAAATAAACAATAATGTACTTGAGCTAAAAGTTTCAATAGGAATGGGACAGCTTAATCAGTTTTCTATCAGTATCAGTCGAATTAGGCATTTGCAATGTTTGCAAATTTAAAATGGATCAGCAGAATATCAGTTATTGGTAAATTTTATATCAGTAACTTTTTGGCAAAAGATTCATATCAGTCCATTGTCTAGTTCTAATAAACACAATGACGACACATGAAATGAAAAGTGAGCTCTATTTCATCATCGCAAACCTACTGATGCAAATCTAAAAGTCAAAATCCTTCAACATACCTGCTGGACACATTTGATTGTGCAAGTCGAAGCGACAACAACTGTGGACCTAAGATACGATAGAAGCTCTTCAGCAATTCTGCCCATTTCATTCAAAGAGCCGATCTCCAACAGCTGGGATAATGTGTCAAGCGTCACCTCCAACAAAGTTACAAACTTTTCACTAGCTCTAGAGTCAAGAGTGATCTGAAATGGAAAGCATGCAATTGAAGCAATCAAGACCAATGCATAATTTATTCAGGATCTATGACACTAAATACACTTTTCAATTATTTTTTAAATGTGTGTATATGTATGAACACATGTTTCTTTCACAATATGTTTCTTCTTTTGTAATATTTATTTCAAACTGCATTTGAATAACTTACACAGGGTGTCTACTAAAATAACAAATCCAAAATTATTGACTTTATCATGACTTTTTCTTGACCTTTCTTTTTTCATTTTTCTTAATCTTTATTTATATGATCCCTACTTAGGTAAAAGTTGGAAGTAGCTATTAAGAAAATAAATATTTATTTAATAAAAAAACCCTACCAAAAAGCACTTAAGATGAAAACTAAAGTTGTATTTAACAAGAGAACAAGACGTTCATATTTAACTAAAGTTGTATTTAACAAGAGAATAAGATTTGCTTTAACTACTAATGGATCCTGGACTGCATTTGGCAGACTAGCAAGGCTCTGGTATCTGGACTCACAGCCAGTATAATCTTATGTGTGGCTCAAGTTGTCGTCCCTATATATTTGTGACTGTCCCTTCATCCATCTTATCTTACCACCATTCATCCTCATCTTTGCAATTAGCCAAAGGACCAGAAAAATGAAGTAAAATAAACTAAATCAATCAGTCATTGTGATAACAAAAATTGTTGACTACAAGTATATTTTTTTAAAATTTTTATCAAAATCTTGACCTACTTGTTGATTTCTTTACTTTTTCTTGACTGGTAAACACCCTGTTAAACTACCAGAGTGATCAATAATTTATCAACTAGTCTTATTTATACCAATCTGAGGGTGTCAACCATCTTAATATTAGAAAAACCTTAGCATAATCATACACAAATAAAGAGAAAAATATCAAACAGGGAAGGTACCTTATAATTAGTATATGCACTCTTCAAAATATCATAGATCTTCATGTAGTGGGGAAGGTTGGCAAAGAATCCCATGGCTGTGCCCTTTGTAGTCTTCTTTTCGTCTGGTTTCTCATCCTTATCTAGGAAGAATATATATGTTATAAATAATAATAATGTCAAGATAAGTGACCTTTCACTAATGCTTTTCCACAATTCAATGAAGTTTGTCACATACACACACAAATAAATTTACTAAATACAATCAACTCTCGATACAACAACCTTTCACAGTTCCCGGGAAAAGATTCGTTATTTCGAAGGGGTCGTTATTGGAATTTGCACCAATTTTCAGCTTAAACGGAGCTCAAACGGACGCAAAGATGCCTAGGAGATGGTAACACCATTTATCCTGGTAGTTAAACAACCTGTTATCCACAGGACACGTGTTGTGAAAAGGAAAATAGAACATGAAAAAGTTTTCACAAAAAAGGATTTAAAATAATGTTACTTTCTTTCAATTGTGCACAGTCTTTGCTTTTCCAGGAAATTTTTACAATTCTAGTTCATGAGAAACCCGTTTGCACTGAGACCTATGGAAAGGAAAACAATCTGGTAAGATTAGATCTGTCTGGAGAAACAACACAACCTTTCTAGGCACCAGACAAAAAAAAAGGGCGGGGCTGTAAATTTTGTTCTGCTTAGGCTGTGTAAAATACATCGTAAAAAAATAGTCATGTTTTCTTTGCTTCAACCAACATCATAGTCACCCCCTCCCCCATTCAAGGGACCAGTCCAAACTCCTTCCTCGACTTGCATTGTAATGCAGCATGTAAAAGGAAACATGCAACTTGCGATCTGTTTTCACCCAATGCATATTCTAGGACACGTCATTAAACAGTGTGGCAGTCGTTAATCATTCGGGTTTGGAATTGAATTTCACTTTAAACTGTATATTTAGTCCTGATTAGTCCATCAGCATAAAATGAACTGAAAACAAGCTTTATGAAACGCACATTTTCACATATCAAAATGGTAGATCATTATTTACTCTCACGTCAATCGACGATTTAATGTTGGATTTAGGAGTATTCTCGATGTCAAACACCCACTCCTCCAAAAGCTTTCTTCTTGAATAATGTCTTTTTAATCGGTTTCAGCGACCATTCCTACATTGAGCACTTTTTTTTCCACATGAATGGTTCTGAAGAAAAGCAAATGCGAATTAAATTTACAGTTTTGTTTATCAGAAGGTGCAGAACATGAAGTTATTTTAACTCTTGTTTTCCTTTCTGGAGATCGAATTTTGTTATCGTCAAAACAAAACAGCTTTGCGAGTTTCAAAACAATAACTTTTTCCTTCGTGCTGGATGAGTCATTGCTGTTATCGGCAAGCAAAAGCTTTGCAGATGCTAGACAAAACACGGGCGCCAGCTGCATCGTAAAAACAAGGAGACCGGCTGGAAGTTCGAGCAACAGGTGGCGGAAGAGAAAAATCCCAGCATTTTAAAGAATTGAAGACGGAACTTTTAACAGCAGTGTAAAGAAGAAAGAAATGACCCTTGCTTTACGTTTTACCATGCAACAGACAATAATACGGGCAATATTTCCTATGCATACAACAGCATTAAAAAAAAAAATGGGCCTGAATTCTGCAATTATCAACATTGCCGTGCACACCAGTGGCAGAGAATGAGCTGGGGAAAGGATGGGAGGGTCACTTTTTTTTTCTTTTACTTGTTCTATGGTTTTTGTTCGTTTTGAAGAATATCCAGAACTGGTTGCCCCATTTTAGGCATCAAAGGAAAGGAAGAGGGGTGGGTCCACTTTCACCCTCGCCTGTAATCAGCCCCTGTGCACACATGAGCAAGAAAATTGTGGCTGAAACAATCTGAATCGCCCCTCCCCCCACGTTTGCTGACAGGAAAAGAGGGAGAAGTCAGTCAGCCAACAGAATACTTTTTTGGCAGATATTACGACATCGACACAATTAGGAAAATGTATGAAATGGGAAATGGGAGTTATGATGCACATAAGATCAAAGTAAACTTTTGTGGAAACCTGGATGACAACGCATTAAGCAGGTTGACGATCTTTAGTTCATCTATGTGGTTTTGATTATCTCTAACAGTTTCGCTTTTTTATGAAATGTTGCAGGGAACAAAGAACACGTTTTGAAAGAAAGCGGTTACCGGAAGTTGTCGGCTACAAGGCCAAGAGTTGCTCACTCACGGGAACCTACTGAACTCTAGTTCAGAGCTGGACAGATGGGCCAGACTTCCATGCGCCACGCATCTGTATTTTGGAACATTCCTGCGATCTTATCTCTCAAGGTGGTGTATTTCTCGATGAAAGAGCTTGACCTGCCATACACATTGGCAAAGACTGCAAATCCAGCAGTCATCCCCCCCCCCTTTCCCCCTGCAAGTTTTCAGCAGCTCTTAGGACAAGGAAACAAGTCAAGGTCGATTTAAAATAACATCCAAGCACATTCGATCTTCTCTTCTCGCGTATCCAAGAGCAAGCATGGCAAAACAAGCCTGGCACATTGGGTAGCAGCCATCGGGTGTGGGGTAACATTGGTGCACTTGAAGGAGGGAAGGGCAGAGTTCAAGTGCTATTGGATATCACTCAAGCATGGTGTGGTGATGTCTATTTTTTGTTCAGACCCAATTGTGAGTGGTAGAGTGCTTGTGAAGGGAATGAGTAAAAGAAAATGCATTTTTCGGCCGATTTCCTTCAATTTTTCAACTTTTTCCAAATTTTTCAACTTTTTCTAAATTTTTCACGGTTCCCAGGAAAAGAGTCGTTACTTCGAGAGGGTCGTTATACCAGAGGTCATAGAATTGAGAGTTGACTGTATTAGAGATGAACTGATATGAAATCTTTATCAATAACGATACAAAAATTTACTGATACAACAACCAAAATGCTGCTGATTCAAAATCAAATTGCAATTGTTCCATAAAAAACATGAAAATTCATCTCCTTAAAGAGCGTGGCTAGGCAATTGGGAGCCACAGTGGACCAGTCAGTAGGGTGTCTGACTGCCATGCACGAGACCCATGGTCAATCCCAACAGTGGATGATCTTAGGTGGGATCAATATTGTCCCTGCATAAAGTGGCTCTAGAGTTCACCCAGGTCCTAATAATTGGGGGCAACCCTGGGGAAGCAGTGGGTTAAAGGAGCCAGAGCATGGTGCTGATCACATCATTTACACAATGCCTGAGAGAATGTGTGGGGGTTCTACCCCAGCAGCACCCCTATGTATCTTCATGACACAATACAATGAACACAGGGTAATATTATTTTTTACTTACTAGGGAACTGAAGTAGTTTTTACTGTAGAAAATGAAACTGTACTTCAATATTTACTTTGCAAAACCAGGTTACATGTATTATTTCTTTACATTCAAAAAAATGACACAAAACTGCACTCAATTATAAGCTATATATAGAAATATGAGATTGACAAAATTATCAGCAGTATGGCTAAATTACAAATAGAATACATCTCTTACATCAAAGACCACAAAATATTCCACTAGCTTATAAAACTTTTTCGAGATGCCCTCATCTCCAGAAAGGTATCAACTCGGGCAAGCCCGGCATCTAACAACCTGTTGGATGAGTTGAGTCAAGGAACGAGCTTAAAATATTCCACTAGATGACAACTCAAACTAGATATAACATGTTAATCTAAAATCATTCAGCATGTACGTTTGAAGTAAAGTATTGCACATACCTTGAGCTGGCTTTGAGGGAGACATAAGCTTGCTTCTGTCTGTAGACACTGTGGAGTCCACCTTGCTTTTCCGCTTGATTGGTGAAAGAGATGGAGCTGTAGGCAAAGAGGGAAGTGTTGGTTTTGGAGTTGGCACGACGGGAATCACTTCTTCCAGTACATGGACAAAGATGTTCAGTGTTCTCACAGTATGAACCAGCAACTGCTCAGCAGCAGAAGCCAGCTGAAAACAAAAAAATACAATGTCATTATACACCAGAACATTTGATCTTCTATTTACTCCCCGTTCAAACTTTAGGAAAAATGCAAGTACCCAAGTCCCACAGTGAAGTTTTAGAAATCTTGAAAGCATGGTAACCTTTAAAATTTGTTGTCTCCACATTTATGCGTATGTTGAGGCCTGTTTAAACACAGACAAACAGTACCAGAAGGTTAGAAACAGAAGTCAAAGTTTGTTTTAAGTTCACTTTATGCTCAGTTGTGCTAATCAGAACTGGACCTTCAGTTTACAATAGGAACCAAATCACTCTGCAATGTGCCCTCGCTGGGGATCAAACCCAAAACCTCTGATTAGAAACAGTTTGCATGTAATAAAAGCTGAGGCTGAAAACAAAGAAGAAAAATACACTATCCGAAACACTAGCAGGGTTCCAATTTTACCACAACAAATTTCCTGACTTCTAGAGATTCTCCAGGAATTTCCTTGTATATTTGCACTGGAAATAGGAAAGCAACTGTTCCAGTAGAAAAAAAAAAACCATTATATTTCTAAGTATTTTGTTAATGAATACTTGTGCCTGAGTTAGAGTTGGACAGATAGGCTAATTGGGACTGAATCCACAGTTTAAAGTAGGATCAGATCCACTATGCATCTCCACTGGGTATCGAACACTTCTTGTGTCAAATTTGCATTTACAAATATACAAAAAATCCATATGTACAAGTACAACATTATCATATTTAATATTCACTAACTTTACCAGGTATTTTAGTATTTTTTGAACAAAACCCTGAATTTTCAAGGATTTCTAGATTGGTGGCAACCCTGAGGCATGAAGACAGAAGATATATTTGCATGTAGTTCCACTATTACCTTGCATAGTTGCAATTTGTCATGTTTACTGAGGAAGAGAGGGTGCACTCAAGTAGCATACAAAGGAAAGTATACACACACCCAAAATAAATGGATGTATTGGTAGAGAAAGACTTGCAATATGCATACTGTCACCATCCATCTGGACACAAGCACAAAAAATTATAAATATTTTAAATAGCTGCAAGTGGTAAATATGAGGCTATTCTCAATAACTAATGCACCTTTGTATCTTGCCAAAAAAAAGTGTAGAATCATTTTCTACACAAACAACTTACTCGCTTATCTGATAGAACACTCCACAGATGCTTGTGAGAATCTTCTGACGAGTTGGCAGGATCACGACCCTTCAGACTGCAGACTCCCATACCTGCAAAAAGAAGGGTAAATTCTGTTCCTCAATTTCATAGCTATTATTTTATTGACAATTTTTTATTATTATTACATCCTTGGAGAGAAACTTCTACCCAATATACTAGATCACTAGAACTGTTTTAGTTTATCTCTTCCAATTTCATACCATTAAATATGCTGAAATTCACAGTTTTTATCTTTGTTATTAACTTTATGTCAGCGTCTAATAACAAAATTGTATGTCCGTAACTGAAAAATGAGGTCAGTAAAATCAAACACAGCACACAAATAGTTCAAAAGGTCGACATTGTCCGGGCAAAGGTAAAAAAAAGTGTACACTGTGCTTCTTCTTCCTCTACTTTCCTCACGTGCTTTCATCCTCAGATTTTATATTGATAATGTCCGCGAAACATGGGCTTTTTAACTATTTGTGTGCTCTGTTTGGTTTTACGGACCTGGTTTTGCACAGGCAATGAAAATATGTTCTGTTCAACACATGATATATATAACCAAAATTATTAACTACAACTCCTTCCTACTCAATTTATAGTATAATGGAATTTATAGGTATTACCAAGCAAATTGTCTGTCAGGAAGTTCATGCACCTTGTTTTATTCAATGATAGCTTCATGAATTGAAAGAAATCACCAAATAAGCTGCTGACAACCTCTGCAACAGCATCCATCCCTTAAAACCATGTAGGATGCAAGAGAAAAATTAATGAAAATAGCATGGACAATTTACCAAGAAACACTTGTGCATCCCACTGTACATCCTTCATGACAGAAACCACCAGTTGGAAAGGGACTTACCAGAAAGAAGATTTCCAGCAAGTTGCATCAACCACTGCTGGCTGCTCAAGTCCAGGGCCACAGGGGAAGACATGAGAAGTGTGAGGCTTGTCGATAGTAGACCACATGCTGGGCTGGCTATAGAGTCTATGGCGGCATCTCCTACAGTGCTAAAACATACACATATGACGATATTAATAATTTGAAGGTGGGGGGTTTTGACAATATTCTACAATGCTATTAAACAGAGAACACTGCGAGACATCATATCATACAGTTTAGGGTAGTGTGCTCTGAACACAGAAACTGTAGGTTTGAATTCTGGGTAAGATATGAATGTCTTCCATGAAGGAGCTTTCACATCAAAAGTGACAACTGGCAGATGGCACATGACACGAGGATTTTGTACTACTATGGTATTTGGTGATTGTTTGATTGAATTAGGTTATTTTTAGGGATGGGAATGATTAATCGGTACTCTATCGGTATCGGCCGATATGGGCATATCGGTGTTAATTTGATTTGATTGGATTTAGTTTATTTTACTTCGCGTTTTGTGCCTCTTGGCTAATTTGCGAAGATGGAGATGAGTGATGAAATGATGAAATTGATGAATGGACATTCACAAACAACCAAGCCCGACCGGGATTCGAACCCGGGACCCTTGGCATCGCAGCGCGATGTGCTAACCACTCGGAAACAGGGTCGGGCATATCGGTGTTAATTGTCTAAATATTCAACTTCTTTTGCACTGCAGTCAGCTCGAAACACACATTTGTTAAGGAAATCAATGAACATTTCAGGTTTTTCAAGAACCATATCTAATTTTATATCGGATCGGTAGAATATCGGTTATCAGTATCGGTATATTTTATTTCGGGCAAAATTTCATATCAGCCCATCCCTAGTTATTTTACATCACTTTTCTGCCACTTTTGGTTAATTGCGATGATGAGGATGAGTGATGATGAAAATCATGAACGAACACTCACAAAGAATGCACGTGCCCAGCCTGGGATTTGAAACTCAGACCTTTGGTGTCATATCGTGGTGTCCTAACCACTCCACCATGGAGGTTCAACAGTATTTGGTATGCAATCTCTGCAACAAAAACTAACCCCATTTGACTCTTGTTACTACCACCTTTAGTGTGGTAAGGAAAAAAAAATATTGTATGTCCACTTTAAGAACATGGAGCCATGGTAGTCTAGTCGATAGGGCATCTCAATGCAATCCAGGTGACCTGGGTTCAATTCCCAGGGTGGGTGATCTAAGGTTGGAATTTTTCCAGCCTTGTCCCATATAAAGTGGCTCTGCGGCTCACCAGTCGCAACTAAATGGGTACCAGGGAGCAACCTTAGAGGGTAAATGCAACCAGAGCTTGGTGCTGATCACATCAATTTCAACATGGCCAAGATTGATAGAATGTGCGCCAATCGTGCAAAGTGCACTGGAACCATTCGACTGCAAGATGACAGCATTCTATGAGATCAGTTTGAGTCAGAATGAAGTAGACACTGTGGACGTGCAATAAAGAAATCAATGTGGCATGTCATATGCAATAGATAAAAATTACCCAGTCCGAAAAGCATCAATGCAACACGTGTAGCTATGTAATGGTACTCTGAAATGAAATGTTGCCTTTGCTTCTTAAGGTGTCCCCTCAGCTTTAAATTCATCAACCTCTTGCCACTTCATCCTTATTAAGCTGGAGTGGCAGACAACATAAAGTAAACCAAAAATTAAAATTCAATCAACATTCTTTTGCACCTTATTACATTTCACCCTACACTCATTTTAGTGACTGTGTGTTAATGCATACCTGCTGCTTCTTTTAAGAGACGGTTTCTTTTGAGACTTCTGCACCAGTATACAATTCCATGCTCGTGGATATGCAGTTGTTAGATACTCCATGGAAAGTGCTGTTAATGCTTCACAGCAACCATACTGCAAGAAATTAAGATTCAACTCAAATGATGCTATACAGTGTTTCAAAAGTCGCACAACCCTAACTTCCATCAATAATAGCTTGAGAACTTGAAATTCTCACTGTTAGGATATGTCCCTAAAATAGTACTTTTTCACTTCACCCATAAAATCTCTTATTTCCAAACCCATTAGACATTGCACATGAATAATACTGATAGTAAACCAAAGACTGGCACGGCACTTGTAATGAAATTTCGAATGATGACCCTCAGAAGCACAATTAATCAGTGAAACAGTCGTACCTTATTTTTTGATAACCCTCCTATATTTTTAAACTGTTACCAGGATCTTTTCTGATTGTAATACTTACTGTTAAAAATTTAGAGGCTGACATCAATAAAGTTTGTGATAGATGATTGACAACACGAGACAAAGAGCTATCTGTCCTCCTCTTGTACGGCTTGCTTTTCACCACGTTAAACGGTGATGGCAGCCCGTTGACGAAGGGTTTCTGGGGCAGGCAGCTGTCATCAACAATTGGAGACAAGTAATTGGAGCTGAACAGAGCTCCTTTCGCTGTGATTGCATCTTCTCCTGGGTAATCCAGAGGGAAGAATAGCAATGGTACAATCCTGCAAGGAAAGCAAATAAGATTGAAAGGTACACTGTAAATAGGAAAGGCCAATAATGGTATGCTTTAATAGATGGTTTAAAGTTCAGTAAAATTTAAGTGTGCCTTCTGCTCAGATAGGGTAATCAGGATTGGATCTCTAGTTTCAAGTCAGACCCACAACACTGTAGATATGCCTCACTGCAGGCACATATCCATGATTTCCGTGGAGGCAAAATAATGGGAAGCAACTATCCTATAAACCGTCACCACAGTTTAAGGCTGTCATTTTAATCAGAACGTGAAATCTGAATATTTTTTACCACTTGACTTCTCTGTTTCCATCTCAATACGTGTGTTTGTCCATTTCTTCTAATCTATGGTGTCTTTTGAATGTTTTTACGAAGCTGTTACACATGCATGGGATGGACAATCAACACGACAACGTGAGGTTCAAACTGTGGGCTGTGATGCTCGAGCCTGAACAACACCACTATTCTGTCTTGTCCTCCCATGTTTGCAGCTCTTATAAAAGCCGAAACCCACCAAATTGTTCATATTCAGGCCTAAGCAATCGCAAGTGTTCAAAATTGTTTGTCACAGCTTCCGCAGAGAAGTCTTCTCGAATACTGCTGGATCCCAAAACAATTAATGCACAGTGAAAACCCTTCCGTTCCCAACACATCTAATGTTTCGTCTCCCAATATGATCTAATGCTTACGCATTTATCTCCAGTGACATGCCCAAGGGAAGGTTGGTGGTGTCATAACTCAATTTGACCAAGTATTCCTTAAGAGAAAGAACATCATAGACAGGAAAAGATGGCAAAATGAGCATTGATCACCAAAAATAGTGTGCATAACCCCTCTCCCCTCCGAAAATCCTGGGCACTCCACTCTTTATCTCACACACATTTCTTTTTAAATCAACTCACCAGAAGATTTTATCATTTCGTATTGAAGACTGAAGTAAAATGCATTCTTCCTGCAGAATTGGATATTATCCTTTAAGGTGCTGTCACCTGCCTTCGCACCTGACCTTAACAAAGCCCTAATTTCCCATCCTAGTGACTTGGATCTTCAAGACTTAGAAGATTTCAGACCGAAGGGACACAAGCCAATCAACAGCAACGTTTCACACTGTAATGACACATAAGGCAGCACAAACCTACGTTCGACTTGTGAAATCCTCAGGCGACACCGTGTGAAATCTCCCTTAGTAGGCCACTGCCATCGTCACCTCGAAGTTGTAGCTCTTGTTGACCACAGAAAAATGTCTCCTCAACTGGTGGGCATGCCCCTCAGTTTTCTTCTTTCACCTTTATTTTCTGTGCTTGTTCACTATACAGGCAACATCTTACAATTTCATATACACACGTGTACTATGTAGACACTTTAATGAAAAATCAGTAGAAGTCAAAGGTTGCTTGGTGGCTCAGTTGGTAGAGCCCTGATTCGGATCCTGGTAGAGCCTGCAATTTCCACTAAAATGAAAATGTCTACATATGGAACATCTTGCTTTCTCTTCTCAACATTCATAAAATTTTTGGCTGTTTTTTCATGATAGTTAAGTGTTTGAGTGTGTGTCGAACCCAGTAGGCTAAAACAAAAGTATTTTTCTTATGCCATGAAATTCTCGGACTGCATACATAAAATTTGGTCCTGGCACAACTAAATCATCACTCAAAACTTTATTTTCAGTTGATCTGTGTAGCTTATTTCTTTTTTTAGTAAACCACTCCAATACCTGGCACTGCTAAAATATTCACTTTAGAGAGAGACATTCGATCTCTTCGGGCCTTGACCTGAACTAGCACTCCAGTGAGGCTCCGTCGTCAGTATCTTCAGCTTTGGACCCAAACTGGAACTAGTAGTAGACTTCGTTACTTTACGGTATTTAGTCCTTTTCATTTTTGAATCACTAGATGTCAATGGACACTGATTGATCATAATCGATTGTATGAGTTGACACACTTACTTCTGAAGTCTAATTATAACACCATTAAGCCTTGTTTCCATGATTATGAAAAACTAAATATGCTGACCAAGGTAGTAATTTATTTTATTAAAAACATAAACTAAACATAATGTTTCAACCTTCTAGCAAGGTCTTTTTCAGACTCTGTATCAAGTACAAAAGTAACAAGATACAAAAACAGGGCATTATATATACACAAACATTACTCCCTCCAGACTATTAGAAAGTTGTTCTAGTTGTTGCTAGAAGGTTGAAATGTTACGTTTAGTTTATGTTTTTAATAAAATAAATTACTGCCTTGGTCAGCATATTTAGTTTTTCTCTGAAGTCTCACTAACCGATTCTGTTGTACAGATCAACCCGGAAATTGAAGATGCATATTTATATCCTCATTATTTCTAGAACGTTCCGCAGATAAAACTATTCGTATATATTGCCAGTAGTTCGACTCCTTCTCTTATTCAAGAACGTTCCCTCTCTCACCTTCCAGAGATTAAAAATTTCAACAAATCGCCCTATGTGTGGAACTATCGTTGTTGTGAAGCTTCCAAATGCTAACAAGTTCTCTGCGATAACACCGAAAGCGCAAAAAAAAAAAAAAGAAGTTTACGTGCAATATTATCAACTACAGGGTTATAGAACATTCTCCTTCTTGCCTTCATAATTATTTATCTCCTTACATTATAGTCACATTATTCAAGAAGCCAAAAACCTAACTGAGCTTGAGAAGGCTTGAGCCCTCTGATTCCCACCGTGATAAATGCTATTATCAATAACAGGGTTACAGAACATTCTCCGTCTTGCCTCGATAATTATTTCTCTCCTTAACTTATCGTCACATTATTTTATTTCGCACCACAAGAAATCAAAAACCTCATTTTATCTAGAGTAAGCCGAAAACTTTCAGGGGGGGGGGCTCAACCCCCTAAGTGCCCTTCCCCCTTGGATACGTGCATGTCCCACTGGGAATTGAACATAGGACTCCTTAATAAGAACAAAGTGACAGAGTAGATCACTCCAGTATTGGAGAAAAGTAAAAGATGTTTTAAAGAAATAGTAATTGTCACAGATTACAAGATTATATTACAAACCTTTAACCCTCAAATACACGGCAATCAAGTGCAACAACAATCACATAGCAACAGAGGAGGGAGCTGCCGCACCCTCTACCCTCCTACTAACGTCTTCTGAGTGAGACTCCACCGTTGACCTTGATCGGAAGTCAGTCGCGTGTGAGAATTCATAGTGTTGAGTGCACTTGTCTTTATTGTAGCACTCTATGCACCACCTTTGCAATTATCTCACACCGCTGTGATATAGTGCCTCCTGATCAATACGGGCGAGTTTTGCTAGAATTATTGGACGAAGAAGAAGATTATGTGGATGACTGTGCTTCTGATTGTGACGACAAAGAAATTACAAACCATAATTCTGATTCAGTGTGATTATGAGCCTGATATGGGGGAAGAAGAAGTTACTTTGGCAGGAGCTTGCACTACACGGCAAGGTGAGAGTGAATTTATCATAAAAACATCTATAAAACAAAAACTGTTTGTGGGGAAAAGGTGAAAGAAGTAATCGAAGTCCATAAATGGTCAAAAAAACCAATAAGAAGTAAATTTGCTCGGACTTCAAAGAAAAATCTAATTCAAAAACTTTTGCCTTTTCCCAAAAATTGTGATGATGTAAGTGATGAAATATCCTCTTGGAACAAAATTATAAACACGGACATGATTGACTTGGTTGTTCATTATACGAATTTGCATATCAAGAAAAGGGAAGAAAATGGGGACTTTCAACGAATTGGCAAGAGAGATGTGAAAGAAACAAACCGAGCGGAAATGTTGGCAGTCATTGGTATTCTTTTACCTGTTCGGCAGCAAAAAGATGTCTAAAATCAATCTAGCAGAAGCTTGGGCTCGTGATGGCACTGGAATTGAAATTTTACAAGGTGTGATGGGCGTAAACAGGTTTCGATTCTTGCTAGCTTGCATCAGATTTGATGATAAAAGCACTAGAGAAGCGAGAGAAAAAACCTGATAAATTGGCACCAATCCGTGAATTATTATTTTATTGTGAACTGCAAACACTTTTATTGTGCTGGAGAGCAGCTTACGATTGACTAGAAATTAGAAGCATATGGGGGACGATGCTCATTCATCGAATATATTCCCAATAAGCCAGCAAAATATGGGATAAAAATCTTTGCCCTCGTTGATATTTTAGTTTATTTGGTTTTGTAATAACTTTTTTAGGATTGCATGCTTTTTCAATTTATTCCTGAATCCCTACCATAATATTTAGAAGGAAAAAGTTTGAGAAATATCATTTTATTTAACGTTGCTTGTTTAAAAAATGAGGTGGCGCACTCAGTGCACCAGCTGTGTAAAATCGTTCTATCATATATGCCGTGTAAGTGAGGGTTAATTATATTTAGCATTTCGTTAGATGTTCATATATCTGTGGTGTGTTTATTTGTGTTCTGTGGAGCCATCTAACTACTATGTGGCTCTCCAAACAATGACCTATTGCTTTATTCCCAGATATTATACTTTCATACATTTTAAATTTGTTGGGGCTTCCATGGTGCCAAATGGTTAGCACTCTCACTAGTGTATCTGGGATTGATTCATGATGGGAGATCCCAAAATTTTAATGTTGACCCAGCATCGTGATAACAATTGGGATCTACTTGAAAAGAAGAAGTAGCGGGCTCCAGTCTCGAAAGCCAGAAAATGGCAGTCATGGGACTTGATATGCTAACCATACATCATCACTCAATGTGAAAGCTGCTCGGAAAATTTACAATACAAGTTGCACAGTTTAGTAGTCACTTATTAATTTACTACATCACAAAAAAAAACCTACTTTACTATAGCAGATGCTGTAGCTTTCCTCACTCTGGCATCTTCGTCTTCCAAAAGGCCAACCATCACATTATACAGAATCTTCTCTTGGAACTCCAAGCTACCCGTGAGATGATAGATGGTAACATATGGCAGCTCACACACCAATTCAACTAGCTGAACCTGTAGTATAGACAAAATGTATATGCTTACATATTTTCTCATATTTTTATACCTTATGCCACTTTTCCACCTATGTATAACTGTGAAGATAACTTATGAACAGGAATGAGCTGATAAATTATGCATATTTAATATATATAATAATAGCTGATATTGCTATTGGAAAGTATTGGTTAATAAATAATCAATACACGCCACTACAGATTTAAAATTTCCCTTTTATATGAGGTAGGTAAATAGCAGAATATTAATTAATACCATTTCAAAAACGTTTACATATTGACAACTTTAACAGTGTCTGTGAAAAGTGGTTATCACCTCATTCCTACTGATCAGATGCAATGAAAAAAGAAAGTTTTTTTTTTAAAAAAAAAAAGAAGAAAGACACTGTTATACTAAAATCCAATCTTCTGGTGGGTGACCTTGTATGCCATTCCTACTTTATATATTCCTGCTGGGAAGAATATAAGTTATCCAGTAACAGTAAGTATTGTATCAGTGCTGGCAAAATTGGTCCATCCTTCCCACATGTATAACAAGAACAAAATAGTAGGTTTGTGTAATCACTTACAGGAAAGGGAAGAGTTGTCCAAAATGGGGACATTCGGTTTCTCACTGATAAATGCTGCTAGCTGGGACCCAATATGGTACTACCATTCCTGGCCGTCTATATGCCAGTTTGAATCAAGTCATGGACATGGCAGCCTGACCATTTTTTTATGAAGGTTTCAAGTTTTCGTCAAAAAAGTTTTTGATTTTGCTTCTACACTGTGTTAAGTCTTATCAAGCCAATTTTGAACTCAATTCTATACTGTGTTAAATCTTATCAAGCCACTTTTGAACATTCAATTTTGGTAAGTACAGCATTGATTCTTCCAGTTTTAAGTTAGATTTTGACATACTACTTGATAGTGCATCTGTGTGAAAATATGCCATGTTTTCTAGCATCCATTACTGTCTGCTAAAATGGGAACATTGAGGGCAGTACAAAATGGGATCGTCCTCATTTTGAACACCACCGACCAATACTGAAATATGACTTACCTACTAGACCTATGCTTTCTCAGACAAATCTGTGCTATTATGTTATTTGTTAGTGCAGATGTTTAAAAAACAAAAATGACAAAAAAACTTCCTGCTTTATTATTTTATTGTATTTTCATGGTTAATTGGACTCTTGTTCTTTCAAAAAAGTATTCCTAACAAAATTTTGCAGTAGACCTTGAATTTGAATTGTTTCATATGAGTACCCCACTTTACTCGACTGGTTGTTCAAAACGAGGACATTGCATATTTTCCAGAAAAATGATTTTCCTGCCTCCCATATTTTTATTTAACACAAACAACCTTGTTTCCTGATAGTCTAGGACTTACTCACAAAATAAAAGATTTGAAACATTTTTTCCATTAATAAATTTACTTTCGGTAGTCAAAATATGTTAGTGTCCCCATTTTGGACGACTATGCCATACTTATTGCAATTGGCAATTTTACTGATACATCCCTATGTCCACATCAACTGATACTGATAAACCACCACTTGAATAATCTGTCATGTTTGTACAAGTTGAAAAGGACTTACCTTGACTAACCAATACGGATTCTTTTGTAGTGGGGAAACTGACTTGAGCACAGACAGACTTGCCATGCTGTCATGACTCTCCAACAGGAGGATCAAGCAGCTTTTTAAAGCACTTAGAGTATGTCGACAAGCAACTGAAGATTCATCTTCTAACCCCTAAAGAAAAATCAAACAAGAAAAAAAAATATTGTTTGAAATAATTGGACATCTGGCAATTAGTTAAGGCATAACTTACAACTAGAGCCACACATATGTATGGTGAAAAAAAAATATCAAAATTTTCTTCAAATCTGGGCACATTTCAGGATGAACAGCAGTATATAAAATAGCATTTTGGTGTTAAAATGGTGAATAAACCCCTAAAATTAGATTTAAAAACTATACTTATTATACAAAATTAACTTTTCCTTTCTAATAGCACATCTATGTAGTTGTCAGAGTATTAAGTTATTAATTCCTGTGTAAAGTAAGCAATTTTTGCTTCGCAAATATTTACAGAAAAATTAATCAATTTGTGATTTGCATAACTCACAGGATAATACAGACTTTAAAAAAAATGTTGCATCAGTAAATACACCCTAAATTTCATGAAGAGTTTATTTTGCATCATTTTGTGACAAAACTTGGTAATGAAATGAACCTCACATTTTTTAAGAAAAATGAAAAATAAATATGCAGTGTGTTATTTCAAATTTCGTGTTTCCATTAAAAAGCAAAATAAATATGTATACCTCTACTTACGACTTACGCCACATGCCATCATTTCACTAAGTAAATGAAGTCCACTTTAGGCATGCACTTACTTTTTTCAGTTACTCAAGCTTACATCACATCATGTGGCTTCTTCAGGAGTTAAGACAAAAATAGATAAAGTTTAAAACATGGAAAGGTAAGTTGGGTTAAAAAGGTTAAAAAAAATAGAAGGTAAAAGACACTGTCACTTGCTTCCTGCTCCATCTCAGACTGTGGCTGGCCTTTTACAAGATTTACACTTTCACTACTCTTGCCCAGATTCCCAATGAAGTCACATGATGTGGTGAAATTTTGAGTAACTGAAAAAGTAAGTACATGCCTAAACTAGACTTTAGCAATTAAATCTGGCAATTGATTCATCAAACTATGCAATATAAGAGTGTTTTCTTCCAACTCCACTAGATAAGATGATGCAAATGAGAAACTTGTGAAATGCCACATGCATATAATAAAAAAATATTGTTCATAAATATATAGAATATTTAAAAAGGAAAATAATATCTGGGGCATAACCTATTCTATGACCTAACAGAAAAGTAATTAAAGACAAATTTTCTTTCATTACTGTTGGTTATTCGCTGCCTTGCAAAATTCAAATTTTGTACAACAAAAAGGTATACATTAGTTTCAAAAGATTTTAGAGTTCTCATTTTGGAAAGAATGTCTCATGAGATAACCCTAGCTCCGGTCCAGGGAATAAAATCTCACGAGGGTGTTTTATAACTGCCTTGGGAATAAAAGCATGAAAGAATGATTTGTAACTGTCTTGGGAATAAAACTATGGAAGGGTGATTTGTAACTGTCCTGGGAATAAAACTCGAGATGAGTGTTTTGTAATTGTCTTTGGGAGAAAACTTAGAAGGGTGTTTTATAAGTAACTTATTTGTAAATAAAATGAGAAAGGAGTGTTGGTAGCTGTAGCTACAGTCTTATGAATAGAACTACAGGAGAGTGAGATAACTGTAGATCATCTTGTGAATAAAACTATGGGTAGAGGAATGTTTGGCCAAATCTCGTCTCGTTCTACGAAGGGAAAACTTAGGGAGCGTGTTTAGGGAAAAATACATGTATTTTCAATTTTACTCACTTCTCCACAGCCAGAAAATGAAAATAGCAAAACATAATCAAAATTCAATTTCAAAATATGTATACAACAAGCTAATACAAAATTTGTCCACATGTACATCTGAATAGAAAGCTTTAGTCAAACTATCGGCAAACAATGTTTCATTTTGATTTACCAATTAATTAATTTTTACTAGATTAATAAAATTTACCTTTATAAGTAGCTGAAGTAAGTGCTGCAGAGTAACTGAATGGCCCTTGATCCATGCACTGAAGTTCCCTCCTGCCTGTACCAGTGCAGACTTCATAAGGCAGCCAATCACAACACTTGTAATGCCTCGTAGCTGAGGGTCAGAGTGGTTGGCAAACAGCAGCACATCACTCAATGGCTGCTGTTCATCTGTGAGGCAGAGAAGGGACAAAACTTAAATGCTGGGCTACCTGTATCATATGAAAATTTTGTTTCCAGCATGAGGCACAAAATTCTTGATTGGATATTTTTCAACATATACATAAAGTGGAACCTACATTTTAAGTTCCTGGATTTTACATTTTCCCCAGTTATAAATTCATTCTTCATGGTACCAGAATAGCAACATGTTATAAAATTTTTCCTGATTTTATGTTTATCTGCATTTTAAGTTTATCCACCTTGGTTCCTCTATAAATGTAAAACAAAGTTCTCCTGTAAATTACATAGACCAGTGCTTATTAAACTTAGTATTACATCCCAATTCTGGAAAAATCTTTCATTACTTACCTAGTTTATACACACATGGAGAAAATCTTTGTCTTTTAGCAATATTGGATTGGCTATTAATATTTTGTTAGATTATCAAGCTGTGTGCAGAGTACAATTTCGTTATTAAAAATAAGATATTTTTGAAATATATATGTTTTTATCTTATTTGTCATGCACGGAACTACATTCTATCATTATTAAGACAGTAACTTCTGCACTATTCCTGCTCCTTTACCTTATGATGATAGAGAATATCTTGAGCTTCGGGAAATGAAATTGTGACCACAATGAGCACAGAAACCAGGCCTGTAAGCTTCATCATGTACTCTTTCTAAACCTTTAAAACGTCCGATTCATTTCCATTACACACATGGCATTGTTAACTATAGATCTAACAAATCTGGCTGTAAGTGTTAGAAAATTTCTTGAATTAAAACATAATAGACTATATTTTAGAGTATATAGGCCATGTAATTGCCTTGAAACATGTAATTGCACAGAACAATATGGACACATGATCCAATGTTTCAGTAATGGCATTGGCTTGATGAGCCATTCCTCAACCCAGTGCATACAATAATAAGCAAAAGATCAATACTTTGACTTGCAGACATATCAAAATAAGGAATCAATATGAAACCTAACTCCAAGCTATGTTAATGCACAGTATAATGTAAGATGTTTCATTTTACATTACACTAGCATTTTCATTTCACTCATGTTACAGAAAGTGTGCTTTCCGCAGGATATAATGCCACATACCACTAGAACCATTCTCTTCTGTCTTGTCCAATGGCAGGAGAAATACATCTGGAGACAAGTTCACGATACTAGCAATGCAGCTCAAAGCAAGAGTCTTCACACTAACTCTCACATTCCTATCTGGCATCATATTTCCTCGGACCCCAGTGAGAAGAAAAGAAGCTGCCAAATGGCGAGTGCAGAAGATTAATGGTACATCAGCATCGCAGAATGTTCCAATGTCACAGACCTGCAAGATATATATTTTCTCTTATTGTCAACATAAAAAAGATTAGTCTCAAACATAAACATTACAGTAGGTCAAACTTGAAACCCCAAGCATAGTAGAATTACATGTAATGCCCTCTAGCAGCTTCTGGTTTGGTTTGAGTTGGTGTTTTAAGTCCACTTTGTGCACAGTAAGGCTAATCAGGACTGGACCTACAGTTTAAAGTGGAATCCAAACCACTATGTACCTCCACTGGGTAACAAACCCGGGACCCCTTGATTACAAGGCTCTAGCAGCTTCTGGTCACCCTAAAGACTCAGGTACTTACTTTTAGAGGCTGAATGAGGCCTAGAGCCACTTTCATGCAGAAACATGGTGGAAAAGATTCACACCTGATATCTCATGCTCCTGAACCTTAGTCTCAAGGATAGGAATAAGATTCACTACCAGCTAGACCACCATACGTCCTAATTTTATTTCTGAAACAGTAGAAAAATGTAACTTATACAAAGTTCATATTTCTCATAATATTTCAAGTTTGTTAAAATTTCTGTCTTTTCCTAAAACAGACAATTGTACAAATGTGTTCCACTTTGTCTCAGTATTACAGTGAAACCCCAATTTTATGTTCCCAGAATTTACATTTTCCCGAATAATATATTTTATCTTGATGGTCCCAACATAGCAAAATGTTGTAACATTTTCTCTTAAAAGTGTAAAATAGAGGTTCCACTGTATTTACTGTAAAATACCTTGACTGTTTAGTAGTGCATCATATAACCATGTACAAGGTAAAGTTCCCCGTGTATATTTAGAGGATGTGGGGGCAGGGCCCAATACTTTCTGGATCTTGGCCAATTTAGAGGTGATGTGATCAGCACCATGCCCCAACAAAAGTAAATATAAAAAAACACATAAAAATCATCCATCATACCTGAAATGGAACATTGTGTGAAATTGATGAAGGGGATGCAGTGACTGACTCTTCATCTCTAGGCATTCTCACATCATCACTCTGAACTGATGACTGCAGAGAAATTGCTGGTGTTCGAGGAGCAGGAGAACGCAAGTATGCAACTTCATCGTGATCTGACAAATGACAAAGAGTTGTTGTTACTGCCAGAAAAGAAGAAAAATTGAATCTACATGTAATAAATGTATACACAAAAAAAAGTCTGTCACAAAAAAATAGCACAACTCTTAAAAATTGCATGTTTAGCGTGATTTAATAACAACAATAACACAAGCTCAACAGCCCTCGAAAGGCCTTTGCCCTCTCACAATCCTACCTAGAGGTGTGGAGATCTTCAACTGGTAATGGGGTGCTGTGGGGCAGCACGTCGAACGTCGAACCCTCAGCCGTTAAAGGATATATCCGAGACCAGGTTACGCTACTCTCTCACAGTTTCCCAAGTTCCTCACGATGGTGGTTTACCACCCATACTCCAACCCATGCTGTCCCGCAGTCTAAGTTCAAAGCACAGCACATCCACAGAGGACGACAATTTAATAATAATCATAATTTTTATCCACCTTTTATGGGACCATGGCTCCACCTTGCTCTGGTCCGGTTCACAGGCTCAGATCAAAATAAATTGTGTTTTATATCGTCCAGTTGCCGGAAGAGCACATAATTCATAGCACAGCACAAACACAGCGGTGCTATTTTTTTGTGATGGACTGTGTATATATAAAAAACAAAAAAAGAACAGCTTACAAAACATATCAATCAAGACTTTACATTACATCAACTGCTTGTTAATTTGCATTTGAAATTAAAAAGGAATAATGCAAGAAATTTACAATACATTTGATTTAAAATTATACATCACTTATCATGCTTTGTTGGGCCAAATATTGGAATTCATTTTACATAATTCTGTACAGAAATTAGGGATGGGCAGATATGAAATTTTGGCTGATATCGACAAAGTACTGATATAAAAATAACCGATACCGATAACCAATATTCTACTGATATAAAATTCCAGGTAATCCCTGAAGAGCCAGAATGGTTCACTGACCTCCTTAATAAATGTGTGTTTCCAGGTGACTGCAATGCAAAAGAAGTTGCATATTTAGACATAGGACATAATGATTATCCATAAAAATTATAACAAAATGGCAGAATATTGCACTAAATTATAAGATATTCATAGATATACCGGATCGGTAAAGGAAACTGTACTGATTAATCTGTCCCATCCCTAACAGAAATGATTGTATAATGTATGAATGATTAATACAGGATGGGACAGATTAATCAGCATTCTATTGGTTTCGGCCAATAAGGCATATCGGTTTATTGGTAAAATTACTGACAATTTTACCAGTCTGATATATCTATAAATATATTATAATTTAGTGCAATATTATGTCAGTATGTTGTAGTTTTTAGGAATATAAACATATAATCTCCATGCCCTACCTTTTTTAAAAATAAATGTCTAAATATCCAGCTAATTTTGCATTGCAATCATCTGGTAACATACATTTAAGGTGGCCAATGAACCTTTCAGATTCTTTAAGGACCATTTCGAATTTTATATTAGATTGGTAGAATATCAGTTATCAATATTGGTACTTTATTAATATCAGCCAAAATTTCCTATCGGTCCCTCCCTAATTAATACATACATGTTACATACAATGCTGTATGTGTTTTAGTAAGAGCCAAAGGTTTTTATTCTTGCCAAATTTATAAACAATGTCCAGCCATGATTCACTCCAAAGTTTGTGAAAATTGTAGCTCAGACAGAATTTGAAGCTGAGGCACTGAGATATGTCACTAGTCTTCTCCACAAATTTTCGTATCAATCCGTGCCACAATTTTCCATAACATTCTGAATGATTTCATACAAATTCTGTGTGTGTTGTAGGCTACTTTAGTTTGAATTACTTGCTGCAATTGCTGCTAGATGGCAGTCTATGGAACCAATCGCTATGGAAAATTGTAGAATGTCTAGAATCGAGGAAAACATACAAAGATCTTTTTACTGTAAACTATTTTACAATTATTAATGACAGTTCAGAATTTTCAAACTTTCTAAACCAACAAACAGCTCAATTTCCCATAAACATTTCGTTATGTACTTCAAGGAAGCTTACCTTGTATTTTACCTATTTTCATGTTTGTGTATTCCGATCGCTCTTCATCTACAGATGCACAACTGGCATCGTCTATCTCCTCCTCTGCCTGCGACTCTTCCATTGGGGTGGTTGCTGGAGCATCTTCTCCAGGTGGCTCCAGATTCAGAGAGCACTGATCATCTGTTTCCGGATCAAGTAAAGATGCATCTTCTGCAGGTAGGGAAGGTGCCATGCTGGTCTGGCCTGAAACACCAATGATTCAATAAAAAAAATGGTAAAAAAGACAGAGAGCAAAGTACAGTTGCAATCTGTGCACTGCACCTTGCAATGAAAACACACATGTAGAGATGAGGCTCCACACATTGTCAATCTTGACAGTGATATGATCAGCACCTTTACAACACGGGTACCCACTGATAAGCACTGTAGCGTTGCGTTATATTTATTCATTTTTACGCAAACGCTACAATAATAAAATGAAGCTTCTCATGTATTGGTACTCGAATATATCATTTTGGCCACCAGATGGCACTATTATAACAAAGCGCAACCTTTGCTGCCATCTGACAGCTCTCTTGAATACTAGTTTAATCTCGACAGCAGTCGTGATAAATCAAAATCTCTCTCCACAGTCTACGCTTCGTGCTCGTATGTCCAAGTCCTAACACTTCTTCCTTGCCTTCCACCTGATGCAATCCCAGGCGAGCGTTTCGTATCGGCAACCATGAAGCTGCACTATTGAACAAGGACATAGACGTCATGACAGATACGTGAAGGGCACATGTATCCATATACAAAAACTTGCATCGGAATATTGTCCTAAGGTGCAATTTATTATTTTTAATAGTTTCTGGTAGTGCAATAAGGTAATTACACTCCTCTGTGAACTTAATTGCTATGGAAGTGGTGAAATAATGAATAATCAAAACATTGAAAGTGCGGACAAATAATCGTAATTGTGACTGAAACGAATAACGTGGTTATTAATTTTATTGAGCACTAAATTTTGAACAGCATGTGCTTTATATGAAATTAGAACTAATCCTTGCAATTACGCTAACTCATTACGAGCTATGGCTTGCTCATACGTTCCGGAATTCACAAACGTTTTCTCTTGAATTACATCATTTGCACAAAGCATAAAATCGTGCAAGCAAAAGCTTTTAAATTCTGTTCACAATATGGTGAGATGCAGTAGAAGTAACGTAAGGCAACGTTAATGTTGTTAACTCGATATAAATTGCAGAATTAAATCAACATTCATTTACGAACACCCCCTATCTTTCCAACCTAAGTGAAGGTAGCACCAGTAACACCTCATGAATTAAAAGTGTGTTGATATAATAATTGTAGACGTACTAAAGTTGAATTAAAGATGATGCATAATGACAATGGGTATTACGAGAGTATCAATTATGCATCTTCTATATGATTATTAATTTCAAAATTGAGATTGTTATGAATTTTGTATTTGTGTCAACTTCTAGTCAGCTGAGTTAACGAACGTTATATAGTATGGAAGAGTTTGGTTACAGATTACGTTTTAAAGGTTGTGAATTGCAACAAACGATTATATAAAACCGTTGAACGGTCAATGTTAATTTATTATATAATGAATTGTCACACTTTGTTTGCGAATTTGTTGAATTATTTATGCAATGCCACGTTATGAATAATCAGCATGTTGTTAATAGAAAGAAAGATCTTCGTTTCATAATGCTTTTCAACCTACTACTTATGATTAGTCCGAACAAGTGTTTGTTCATGTTCTATCAGTACTAACATAGTATTAAAGAGCATTTAGTGCATGCAGATTACTAATTCTAATGTAGGTGATAGGAAGGTTCAGTGTAACATAAATAAGTGCTTAAACGTGCGTGTGTTAATTGACGAGTTGGTTAGGTACGTTAAGTTGTTCGTGACATGAACCATAGCTTTCAAGAATAAGCGTACATTGAATAATACCATTGTACAATAATTAGTAAAGTTGTGCGGTAATTAAAGCAATTGGTATCCGCACCGAACCCTATTATCTTCTTTTTAAATAGGGCTTTTTGCACCTTTCCTGCATATTGGTGTGTCACTGAGACCTACAGTGTTTCTGTGTTGTAGGAATGGTGCAAATACGAATAATTGTGGATGCTTGTACTTGGATTATTTCTGCAAGAACATGTTGATAACATGTTGGAAGCGGCCCTGGTGGCCACCCAGCGTCGAATAACATGGGTACCTGGGGGAAACCCTGGGGTAAAAAGGCGTTCATGCTGATCACATCACCCCCACTCACAACTGGATCAAGAAAGTGTGGAGAGTTACCCCCACACCCCCTATACACCTTCATGGCATGGTGCTAAGCACAGGGGAGCACTTTACCTTTTACCTTTTTTTATATATATATATATATATATATATATATATATATATACATGTTCCCAACCAGTAACACTTCCTTCCAAATTAAAATTGGCAACATTATTTTAGTTGCAACCAGGTAGAGCATTACAGCACCAGATATATAAATACAAATATTCCTGCCTGAGATATTCCATAACAAAGAATGGGCCGGCCACTGTGTAAGAATGTTAGCGCATCGCGCTACGATGCCAGTTTGGGCATGGATGTTTGTGAGTGTCCATTCATCAATTACATCATGCCATCAGTCATCCACATCTTCGTAAATTAGCCAAAAGTGGCACAAAAAGCGAAGTAAAAATAAAGCAAATCAATCATAACAAAGAATGAAACCTGAAAAAAGAATATTCAATTAAAATTTAATCCTCCCTGATACAAGAGGAACGATTATTAATATCTCATATATAAAAATTAATATTTCATATATTTAATAAATCCCAACAATAATCTATATATGGCACTCACACGCCATACATCACAGAATAAATGGCCCCAAAACAAATCCGATCAATTCTACATGTTTCCTTTGTGAATTAAATCCAGAACATTGCAACAATATGTGATCACCCCCTTAACAGAAACTTCTAAAACTAGCAACAAATTGTCAAATAACAAACTAAATGGAGATCTCATCTAATCATATGTCTAAAATGAACAAGTAGCAATTAAAAGCAGTTATTCGCTGTCCCTAAAAATGAGAAAGAGTCATAAACCTGCCATGGATTTCATACCTTTGTTGAATTGGTTTTAATAATTATATACCAAAAAAATGTAGACTGTGTAGTCATCTCTTACCCACACTTCAGGACCACCCCTCCCATATGCTTTCCTCTTCTAACGTTTTTATTTACAGGGCACAGAAAATGTAAAACCAGGGTTTCACTTACAGGGCACAGAAAATGTAAAATCAGGGTTTCACTGTTAGAGCAGTGGTCTTCAACCCACGGCCCGCATGCAGCCCTCTGGCTGTAATTTAGTGGCCCACTAAAGTTCAGAATGAAATTAACAGAATATATTTAAGAAATGTGAACCACTGAACTCAAAATATGGGAAAGAGTCAGAATTTCCTGTTCTGTACAATCATGCCATGTTCATAGTTCTCTATTCGGTGCCACTTATGTCTGCGAACAGCTCTTTTCCAAAATGGAGAATGGAATCAAAGTTGAAGAATCAACTGATCGATACACATCTTCAAAGCTGACTGTGAGTAGCCACATCAAACTTCAAGGCAAACATTGACATACTAGTGAGGGAAAAACATTCACATTCGTCTCATTGAAGGGGCAAATGACAATTCTTGTCCTTTTGTTTTAAACAAATATCATACAACATTGTTTCATTATGTTTATTCATTGCATTGACTAACCTCAATTCAGAACGTGACAGTGTTCTTTGTAATTGTTACCAATGCTGATATATTCTTTCATGAGAAAAGAGTACAGTAAGTAATTGTATATCAAAACCAGTTATTTGTAAAGCTCATCTATGAATGTGCAGCCCGTAAGTCCCTTATAGAATGCAAATATGATTAGCTATAGGAATAACATTGAAGGCCACTGCCTTAAATGTTAATATTCTTGAAACGTTGATGTATCTCATTTCGGCATGAGGGAAGAAATGATTAAATAAGAATTAATATTCTATGTGAACATACAGTAACTGAACTTAGAGGAAATAACTATTTTACGTACTCAACGTTCTGTGTTCTAATCTTTCCTGCCCATCTCCAGGCAAGATCCTGCTCCTTGATATTCCATGGGAGGAGAGCAGAACGGCAAGAAGCTCAGGCGGAGGTGCTCGAAGGAGCTGGTGTAGAGTCTCCAGGGCTGCATTGACAACATTGTGGTCCGGATGTCCTGTGTAATGCAAGCACAATTCATATACCTGTGAGAGAAAAGAAAGAGACTGTGATGATTAAGGCCAGATTTTTATATAATTACATATTTCTTCCTTTGTATGTAGCAAAAATGACAAATGTCAGTGAATTATACTGTTAGTAATGATATACATGAATTTCATGTTACATATTTTGAGATTTAAAAAATAAAAACTGTTGATTCCGTTACCTTTCACCTTGTATTATGGAAGAGTTAGTTGTTTACTTCCAGTGACAGGAGTTTAGAGTACGCAACACTGTACTGGGCAGTTGAGTAGAGAAGAACAGGGAGAAAATGTAAACCTTGGTGTGACTTTTACATTCATTTTCTTTTTATTATTTTAAAAATAAAGCTATAATCTTGCAAGGCCTAACACAAATACAGTTGAAGCACCACTATTTTCAGTGGAAAATGGAAAGAAATTAAAATTCCTAGAATGCAAAAAACACTCATATTCATCTCTGATTGAAGCTCTGGCAGACAATAAATGGATTTTCCATGTGTATGAACTCAAGAATAAATTAAATATCTTCTTCAGATAAACTTTCAGCAGTGATAGAACAATGTGCAAAGACATTTACGTGTTTTGGCATTTAAATTATTAATAGTTTTTGAGCTCAAAGTGGGAATTCCTAAGGGCAGGATGCTTGTTCGAGCCCTGGAAATAGACCGGAAAGTGGTGCTTTATGTCATTTATCCTAGCTGAAGGAATGGTACCCCTCACTTTGAATACTATATTCAATTCGTATATTTAAATTGGCCGGTACCTATAATTTCAAAAGGAAATATTTACTCTTAAAGAGGTTATTATATAATACAATAACAATAACCATTACACAATTGTAAGGGTTCTTAAATACTTTTCTATTGCAGGTTCGAATTTACATATGTACTATAATATCATAATGGTAACTTTTATATTCATAATGGTAACTTTTATATGCAATCATATTCAGTCACTTGCCTAACACATGTTCTATTATTATTATTACATTTAGACATTTCGTTAATTTGAAAGGATGCCTCCCAGAGTATATTTCCTGAAATGTGCTTAACAGGATCATTTCACATGGGGTCACTGACTAGTTAGTTCCAGCAAGCTGTGAATTGCATCTGGCTCATTTGTCAAGCATCTGTGGAATGTGACTGGCTCCAGTAATGCACTACTTGGTGAATCCACTGTCAGCATAAAACCTATATCTTACAACACAATCGAGCATGTGCTCACAAAACATGCCAAGGTGAAACAAGTCATTCCTTCTTTCTACAGGAATAATAACAAGTACGGATGGGACAGATTAATAAGTACTCTATCGGTATCGGCAGATATAGGCATATCAGTGTATTGGTTTATCAGTAAAATTACAGATTATTTTAACAATCCGATATATCTATAAATATCTTAGAAATTAGTGCAAAATTCTGCCATTTTGCTATAATATTTATGGCCTCATGCCCTACATTTTAGAAAAGTAAATGCAACTTCTTTTGCATTGCAGTGACCTGGAAACACACATTTATTAAGAAGGTCAATGAACCAACCGTTCAGGTTCTTCATGTGTCATTTGGGATATTCGGTAGAATATCAGTTATCGGTGTTGGTAAATTTTATACTGGTACTTCATGGGTATCACCCAAAATTTCATACTGGCCCATCCCTAACAACAACACAAGGAAAACACTTCTATAGTTACCAAAAATCATCTATATTTGTTTCAGATATTCATTCAATTCATTATGATATACCAGTAAAACAGAAAAAACAAACTGGTAGACAACCTGAATCATCCTATCTACTCCAACAGCCATTTCCAGGTTACTTTTCCTCACTCCAAAGCTGCCTTTCATCACTTCCTCATGGCACTCAAGTGTAGACACATGAGGCAGGAGGTTCCTAAGGCAGGCCAAGACTCCCAGAACAGTTGGCACTGGCTGATCGACTCTCACTGGAACTACACAATCTGCAAAGTAATTTAAATATATACATGAACAAATCTCTGGTAAATTAATATGTATATTGGTGCAATAGCACCCCTTTTCTATCATCTTTTGGATTTTGAAGAGGATAAGCACAAATAAGGCCAATTATAATCATCATTAGAGAGCAGGCTAAAGGGGAAACTTCAAATTGCAAAATAAGCCTTAATTTGTATTTTCATTATCTTATGTTGCATTTCTGCCCCTTAAGACTAATTGTGACGAGGATGAGTGATGATTAGATGAAACTGATGGAAGGTACCCTCACAAGGAACATCCATGCTGAAACTGGGGTTCGAACCCAGGTACTTTGGTGACGAGATTGAAAGTAGACCATTCAACATGCTCAGTCACGGAGTCAGCAAAATATGTCTTAAAATGTAGATTATAACAAATGAGAAAACTATTTCTAAAGCAAATGTCTTGCATTTATTGTGTATTAACAGTAGTACAGAGGTTAGAGCTAATAAATTAAAATCTTGTGATATATGTGTATGTTAGCAGGATAAAGCTAAATCTTGGAACTCAGAAGGAAGGCTTATCTAATTCTGAATTCCCAGGTTTGTATCGCAGTTTGGGGATGGATGTTCTTTGTGATATCCTTTCATCAATCTCATAATCACTGTTCATCCTCATATTTGAGATTAGCCAAAAGTGGCAGAAAATGAAGTAAAATAAACTAAATCAATCAACTAATTCTAAAGTGAGCCAAAACATTACATTAACAATGCAGAGATGAAAGGATGCTTTTTCCTCTTGAAAAAACAAAAGATATTTGCAGAGACCACACCCAACGAAAGATTCATAAGAGAAATTAATCATTTCACATCACTATACATGCATTCACAGTAAAAAATCTATACTGTGCATTCCTACAAGAATTTCCTTACATGAACACTTAAAGAAAAATCCCACATTACATTAGCAGAAAAATTGAACAAGCATACACTGCCACATAAATAATATCACAGATACACAGGCATGATGAAGAAATAAAGAACACAAACCATACCTAGCAATGTATTGAGAATCCAGGAAATAAACATGTGTGGCTTTCTGCAGTTGAGGCAAAGGGTGAGAATTGTGCTTGCAGCTGTTCTCCTTACAACTGCAGATGGTGATGATAAATTATGAAGAAACGCCTTCAACAAAACCTGTAATAGCAAAAATGGTATGGTATTATCAGGGACTAGCACTACCTTGTCGTATAGTCTTGAAATTTTTAATGTTTGTTTAGGTTTAAAAATGATATGAATGCTTCCCTCTATGAGCACAGTCATCTTTTATCAATCATATGGAAAATTTATTACGGCCCATTTATATCATGTGAGATAACATGCCAGATTCTACATATGACGAATTCTATTTATGCAGCATCATCTACATACAAGTAATGCTAACACGAAATAAGTTTTAAAAAGGAACACACTCAAAAATAAGGCAAAATAGAATATTAGTCTCAACGGATGTATCTGGACACTGATTTTGACAACACAAATTCCCTGACTTTCCCAGGCATTTGCAAATGCTCATACTATTCTGGAAATCCATTCTAATCCACTTGTGGTTCATTTGTCCAAGCAGTTTTTTGATCACGATCGATTTTGCCACCTGTTGGGTAGCTTCATCAGGTACGTCGATTGATTTGATTTATTTTACTTTGCTTTTCTGCCACTCTTGAGATGAGGATGAGTGATGACATGATGAAATTGATGAAGGGACACTCACAAAGAACACCAATGCCCAGGCCAATCTTCAAACCTGGGACTCCTGGCATCGTAGTGTGCTGTGCCAACCACTGCACCATGGAAGTCAGCTTGATCAGGCACATGCCTGACTGTAAGTGGATTAGAATGGATTGGCTCTCTCCACATAACCAACAAATTAATACATTTGAATAAAATGTACTCTTATAGAATTTTTAAAAATTTTCTTTAGTATGCTTTGCACTACAAATTTGGGATGGAAACATTAATCATTGGCTATAACTGAAAGCACCTTCTTTTTAG
The DNA here is from genome assembly GCF_977018435.1 of Lepisma saccharinum. Lineage (NCBI taxonomy): Eukaryota > Metazoa > Arthropoda > Insecta > Zygentoma > Lepismatidae > Lepisma > Lepisma saccharinum. The sequence continues at coordinate 56,088,023 of NC_139236.1, read as the reverse complement.
GGTATTACAATCTTACATATGAACACCTGTTCTTTTACCCAAACAGACAGCCTTTTCATATAACATAGCAGTAATGGAAGTATAGCTGTAAACATGGACAGTGGTGCCTACAATGTATTATGAATAGATATTCACAGTCATTTTGTTAGCTTAAATTTAAAATTCCACAAGTTTGCCAGTTTCACTACTTCTCACAACACTGCCTATTACAGTAGTTTCTGCAAACCTGTATTGTTAACCTGCGTAAAAGATATTGTAGAATAGTAATGCTAGCAGTATTTGCCATGTGATGAAAGCTGCATGAGAGAAGTGTTGAAATACTGCCACCAAAAGAAAAGACGAAGCTTTTTCAATATGTAATATATGGTTTTATAAACATGTTTAAAAAATTAACTTAAAATTACTAGCATACCTTCACTTCATTGTCATTAGTAAAGCAACCAAGAACTTTGAAAATCTTCTGCATTGAAGCTGCAAGTGTTTCCAACACGGGTTCCTCTGTTCTTTTTGCTATCTGTACTATGCATGGGATCAGATTCACAACATACGGCTTGCCTTTCTGTGGCCTGCAATGCAAAATGAAGACTTACAATATGAAATTAAATTAAAACTTTCCAATTATCAATTTATGTGGTAGACCAAAACTTCCTTTGAGTCTGTGTCACCCTCACATGGCATTTTCTGTGCAAAGCACCTGTAGTCAACATTTTAAATAAATGTCAATGTTCAATCTACTGGCATTTTTTAAAATAAAATATTCACTAACATTACTAACTTGCATTGTTTTAATTTTCGAAATATAAAATCAAAATAAAATTACAGCACTGTATTAGGAAAAAAATGGTATGAGATGAGATTCTTCCTACATGTAACAACAAATAAATTGATTGGTTGGTTTGGTGTTTTAAGTCCACTTTATGCACATTAAGGCTAATCGGGACTGGATCTACAGCTTAAAGTGGGATCCAAACCACTATGTGCCTACACTGGGTATCAAACCCGGGACCCCTTGATTACAAGACGATGACGCTGCACTGCACCATCGGGGAGGCTGCACAAACTAATAAATTGAGACGAAACAAAAGATTTTTATCATTCATTTTGTATTTAGTCACACCAAATTACGATGAAAATTCAATCTAAGACATAATATTCATTAGAGAAGTGTCTCCCATGCGAAAGGGTTATATGGCTGTGACATCATGGACAAACAAAAGCAGCCAAAAACATCGCGACACATAGTTTGTAAACTCCTGTGGTAGACAATCACTAAAATCCACATTTCATGCTGGAAAATAATGCAAGGCCCATAATTGCTCTACAAACATAATACAACTGTCTTCAAGGCTCTTGTAGAAAGATCACAATTTAAATCAAGAACTAACTGGGCACAAGCTATACTGATAGCAATGGCATACTGATATTTCTCTCAAAACTTGAAAATTGTATGAATTATTTTACTAAGATAACTAAATGAAATCCACATCAGTAAAATAATGATGCACCGTGTATACATTCAAATTTCTTCAGTTTGACTCATGCTACATGTAATTTGCAATCAAGAGTAAGAGGTACACAACCTGGACATCAATCAATAACTAAATATCTTGCATCCATCTATCAAAATGCTCACCTGATCATATGGCAGAGCTCTGCAAATCTCCACAATGCAGCCCTTAGTGTTCTCGCACTTCCATTCTTCTTTATTTCTTTATGAAGTTCCACCTGTATTTTACCTATGTTTGTATCAGTCAGAGCCTGGAGTGAAAAAGTAAATAATTACAAAGAGGAATGGAAGCACTAAAATATAAAAAAATAGCCACAAAAAGTAGCCACTACAAGACGAGTTAGTCAATATTATATTAATACGATTCCAAATTCCAAAGGAAGCATATTTCATTCACTTACGAACATTATTTTATTTCTGAATAATATACTTACTGACATATCACAGCAACAAAAGATACAAGTAACAAAATTTCCTACAATAGTATTTAACTCAAAACCATCTCACCCTAATAATTGTGTTTAAACTTTCATCTGCCATCATCCTAACATCTGAATCAGGATCATCACACAGGTGTAGTAGTGTTTCCACAGAAATACTAAGAAGACGAGGAAAATCCTGAGTACTTTTAACACCTTGGCTACACATAAACTCTGCAATTGTAATGCAGTGTTGCATCTTGTCTTTTCTCCTGAAAAAAAGTTAAAAACATGTTAGAAACTGCAAATGACTTGGGACTTAATACCTATTTATCATAAGACTCTCTTTTTGGCCTTTTTTACGTTAACCTTTGGTTGGATGCAACTGATCTAATAGGCACATTATATCTCCCCCTTTCCCTCCTAGATGGCATCACTCTTTGAAATATTGGGTAGATGTCTCTCATCTAATAATGTTTGAATACGTATCAGTCCGTTTGCTTCAAATCATGTTAAGTGAATGTAGTGACAAAAGTGATCTGTCAGGCACATTGTGCCCAATTTCACAACTTTCTGTAATGCAATTATTTTCAAAATCTATTGAGAAAATTAAATTATCTTATTGATTTAACATGTAAATAATGTTAGAATATATCAGTATTCATAATAACACATGTGTTTTCCTAGCCTAGCTACTGTTTTATTCCTATAATTTAGAAATTTATTCTGGATGGAAGCAACCTGAAGAACCTTTGGTACTTTAGTAGGTACCAGTCTGTTATAGCCAAAACATATCACTCGTCCATTTCGTCATTTTCTAAATTCGTACTTACTTATTATGCACTGTGAAACATTGTTTAAGGTGGGATTTTGCTTTTTTCACTGAAATAACTTCAATTTTTTACATTACTAGTATTTATTGTTCATTGCTTTCTTTACACACAATATGGTGGGCAAATCTTGACTAGTGTTGTCTATCATCTGTGGGTATGCAGTGTTTCAACCTTCTCAACCGAAAAATTCCTACTTTCGTGTTACAGATTTTGTATTTTTTTCCGGGTTCCAAAACCCCACGAACCATGCACGGATAGCCCTACAAACCATTCATTCATAAATACACAAACCGGTAAAGGTTCCGATTGTTTTATGATTTCTCCTAGCAGAAAGACTAATTATCGTAAAATTTTGGAAATCATTATCACACGAAATTTGAACCTTCCTTAAAGTAATTTGGTCTTGAAAAATAGTTAATTATGTTGAAAAAAACAACTTAAAAACTACCTTACGCAATTCTCATGGACAAGATATTATCTGTCGACAAGCGACAGTAAATATCGTAGAAGCGTGAGAATGAATGTAGAAGTAAATCGGAACCTTAGTATAATGCATTTAGGGACTTTATTTTAATGCTAAGGAACCAAACCTAACCACGAAAGCATATATTGAACAAAATCTTAAGTAATCGCTAAAACTCCGCAGTATGTGTTAACAGACATACATCGAAATCGAACCACGCAAAAATTGCATTCACAGCATGATGAAATCGCAATAAAACAAAAGGAACTTGGGCCCACAACCCATTCATAAATAGCCCCACGAACCATGCACGGCAAGGTTAGGTTAGGTAAACATAGTTAGCATTTTCATGTCCTGGGAAAACAATGGCGTCATTGGAAACACTGACTGGGGATTACGTCATCAAACACACGGAACATTTGGTTCACATAGTCAAAGGTAATGGAGGCAAGAGTATTTGTGCATCGCAGACACATTAATGTCGAAAAAACATGTTTTACTGGCTGAATAAATTCAACAAAGGTAAGTTATTTTTATGGTAAGTGCCTGTTGGGCTCATTGCACCAGACGATGTAACTCCCTATATTGCGCCAAACTGAAGGTTAATAGATGCACAAGTCATGGAAGGGATGTATTGACGGACAAAGAGGAAATTATATGAATGTATGTTCACTTGCACTTGAAAAGAATGAGAAATTCACAGTAATAACTAGAAAGAAATACATTAACTGTAATTTTTCTCGGTGAAGAAAATACAAACTATATTATAAACACATACACTTCATTCCGGCCTCGAAGGAAATTCAATCCATTTGTTAAAATTATGTCAATAAAACTTACCGGACTGATAAATTTGTCTCATCCGGTATTGGCGAAGAAGTCTGTATGACCTTCAAAGCTTCAAAAGCTTTAACTAATTTCTCTAAAGTGGCCATACTCATTGGTGCTTCTAACTTCTAGATACGGCACAAATAACACAAAATTCTCTGTAATAATCACAGTTCTTCAATCAGCTGTTTACATTTCGGTATTTTTTATTCTACTCTCTGCAGTCTGCATAATCTGTGACTTTCTTCTTCTTTTGTATCTGAAACGGAAATCAGAGGTGCTAACCATTGTAACGTTTTCGTTAAACCCAGAGAATATTACGACATTAACTCTTACGCAGTGTCTCATTACATGGCAGTGATTACATGGTTTCGTGTTTTTTTGGTACGTGTATATTTTTATTTTATTTTTGAAATAGAAAAATTTCAGATTGCGCAGCGAACTTCTTTCTTTTACCCAACACGCACGCAGCATCATTCAAGCAGCTACTGTAATCTTGTATCTCTATTTTACATTTGGATTTGATTAATAACCGAATTTTGTAACTATATTATTTGCACTGCAAAGATTCAAAAAGTGTATTTGTAATCTTTAGCAGACGGGAGCCTCTCCTGCTTGTAAGCCTCTATATAGTAGTATGTCTATGGCCTCTACGGACGGGACGGATACAAAGATTCAAAAAGTGTATTTGTAATCTTTAGCAGACGGGAGCCTCTCCTGCTTGTAAGCCTCTATATAGTAGTATGTCTATGGCCTCTACGGACGGGAACTTTTCAAGCGCGCTTTTCAAACTTGTCCCGATGGTGTACGTTTAGTCCAAGGTAACTTAATATACTATAAGGTAGCGCCATCCGAAAATTACCGATCATGCACGAGCGCATGACGTCATGTGGGAGGATCGGTTATGCTCGGTGCGCCTTCGGTTATGTTCGTTCGGGGCTAGGCCGAAGCAAACGGCCGCTATAATTTCTATGAAAGTTTCAGAGAGGGAAAATGTTTCATTACTTTGAGGGGTAAATATTAATTATCATACTTCGGGCTGGTATTGAGGTATTCCTTTAATGATTAGTAACATAATTAAAACATGCTACTTTTAAAAGAGGGAAAATTGCACATGCAAACGTATTGTAAAAATTCATGTTTCTGAAACCTGATCGATATATTACAAAGAAGGTTGTCCGTGTTCTCATTAGAATTTCAGATTTCATCATTTCGTAAATCGCATTATGATTTTAATAAGAAACGTTGCATGCTAAAGAAGAATTGCATAGTGAAAGAGTTACAAAGAAAGAATTGATTGACATATTTGGTTTATTTTTGCTTTTCTGTCTTTTTTTAAATATGAAAGTAAAACCCATAAGAGGATCTCTTTCTTTGTTTCCACAAGCCGGCCTCCTTGGCGTAGTGGTTAGCATCGAACTTCAACGCCAGAGGTTTGGGTTCGAATCCTGGCTTGGGCATGAATGTTTGTGAGTGTTCATTCATCATTTCATCACTCATCCCTATCTTCGCAAATTAGCCAAAAGTGACACAAGATGCAAAGTAAATTAAGCAAATCAATCAATCAATATTTGTTTTCACATATACTATCACATTTACTAAATTCTCAATTTTCTCATTAAGCACAAATCAATGTCTTACCCGATTGGATTCGAATCCGGGACCCCTGGCGTCGAAGCGCGATGTGCTAACCACTACGCCAAGGAGATCGACAGAGGCCTCCGAGGTACTACGGGCCTCACAGAACGTCACAGGAGTACTATCGGATTATAAATTATGGATATTAGAGTTTGGATAATAAATAAATAAATTATATAATATATAATCTATATATAAAAAAACACCCGTTCTTTATTTATAGAATCTCAAAGAGAGCTATAGTTTGCCAAACTAAAAAATAATCCTATTTTGTTCTCACGATGGTAAAAATAGAAGGCATAATCAAAAATAAATTGATAACTATAGATTGACACAGAATTGAATAAGCTGAATTTTGATGTAACTTGTTTTTATGTGGTTCTACTGATTAACTTTTAATTGGAGTCCAAACTTGAATATCCGTAATTTTTAATCCGATAGTAGTCCGGTATAATCTATTTACAACATTTAACACAACGCAGTACAAAAGCCTAATATTTAGTTTTCTGACTGAATAGTTCCTTCTTATTCATTCAGAACGTTGCAATCATTTCCAGGAACATTTCAAATTTTACATAACATCAGAAAGTATTAAAATTATACTGATATACTTAAAATCCAATCTTTACCATTCTCCATAATGTAACTTTATTTTTGAAATTATCAAGTGAAAGAGGCAATATACAATCTAGATAAAATTTTACTCTGCATTTGAAACTTACTCTAAATTCGAAAGAATTCCCAACCTTCTTCATATATTTATTTACTGTACAATAATTTACGTACGGATCAAAGTTCCACATGCAAAAATTTTTTGGAAAGTTTTATGTGGAGGAAGAATGATGAAATAGTTTGTAAGATAGTAGTTTCAGACTTTGAAAACGCAATCCCAGTTTGTAATTTGCAGATATTTTAAATTTCTCTGGTTCAAATTTGGCTGCAAGTTATCGTTGCCATAGTTCTAAAAAGTATTTTTTCGTATTAAGAACTTTACATATAAACGCATGCAGAAGACGAGACAAAGTGTACAAGTACTAATTTAACTAAGTTAACCTACTCGAAATACTTGATGAGTACTAGGAACATCAAACTTAAATGTCTTAACCTACTAATTCAAGCCTATAGAAATAGATTTATGATAACACGGTAAATGAAACGCTTTGAGAATATCGATGAAAATATCTTAGTTTAATTAAACAATAAAGGAGAAAGTTACATGAACTCACAATGATTGACCGTGCAACTGTACGAATCATTATTCGTTAAAGGACTTTGTCCGCAGATTTTCCATTTTCATTTCCATGTGTGTCTGAGTTGTATAACCGGAAAATATACTCCAAGGCAGATATGCGACACACATTTGTACATTGACGAAGTAACTTGCATTACACTACTCTTAGATCTTGCTCTTTTTGACAGAAATGTACTACAAAGAAATAATGTAACATCCATTGGTTTATATTGAGTACAAGGGTACAAAATTATTCACAATATATTTGTGAAATACCAAAATTGAACGAAGTTGCAAAAATTTCAATGATGGGTGTAATATTCACTCATGCAATATTTACCATCGTGCATACAACGCTATGTAACTCGAATTGAAAATGTACTAAGTGAATTTAATTTCCAATAGCGTGGAAGTTATACCTGCCGCAAAATTAGTTTGGTATTGAGAGCTGAAGTAACACGCGTCACGGTGTTGCCATATCATGCGGTACGGTACGCAGTGCAGCCTTCTGACGCTGTGTCGAGGAAAACGTGTTATAGAAAAGAACAACAATGATGAAATGTGTTATTGTTTTTCGAGGAAAACGGAATAACAATAATGACAACAATGATGAATGTGCTATTGTTTTCTCTCTTCATTTCCATCTCCCTTACAACATGAACGAATTAACGAAACGAGCATTGTTTACAGGTTACCTTTTCAATTCATTCTGAAAATATTGAATATATACACTTTCAATAATCATTTCTTTCCGAAGTCGCCGTTAAAGTCTGCCCATCTTTCAATTATACCGCAACTGAATTGCACAAAGTCCAGTTGGTGAGGCGTCTGACTTTTACGCGGGAGACCCGCGGTGGTTTGGGGAACTCTTTCAAATATCCTTAGCAGGCCTCCCCGATGGGGTAGTGGTAACGTCGTCGCCTTGTAATCAAGGCCGATGGAGGCACATGGCACAGTGGTTCGGATCCCACTTTAAACTGTAGGTCCAGTCCCGAATAGCCTTCCCGTGCATAAAGTGAACTTAAAACAACAAATGAATGAATGAATCAATCAATCAAATATCCCTAGCGACTCCGGAGTCGACTCAGCAAAATGAGTACCTTGGGCAAACCTGGGGTAAAGGCGGTTGGTGAACCACATCACCGCATCACCTCCATAATATGGTCGAGGTCGAGAATGTGTGGAGCCCTACCTCCACATCCCCATATGCCTCCATACTTTACTTTATTTTGCGTCCATTATTTGTTTTTGTATGAGAATCCTAGAGATTTTATGACTGTCCTTAAAGATGTTTTCCCACCTTGAAAAAGTCCCGAATCTTTCAACGAAACGCGCAGTTTCCCTACAGTGGGATGAACTTTCCTCCTATAATAAGAGTAAATATGGCGACGAATAGCGTCTTGCTGAAAGGTATCTAAATTTGTTACGCGTTTACTTATATTCCTCTTCTTTCCTGGGGTTTCCAGTTTTGAAGCCTCGCATTGATTTATTTCTACCACATTATATTCTTCTTCTTGTTAGTATGTTTTTTTTTTGTACATAATTTTCTGCTTGACTGTGTCGTGTGCTTGTGTGAAGAATGTCAAGCACAGGAGGCAATACTCGAGGAATTCCTCTCAAAGGCCAAAGGCGAGAAAACGTTTGTTCTGTGCGCAAATATTTTGAGCAAGAGAGAAACAATGGGGGTCCAATCATTTCTGTAAAGTTCTGGACAGGACTGCTGCTGCTGTCGGCGTGTCTAAGAACACTATTGTTACCATGGGGAAAGAAGAATATAATGTGGTAGAAATAAATCAATGCGAGGCTTCAAAACTGGAAACCCCAGGAAAGAAGAGGAATATAAGTAAACGCGTAACAAATTTAGATACCTTTCAGCAAGACGCTATTCGTCGCCATATTTACTCTTATTATAGGAGGAAAGTTCATCCCACTGTAGGGAAACTGCGCGTTTCGTTGAAAGATTCGGGACTTTTTCAAGGTGGGAAAACATCTTTAAGGACAGTCATAAAATCTCTAGGATTCTCATACAAAAACAAATAATGGACGCAAAATAAAGTAAAGTATGGAGGCATATGGGGATGTGGAGGTAGGGCTCCACACATTCTCGACCTCGACCATATTATGGAGGTGATGCGGTGATGTGGTTCACCAACCGCCTTTACCCCAGGTTTGCCCAAGGTACTCATTTTGCTGAGTCGACTCCGGAGTCGCTAGGGATATTTGATTGATTGATTCATTCATTCATTTGTTGTTTTAAGTTCACTTTATGCACGGGAAGGCTATTCGGGACTGGACCTACAGTTTAAAGTGGGATCCGAACCACTGTGCCATGTGCCTCCATCGGCCTTGATTACAAGGCGACGACGTTACCACTACCCCATCGGGGAGGCCTGCTAAGGATATTTGAAAGAGTTCCCCAAACCACCGCGGGTCTCCCGCGTAAAAGTCAGACGCCTCACCAACTGGACTTTGTGCAATTCAGTTGCGGTATAATTGAAAGATGGGCAGACTTTAACGGCGACTTCGGAAAGAAATGATTATTGAAAGTGTATATATTCAATATTTTCAGAATGAATTGAAAAGGTAACCTGTAAACAATGCTCGTTTCGTTAATTCGTTCATGTTGTAAGGGAGATGGAAATGAAGAGAGAAAACAATAGCACATTCATCATTGTTGTCATTATTGTTATTCCGTTTTCCTCGAAAAACAATAACACATTTCATCATTGTTGTTCTTTTCTATAACACGTTTTCCTCGACACAGCGTCAGAAGGCTGCACTGCGTACCGTACCGCATGATATGGCAACACCGTGACGCGTGTTACTTCAGCTCTCAATACCAAACTAATTTTGCGGCAGGTATAACTTCCACGCTATTGGAAATTAAATTCACTTAGTACATTTTCAATTCGAGTTACATAGCGTTGTATGCACGATGGTAAATATTGCATGAGTGAATATTACACCCATCATTGAAATTTTTGCAACTTCGTTCAATTTTGGTATTTCACAAATATATTGTGAATAATTTTGTACCCTTGTACTCAATATAAACCAATGGATGTTACATTATTTCTTTGTAGTACATTTCTGTCAAAAAGAGCAAGATCTAAGAGTAGTGTAATGCAAGTTACTTCGTCAATGTACAAATGTGTGTCGCATATCTGCCTTGGAGTATATTTTCCGGTTATACAACTCAGACACACATGGAAATGAAAATGGAAAATCTGCGGACAAAGTCCTTTAACGAATAATGATTCGTACAGTTGCACGGTCAATCATTGTGAGTTCATGTAACTTTCTCCTTTATTGTTTAATTAAACTAAGATATTTTCATCGATATTCTCAAAGCGTTTCATTTACCGTGTTATCATAAATCTATTTCTATAGGCTTGAATTAGTAGGTTAAGGGCCGTATTCATAGTTAAATCTCAAGACACTGTGCAAGAGATTCTTAGCCAAGACGATATTGGGAAGGTAATCTCGTCTTGAGACAGTGTCGTTTCATAGTCGTATCTTGAGAAACTCTTGTCTAAGAGCCGCTCTTCCCAAGGAAAGAAACTTTCTCTTCGCCAAGACGACGATCCTGAGATACGATTGCCTGAAGTGATACCAACTTAAAAGAACTGCAAGAGAAATTGTCAAAAGAAACAACAAAACACATTTTGAAATACATTAATAAATTACGTGAAGTTATGAACAGAGTCGTAAAAGTACATTTATTTCGATAAGTGATGATTTTGTTACAGAAGATGAATTACTTTCCTGGCTTTGTATGTTTTTCTTGGGTTAGCGATAGGGTTGTATGTTGGTAGTAAAACAAAAGAAAATCACGCAGCGGTGTGCAGTCAAGACGTAAATTCACTACAGGCGCTGTGCTGTAGCTTCATGTTTTGTTGTTCATATACGTTGATGAAAGAGAAACAAGAACAACAAAATAATTATCTACTCACGGATTAAAACTTATAGATACTAGAGTTTGGATTCAAATTAAAAATTAACCAGTAATTAGTCTACATAGAAACGAGTTACATCAAAACTCAGCGTACTCAATTCTGCGTTAATCTATGCTACGCAATTTTTTTTGTCTTGAGAAAAAAGTGTCCCCCCCTTTTTTTTTGCATACGATCGCTCTCTTTGAAATTCTATAAAAAAGAAATGGGTGGTCCGATTCTAATGAAATTTTATTACGGTGCAACCAGGAAGGTTTTAAACAATTCTTAATTTTCAGATTTCTAAAATTTGTCAAAAAACTATTGTTATCAATTTTTGCGAAACTACTTCTCTTATAGTATTGTAGTCCTACAAATACAATTTTGGTCTTGCTTTGAAGGTCTTTGCATGTTTTTCAAATCCATTATTATTGTCAATTCACGTTGCAAAACAGATTTTTAATCAACGGAGTACAGGGTGTCTACCAAAATAACAAATCCAAAATTCTTGATCTTTCTTCCCTTTTTCTTAACCTTATTTAATCGTTCACTACTTAGGCATAGTTGCAAATTTAGATATTTTTATTCAATGAAAAACCCTTACCAGAAGGCCAGTGAAGATGAAAACTGAAGCTGTGCTTGACTTGCTTTAATTATTAATGCATGTAAAAATTAATGCTCCAGATATCATCTTAGATGGGGAATGGCCACATTACGTTATGTAATATTTTTACAAAACTTTATGCATACAAAAATGTAATTCTTAAGAACCAAAGTAAACAAATTTTAAACAAAACTCAATATAATTTAAATTTTCAAATATTCAATATTGTTAAATCCCAGGACAGGTATATAACAATTTAACTCGCTACACTGCAAAAAAAAAAAAAAATAGCAAACATTCTTGACCACAAGCATGATTTCTTGACTATCTTGACTGGTAGACAGCCTGGAGTAAATAAGTACATGGAACGTGTCCAACACTGTTAGCACTAAGAGCCTGCAGTTTCTATGGTTCAACGGACATCGCTGCATTGATATGTGCGAGAACCATTTCAATTCAACTTTTTTGGGACACAAATTTGATACATTATATATTAGAAAAATCAATTCATTTGTGAATATATATCCATAAGCATAAGATAAAAAAAAAAGTTTTAGTTGAGCAAAATGGGCATTTACAGCTGCAGGCATGCATTTGAGGAATCTTATGAACTTGAAGGTTACCAACCTTACCACTCTTTCACTGTAGCATCAATATGTTTGAACATAATTTCCTTACATCAGTCTAATACTGGGATGCTTCTCCATTTTCTACCCAAGTATCAATTTGCAACAAATGAGAAAGGGCTATCTAGTCCAAACTTACCTGCACATTGTCATGTTCTTTTCAGAAAACCATAGAACAGATGTTGTTCACTTTCGGAACATTCTTTAACCCATTCACGTTTTTTTTATCAAAGTAATTGTATTTTTTTTTAATAAAAGTGTTTTTGTAACTGAAGAACGTACGTTTCCGCAAATGGTTTGTGGGGCTATGTGTCGATGGTTTGTGGGGCTATGCGAGAATGGTGTGTGGGGCTACGCATATTTCTTTCGAAACCAATTTTTAACTATTTTAACCTAAACGTGACCCTACCTAACCTAACCTTACCGGGAATCGTTCATGGGGCTATGTGTCAATGGTTGAATTTCCGCTATGAAACATTCCCACATCACACAAAACACCTTCCAGATGTTAAACAATGCTACAGGAACTTATTACCGTTAAGTAGTTTCTTCTGTAAAAATGAAAAAATCTGTCCGGGGAATATCAGATTAGTACCAAAACTACTTCTATGGATTCGAAATCCCAAGCGGAATACTCATAATGAATTTCCACAATGTGCATATAAATTGTTCACTCCTCTCAAGAGTATAAGCGAAATGCAATGACATAATTCGACACAAGTACAAGTAAAATTCATCAACGAAGAAAGCGTAACATTGAGAAGTTGGAATAATAATAATAATAATAATAATAAAATCGCCTTTATTGGAGCGGGCGTGTTTCGGCACATTTCAAATGGGTGATTACAATACACGTGAACAAGATATGCGGAGCGATTATAGCCTGGCATTTATGCACAAAATGAGTGTATAGCAAAGGACATCAAATATTCAGAATATGTTAAGAGCTAAACTTTTGACAGAAGACAAAATAAATCTACTGTCATTTAATGAATATCTGAGATGTATCAAAGTTTAATGCAAAAGTGTATAACAATACACTGGGTGTGTTTTTTATTCCATCATAAAACAGAAGGTACAAGATTATGGGATTCTCACATATGAGGAGATGCACAAACATTACCAAACTAATTTATCCCACTCCCTAATCACAGCCTCTCTGCCTTTGCTCATTTACGCTGTACCATAGGCTATAGAAACAAAGTGAGAGTCCATGGTCACAATAAAATGTTCCAGCGAGCTATGATCAATTGAAGGGCTTGGGTGAAAAACATGGTAAGTGACATTTTGGTATTTTTGAGTTACAAAGTAAAATGTGCCATCCTTCAATTTTAGAGTGAAATTGCCATGTCATACAATTTGCATTAGACTCGGTGAAGCCTTCTGAAATTGGTAAACACAACACAAAAACAATTTATCTACAGTATAGCTTCTAATAATATTTTTTTCATAATGAACTCGGAAATGACCAAGGTGTCACTTAGCATGTTTTACACACAGAGACCTTCAATTGCTTCCTATGAACATTTCTCTTGCATAAGTTACTCATTATTTTTCAAATCATATAAGGAGTATATATTTGTTTACCCCGTCAATTAGAGTAACATTAGCTTGATGGTACACTATCATCAGGCCTTTTCCCATTAATGAATGATATCAAGATAATTTGATGCACTTACTTACCTCAGTAACTCTCAACTGTACCAGGCTATACTGAATAGTTGAAAGCATATAATTCCTGTTGTAAATAATTTTTGGTGTGATACCACAGATTTTTATGTTACTTTTTTATAGATTGTCTGTGCATGTGTGCACATGGTGCATAAATACTCCCTCCCATGGCTTCCAAGAATATCCACATGATACAAATTCATAAAATTGATTGATTGATTTAGTTTACTTTACTTCGCGTTTTGTGCCTCTTGACTAATTTGCGAAGATGGGGGAGTGATGAAATTGATGAATGGACATTCACAAACAACCGAGCCCGAGCGGGATTCGAACCCGGGACCCTTGGCGTCGCAGTGCAATGTGCTAACCACTCAGCCACAGGGTCCGGCACAAATTCATAAAAGAACCAAAGGAATTAAGATAGTTAATTTTCCTAGACACATGGACATCACTGAGAAGTTAATTTTACTAGACACATGGACATCACTGAGAAACATTAAACTGTGTAATAAATAAAAATCAAAACTAATTTACAGGTAAAGCACTAATTTATTTTGAGAATAATCTTGTTCACTGGTCATACATAAAGGAAGGTCACATTTCATTATTTTCTTTGACTCTAAAAAAAAGGGGAAAGAACATAAGTTAAATGAAATTATGTTGTCCACATATACAAAATACACATGTTTTTGGTGACATTAAAACCATGTAGTAAAATGCATGGTTTTAAGGAAAATACAGTTTTGCAGCATAACTTTTTGATATTCTTAGTATCAATCAATAGTATCAATGCACACAGCACTTGGATGAATACGAATTTAACGTCATGGAAAATGCTAAAACAGCGTTCACAATAAAAATCAAACGAATCTCATAAAACTAGGATTCCTACCACTATAATTCACAGTCACACACACATGCTGATGCAGAAAATTGTGTGCGAGAGAAAAAGAGAACCATTGAAAACTGAGTGAATAGTCTTTGACAAAGTATAAGCTGACCACATTGTTATATTCATATGAACAGTCTATTCACAAGAAGCTCCTTTGCAGCTCACCATTGTTACGATGCACACGTGTAGGCTCTATTTCTACAGACATGATATCTGAGGTTCCTTGAAAATTTCAACATCGCCACTGTATATGATACCCATATTGTGGAAAACTGCACACGCGATAACAATGTCTCTAACTGTTTCCACGTCTTCTGGACAAACGTGGAAAACGTCGCTTCCATCCCAAAGGTACTCTCCACAACATTCCTCTGCTGAGCATGGGCATAGTTGTACCTCTTTCAGGATCAGTTGGTGGGTCTTGGAATGGACTGTAGAGGTATGGTCGAGCTGAGCTGAATATCCCTTGCCATGAAGAATTGCATCTTGTCCTTTGGAATATTGAATTATCATAAATACTTCCTGCCCATCTAGCCACGAAGTCAAGAACTCACTTTTTGGACCTGCACTACCTGAAAAAATAACAACAAAATATCCTTAAGACTGATCTCACAATTTAAAATAAGAACATGGAAAGTTGTAACGAAAATTCATTCCACATAAATTAATGCCTGACCACAAATTAACCCAATACACATACCTGATTATTAAAATGTCCATATCTTGTGCATTTTGAAATGCAGAAAATACTCATTTCTGAAGTTAATAACATGAAAATAACTGTGTTTGTAAAAGTTTTTCAATATTATTCAAATCTAAACAATTTCTACATACCTGCCTAAACTACTTGCATAAGTGCACACGAGCAGGATGGTAAAATTATTCTCATCAGAAAACCTGTTCAGTATTTGCTTATAGGCACATGTAGAATATGATTTATGTAAATGCATGTGTGTACTATGAGAATATCGAAATTACAAAAGCAGAGTTTGGACCTATATTAATTTATGTCAAATAAAAATTATCTGAAGGGATACAGCCTCTTCTGTGTACACCTTTGGAATGGAAAATAGAAGAGAAATATTCATGATTTCACAATTATGCTTGTTCAAATATGTTCATGTTAAATCATATATTTTTGTGTAATCATATATACTGTAGTAATAAAATAAAATCAGCGACTACCTTCATTCACCAGGTGATGAACCAAGCTTTGGGGCTATTTTCACCAGGTATCGTGATTTGTCACTGTGGAAATTTATTTTTAAGACACAAATATTTTCTTGTATTCTATCTTTTGCACTGCATGTTAGGGAGGGCAGTTAGGTATTCCATTTGTGTGTCTAAAAATAATCAGAAACTTCTATAGTGCACAGGTTAGGTAGTTTGATTAACTGTTATTGTCTTGTTTATTTTCCCAAGTTAGTGTGAGTAATTTGACATACATACATTGAAAATGTGTGAAAGATATATCTGGTCTCACCACATTGTGCCAGTAGTTGCCCAAAATAGAAATACTAGGTACCCTTAACAATCTGTACTCCCTCAAGAAAGTAAATGCCTTGCATGGTTTATGTTAAATGTTGAGGTTTTTCACTATTTTTAGCTCGCACAGATGTGTCATTGTGAAATAAAGTACGTCTGTTACCTTACTGTGAAACAGCCTGAGGGCTTCTTGCAAGTGAATATAGCACCCAGCACGACATTCCACAACAGGAGCTAAAATTTTTCGTCGTTAAGTTAGGAGTGTTAGGTTTGGAGTTGACGTATTCTTTCGCTCTTTTTGTGTGCACATAAACGGTTTTTTTACTAATAAAAGGCGGCGAAAGTAACTGTAGATGGAAGGTTTTAACTTACGCCGGTCATACTTTGGAATCAAATACATCCGTTATTTGTGTTTTCCGCGAGTTGGAACCAATTTAATATTACGTAAAACATCGAAATCTGTCCATTAAAAAGAAAACAAAACAATTCTCGAGGGAGTACATTGGATTAACGGCACCGAAATCCTATTGTATTCCATTATTTTGCTACACAACTGAGTAACAAATCGATGCACTACTTCAGAATCAAATAATGTTCATGCAGAAGCAATATTATTATAATACAGGATTACACTTTTCTTTATGAATCAATAAACCGAAGAAAGAGAGGCAGTACAACCAATTAACAAGGTTTAGGTTTCCTCAAACTAAGATAATTACGTAGAGAGTAGTTCAATTTACATACCTGATGCAAAACTGAGGCATAAAAACTGGACAAAACAGCTGTTGCAATGAGAAAATCTTCAAAATATGCATCCTCTTTATCATAGTTTCTAACTGCAACGTCCATTTACATTTTCTCAAGAGAACATTCGTTATCTCAAGAGACCTGTTTAGTTCTCTTGGCGAATACAGGATCTTAAGAGACCGAATATCGCTCTTACGCTGCCAAGAAGTGTCTATGAAACAGCGAATCTTAAGATGGATCTTGAGAGAGAACTATGAAACGCCAAAAGTGTCTCTTGGCACAGACTGTTCTTATCAAAGATGGTGAAGCAAACCGTCTCTTGGCTAGTATCTTGAGATACGTTTATGAAACAGCATGGCGTCTTAAGAGAGGTCTCAAGACGCTTTCCTTTCTTGAGAAACGACTATGAATACGGGCCTAAGACATTTAAGTTTGATGTTCCTAGTACTCATCAAGTATTTCGAGTAGGTTAACTTAGTTAAATTAGTACTTGTACACTTTGTCTCGTCTTCTGCATGCGTTTATATGTAAAGTTCTTAATACGAAAAAATACTTTTTTGAACTATGGCAACGATAACTTGCAGCCAAATTTGAACCAGAGAAATTTAAAATATCTGCAAATTACAAACTGGGATTGCGTTTTCAAAGTCTGAAACTACTATCTTACAAACTATTTCATCATTCTTCCTCCACATAAAACTTTCCAAAAAATTTTTGCATGTGGAACTTTGATCCGTACGTAAATTATTGTACAGTAAATAAATATATGAAGAAGGTTGGGAATTCTTTCGAATTTAGAGTAAGTTTCAAATGCAGAGTAAAATTTTATCTAGATTGTATATTGCCTCTTTCACTTGATAATTTCAAAAATAAAGTTACATTATGGAGAATGGTAAAGATTGGATTTTAAGTATATCAGTATAATTTTAATACTTTCTGATGTTATGTAAAATTTGAAATGTTCCTGGAAATGATTGCAACGTTCTGAATGAATAAGAAGGAACTATTCAGTCAGAAAACTAAATATTAGGCTTTTGTACTGCGTTGTGTTAAATGTTGTAAATAGATTATACCAGACTACTATCGGATTAAAAATTACGGATATTCAAGTTTGGACTCCAATTAAAAGTTAATCAGTAGAACCACATAAAAACAAGTTACATCAAAATTCAGCTTATTCAATTCTGTGTCAATCTATAGTTATCAATTTATTTTTGATTATGCCTTCTATTTTTACCATCGTGAGAACAAAATAGGATTATTTTTTAGTTTGGCAAACTATAGCTCTCTTTGAGATTCTATAAATAAAGAACGGGTGTTTTTTTATATATAGATTATATATTATATAATTTATTTATTTATTATCCAAACTCTAATATCCATAATTTATAATCCGATAGTACTCCTGTGACGTTCTGTGAGGCCCGTAGTACCTCGGAGGCCTCTGTCGATCTCCTTGGCGTAGTGGTTAGCACATCGCGCTTCGACGCCAGGGGTCCCGGATTCGAATCCAATCGGGTAAGACATTGATTTGTGCTTAATGAGAAAATTGAGAATTTAGTAAATGTGATAGTATATGTGAAAACAAATATTGATTGATTGATTTGCTTAATTTACTTTGCATCTTGTGTCACTTTTGGCTAATTTGCGAAGATAGGGATGAGTGATGAAATGATGAATGAACACTCACAAACATTCATGCCCAAGCCAGGATTCGAACCCAAACCTCTGGCGTTGAAGTTCGATGCTAACCACTACGCCAAGGAGGCCGGCTTGTGGAAACAAAGAAAGAGATCCTCTTATGGGTTTTACTTTCATATTTAAAAAAAGACAGAAAAGCAAAAATAAACCAAATATGTCAATCAATTCTTTCTTTGTAACTCTTTCACTATGCAATTCTTCTTTAGCATGCAACGTTTCTTATTAAAATCATAATGCGATTTACGAAATGATGAAATCTGAAATTCTAATGAGAACACGGACAACCTTCTTTGTAATATATCGATCAGGTTTCAGAAACATGAATTTTTACAATACGTTTGCATGTGCAATTTTCCCTCTTTTAAAAGTAGCATGTTTTAATTATGTTACTAATCATTAAAGGAATACCTCAATACCAGCCCGAAGTATGATAATTAATATTTACCCCTCAAAGTAATGAAACATTTTCCCTCTCTGAAACTTTCATAGAAATTATAGCGGCCGTTTGCTTCGGCCTAGCCCCGAACGAACATAACCGAAGGCGCACCGAGCATAACCGATCCTCCCACATGACGTCATGCGCTCGTGCATGATCGGTAATTTTCGGATGGCGCTACCTTATAGTATATTAAGTTACCTTGACTCGCGCAAACATCATTGAAAACAATTGAATAGCGCTCCAGCTCGCGGTTCACACCGTTCGGCAGGGACGGTAATGTGTCAATATAGCAGTGGCGGAGCGTGACCTTTCCAACAGTGTAAGCCTATCATGATGAAGGTTTCCCGTTGTTCTTATTTTTTGGCTGACATGGTTAGTGATTTATCCTCACACATCGACCCCCCCCCCCCAATTTTTTCAGAACACTTCCCTGGAATTTTTCACCAAATTAAAAATTCTGGATAAATCTCTGGGATTGGTGTTTTCTGTGCTAGGCTGTGTGTATCCTGCATTTCAACTGATAATTAAGTCAATCTTATTCCTATCACAATGAGTAACGTAACGATAAAAATATGCAAAGTTAGATAAAATTAATAATAATAATAATAATAAAGAAACGAAAACAGAAGGAAACAGAAAAGTGCTGAATACTTTTTACAACCGCATAACCAAGTATCAACTTCGTACCCTGAATCACAAAATCGGCGCACTTTTTTTTCGTTTCTGTTACTATGCCTGCTAGAGAAGGAAGGGGTGGGCCTACCTACATCCTCAAGTTTCTTCTTGGCAGCAAAATCCTTGCTGGATAACGGCGTTTGCACCAAGTTCTCCACCCCACCGCACAATCACACTCGTTTTATTCCATAATGCACTTCACTATCACACCACAGCACAGGGCCGACAGTCCGCTTTCAATAGATGGAATTCGCAAAAGCAATACCTCGACAACAAGAACGGGGAAACAAAAAGAAACCAGATCCAAAATTGGTCACTGCTCAAAGCAGTGATCTTTCGGGCTGTGAGGGGAATATCCCTTTCGGATATAAATAAATTCCCTCTCGTGCCTTAAAATTCCCTATATTTAGTAAAAAAAAAAAAATACAATATTAATTATAGAAGAAATGCTCATTAATTGTATGGACATATTCAGAAATGTCTATCAAAGGACATGTAAGTGCTTTCTTAGGATACTGTAAAAGCAAATCTAGCACCTAAAAGATCATAAACAGGCTTTTCGAACGCTGTTCGAAGAGTGTTTGAATCACGGACTACGTAATTAGTAATATTTGGTTCACATTTGACATGAGATTTGTAAAATTGGTTCAATCTTCAGCTTTCATTAACATTTATTTATTTATTTATTTTTGCACTTTTTAGCTCAATTATTACCAGCTGAGTTTATACATAAACGGTAAACAGAGATCTTAATATTTCTGATGTTTATGCTCTCCTACAAGCTAACAACAGAAACAAGAATTTAGCACATCAATGTGTATCTAGTTTTCCCGTATCCCGCTCATTTTTAGGTTTCTCCTTTTTCCCCTTCCTGTTAGATTTTTGCTTCAGAATTCCCGGTTCCCTGGAAAAAAACCCTCCTTGAAGCACCGCCGGCTCAAATTTCCTTTGCAGTCAACCATTCATACCCGACAAGGCTGGAGCCCCTCCTTTTGCAGGACATGTGTTTCGCTAGCGCGTATTCAGTGAAGCCAACCCAAGCATAATGGTGCTAAATTTCGCACAAGTTTAAAAAGTCGTTTGTAAGTTGGGGATATAAATAAAACAAGAGGGCCACTTTTTGTTGTGGTTGAATTTTCTCAAACTTTTCACGTATAACGTCGAACCAATGCCGTTGGTTGAACCGTTCGAATTTATATTTATATTTTTGTTATAAATTAATATTAATAATATGAAAATCACAGAACAATTTAGTAGTATGTAGCATAATTTTGTAGTTTAAACGACACCATGGATGTCCAGAAGGGGCAAGGCAAGGATACACTTCCTGAAAAATGAATGTCAACCATTTTCACACATACAATTTCATTTCAGTCACATCAAATTGTTAATTATTGTAAGGGCGTTGAAGAAAAATGTTAACTTCAAATTGAATTAGTATATTCTGAGAAGGGAAATATACCTAGTTTACCCCAACCCCTGAAAAAAAATACTTTGCTTAATCCTCCCTGGTGGAAAGAAATACTGCGCACGTCCATGAACAACACTTTTTCTAAACATGGGGTTTGCAACGCTGCTGTAAGCCTCTGGCCGTAGGTTTACAGACCTAGGGTTTGGCCCGCTCTTCTCCCTATATTCCTTGCTCTTCTTCATCCAGATACGGTAGGCACTGCTCCTTCGCGGTCAGAAATTTGTAAGGCAACATTGAGACGGCTTACAACTTTCCGCAAGCAAAAGGCGGGAGTTCCCATGTGTCCCCTGGTGCTGAAGTGTTGCAATCTAACAAACAGGATCTCGAAGACTGGTATCGGCCGAGTTGAACTTTGAAGTTTTTACTAATTTTGCCATATAATTACATACATTTTACTAGAACTAATAAAGTGTAAGCCCGGCTTACACGGCTTACATGGACGCTCCGCGCCTGCAATATAGCATGGCGTAGTGGTTGCTTCTTTTATGCAGTGCATGTTCATTGGCTAGCTAGTAACTAGTGTTGCCAACTGTAATAATGAAGCACTATTTCTGTCACGGAAGGGGAAAGGCAGGTAAAATGACGGTAAGTTTTGTTGGATTGGAAGCACCATATTTTTATTTTATACTAAGTATTTTACCGGTTTGACGTTGTGTGCATGTATTGCGTGTGTGTATGTGAAAGTGTGTGTTTATTAATGAACGTTAAATTCCATAATGCCTCCAGTTCTGTCAAAGTTGAAATCAAAAACCTTGCATAGCCAAGCTCGGGAAATTCTAAGCAACGTGCACGAGTTCATGAAGGAGGAAGCCAGTGAAGGTGTTAGCATCCCAATACAGCATTTTGGCAAGAGAGCAGCGGCTGCGACTGGAGTTCCTGAACGAACAATCAGGGCTATCATGAGCGAAAGACAATCTCTTGAGATGTCAGAAGGCCCCTCCACATCATTCCACACTCCCGGGAAAGAACGACAAAGACCAACGACCAAATCGTCAGTGGACGCTTTCGATGAAAACGTTATCCGTAGGCGCATATACGACTACGCTCTGCGTGAAAATGAAGTGCGACATTGAAAAAATTGCATGTCAAATTACAGGCGGACATACATTTTATGGGAAGTCAAGAGAGTTTGCGACGTTTGCTGCGAAAGATGAGATTTAGGTGGAGGAAGAGGAGGCTGCCATTTTTGCTGCTTAATGCGATGCATATTGTTTTCTGTGTTAAAATTGCCATGCTTTGATGGGTGACCAAGTTCATAGCAGGGCCGGCGGAAGGGGAGGGCGAACCGTGCCACCGGCCAGGGCGGCAAAATTTGTAGAGAAGAAAAAAATAAGCCTATTGAAAACTGTGGTCGAGCGAGATATTGTTTTGCGCTTAATAGTATTGAAATAGCATAAGAAGTCTCATTATTTATTTTATATTTTGATGTTTTTCTTAGGAATATATTGATTTTCAATTTCCCGTTGCTGCGTAATGGCGGGGGGGGGGGGTCGAAATGGAACGGCATCTACCGCCACCGCCCAAGGAGGCAAAATTACTAGCGCCAGCCCTGTTTCATAGCAAAAGAAAAAACCGTGCAGCTTATCGTCTAGTGGCAGTATATGTACTTGTTATTGTTGTGGAAGCCGGCATCGTTTGTAAATGTAGAAGAAAGGCAACCGACTTTCGCCGATCACAGAGAGGAAATAATAATACTGCTTGAGGAGGAGTGTTGTGGTCCAATTGTCGCGGTTTAACACGTTGGCATGTTGTTATCTGCCGTTGCAGTTCCGTACCAGTGTATACGGGTTTTGGGAGTGAACAGTTAGAACGCCACCAGTGCATTAATGCAATGAAAAATAATATTTTTTTATTTTGTTTGAAATCACTCAAATAAGGAATCATATGAAGAAGTCTTCTTTGCAGCATTTTTGGTAATTTTACGTATGTGTTAGTTCATATTTTGCGAATTTTAGTCCATATGTATGTAGCTACATACAAAGCCACTTGTTAGTACATATTAATCCTAGTCCTGGTATAATGCATGACGTTTAAAACTCAACGTTAGATGGACCTGAATTCTCTAATTTCCTTGTTGTACGTAACAGCTGTGCATCGGCGCACTGCAGCGATTTTTCTATCTGCTCCATTAGCAACACTGCTTCTTTAGTTCTGTCGCGCATCGCACGGCAGAAATATCTGTGCTGGACTCTACCGGCTCGCTTTGAAGTCGACGGAGAGCGCCCAACAGCTCCAACAATGTGAATGAGACTCCACGTGGAGTAGACGAGCACAATGACTAGGGGTGTGCGGGACAGAATTTTCGGGACGCGAAAAATTCGCAATTTCCCGACAAAGTCGGAAAATTTACGGGACGGGAAATATCCAAAATTTTCCGAAGCTCTGGAAATATCGAATTCTACACGTCATTTTCACTTTAAGTGATGGTTTTCTCATTTCTGGAACAAAAACGAACAATTTCCGATAAGTTCAAGACATTTACAATGCAGAAAACGTAGAGAATTAACGACTTTTAAACATGACCATTCGGTATTTCCCGACTGCTCGTGATCCCGAAAAGTCGGGATCGGGACGGGAATTTTTTTTTCCCGATCCCGGTCCTGACTTTTTGAGATCCCGCACACCCCTAACAATGACAGCTGTACCCATTGGCTCAAGGACTCCACGTGGAGTAGACGAGCACAATGACACCTGCGCCCATTGGTTGAAGGTTGAGTGTCATTGGACGAAAACAACTCACCCGCTATTTATCCCCACCCACGTTTGTGGCGGCCGTTTCCTTTAGGGCCGTATTCATAGTTAAATCTCAAGACACTGTGTAAGAGATTCTTAGCCAAGACGATCTTGGGAAGGTAATCTCGTCTTGAGACAGTGTCGTTTCATAGTCGTATCTTGAGAAACTCTTGGCTAAGAGCCTCACTTCCCAAGGAAAGAAACTTTCTCTTCGCCAAGACGACGATCCTGAGATACGATTGCCTGAAGTGATACCAACTTAAAAGAACTGCAAGAGAAATTGTCAAAAGAAACAACAAAACACATTTTGAAATACATTAATAAATTACGTGAAGTTATGAACAGAGTCGTAAAAGTACATTTATTTCGATAAGTGATGATTTTGTTACAGAAGATGAATTACTTTCCTGGCTTTGTATGTTTTTCTTGGGTTAGCGATAGAGTTGTATGTTGGTAGTAAAACAAAAGAAAATCACGCAGCGGTGTGCAGTCAAGACGTAAATTCACAGCAGGCGCTGTGCTGTAGCTTCATGATTTGTTGTTCATATACGTTGATGAAAGAGAAACAA
Organism: Lepisma saccharinum; assembly: GCF_977018435.1. NCBI lineage: Eukaryota > Metazoa > Arthropoda > Insecta > Zygentoma > Lepismatidae > Lepisma > Lepisma saccharinum. The sequence goes on along the minus strand of NC_139236.1, from coordinate 56,063,559 downwards.
GAACAACAAAATAATTATCTACTCACGGATTAAAACTTATAGATACTAGAGTTTGGATTCAAATTAAAAATTAACCAGTAATTAATCTACATAGAAACGAGTTACATCAAAACTCAGCGTACTCAATTCTACGTTAATCTATGCTATGCAATTTTTTTTTGTCTTGAGAAAAAAGTGTCCCCCCCTTTTTTTTTGCATACGATCGCTCTCTTTGAAATTCTATAAAAAAGAAATGGGTGGTCATTTGATTTGATACATTATATATTAGAAAAATCAATTCATTTGTGAATATATATCCATAAGCATCGGATAAAAAAAAAAAGGTTTAGTTGTGCAAAATGGGCATTTACAGCTGCAGGCATGCATTTGAGGAATCTTATGAACTTGAAGGTTACCAACCTTACCACTCTTTCACTGTAGCATCAATCTGTTTGAACATAATTTCCTTACATCAGTCTAATACTGGGATGCTTCTCCATTTTCTACCCAAGTTTGCAACAAATGAGAAAGGGCTATCTAGTCCAAACTTACTTGCACATTGTCATGTTCTTTTCAGAAAACCATAGAACAGATGTTGTTCACTTTGTTAATATTTACAATTTTTTTTCCTGAAATCTACTTGATGTCCTCTTTCCACATACATAAAATAGAAGAAATCATGAAAGAAACTAAAAACTTCAGTAAATATCTGATATTCCCCGGACACCTATAACTTCTTCGTTTTGTCAATTTTTGACATTTGTATTTACCTATCTGCTTCGCGGAACATTCTTTAATTCATTCACGTTTTTTTGATCAAAGTAATTGTAATTTTTTTTAATAAAAGTGTTTTTGTAACTGAAGAACGTACGTTTCCGCAAATGGTTTGTGGGGCTATGCATATTTCTTTCGAAACCAATTTTTAACTATTGCAACCTAAACATGACCCTACCTAACCTAACCTAACCTTACCGGGAATCGTTCATGGGGCTATGTGTCAATGGTTGAATTTTCGCTATGAAACATTCCCACATCACACAAAACCTTCCAGATGTTAAACAATGCTACAGGAACTTATTACCGTTAAGTAGTTTCTTTTGTAAAAATGAAAAAATCTGTCCGGGGAATATCAGATTAGTACAAAAACTACTTCTATGGATTCGAAATCCCAAGCGGAATACTCATAATGAATTTCCACAATGTGCATATAAATTGTTCACTCCTATTCTCAAGAGTATAAGCGAAATGCAATGATATAATTCGACACAAGTACAAGTAAAATTCATGAACAAAGAAAGCGTAACATCTAGAAGTGGGAATTTCAAATGGGTGGTTACAATACACGTGAACAAGATATGTGGAGCGATTATAGCCTGGCATTTGTGCACAAAATGAGTGTATAGCAAAGGACATCAAATATTCAGAATATGTTAAGAGCTAAACTTTTGACAGAAGACAAAATAAATCTACTGTCATTTAATGAATATCTGAGATGTATCAAAGTTTAATGCAAAAGTGTATAACAATACACTGGGTGTGTTTTTTATTCCATCATAAAACAGAAGGTACAAGATTATGGGATTCTCACATATGAGGAGATGCACAAACATTACCAAACTAATTTATCCCACTCCCTAATCACAGCCTCTCTGCCTTTGCTCATTTACGCTGTACCATAGGCTATAGAAACAAAGTGAGAGTCCATGGTCACAATAAAATGTTCCAGCAAGCTATGATCAATTGAAGGGCTTGGGTGGAAAACATGGTAAGTGACATTTTGGTATTTTTGAGTTACAAAGTAAAATGTGCCATCCTTCAATTTTAGAGTGAAATTGCCATGTCATACAATTTGCATTGGACTCGGTGAAGCCTTCTGAAATTGGTAAACACAACACAAAAACAATTTATCTACAGTATAGCTTCTAATAATATTTTTTTATAATGAACTCGGAAATGACCAAGGTGTCACTTAGCATGTTTTACACACAGAGACCTTCAATTGCTTCCTAGGAACATTTCTCTTGCATAAGTTACTCATTATTTTTCAAATCGTATAAGGAGTATATTTTTTTTTACCCAGTTAATTAGAGTAACATTAGCTTGATTGTACACTATCATCAGGCCTTTTCCCATTAATGAATGATATCAAGAGAATTTGATGCACTTACTTACCTGAGTAACTCTCAACTGTACCAGGCTATACTGAATAGTTAAAAGCATATAATTCCTTTTGTAAATAATTTTTGGTGTGATACCACAGATTTTTATGTTACTTTTTTATCGATTGTCTGTGCATGTGTGCACATGGTGCATACATACTCCCTCTCATGGCTTCCAAGAATATCCACATGTTACAAATTCATAAAATTGATTGATTGATTTAGTTTACTTTACTTCGCGTTTTGTGCCTCTTGGCTAATTTGCGAAGATGGGGATGAGTGATAAAATTGATGAATGGACATTCACAAACAACCGAGCCCGAGCGGGATTCAAACCCGGGACCCTTGGCGTCGCAGCGCAATGTGCTAACCACTCAGCCACAGGGTCCGGCACAAATTCATAAAAGAACCAAAGGAATTAAGATAGTTAATTTTCCTAGACACATGGACATCACTGAGAAGTTAATTTTACTAGACACATGGACATCACTGAGAAGTTAATTTTACTAGACACATGGACATCACTGAGAAACATTAAACTGTGTAATAAATAAAAATCAAAACTAATTTACAGGTAAAGCACTAATTTATTTTGAGAATAATCTTGTTCACTGGTCATACATAAAGGAAGGTCACATTTCATTATTTTCTTTGACTCTAAGAAAAAGGGGAAAGAACATAAGTTAAATGAAATTATGTTGTCCACGTATACAAAATACACATGTTTTTGGTGACATTAAAACCATGTAGTAAAATGCATGGTTTTAAGGAAAATACAGTTTTGCAGGATAACTTTTTGATATTCTTAGTATCAATGCACACAGCACTTGGATGAATACGAATTTAACGTCATGGAAAATGCTAAAACAGCGTTCACAATAAAAATCAAATGAAGAGATACCCAGGTGGCATCTCATAAAACTAGGATTCCTACCACTATAATTCACTGTCACACACTCATGCTGACGCAGAAAATTGTGTGCGAGAGAAAAAGAGAAACATTGAAAACTGAGTGAATAGTCTTTGACAAAGTATAAGCTGACCACATTGTTATATTCATATGAACAGTCTATTCACAAGAAGCTCCTTTGCAGCTCACCATTGTTACGATGCACACGTGTAGGCTCTATTTCTACAGACATGATATCTGAGGTTCCTTGAAAATTTCAACATCGCCACTGTATATGATACCCATATTGTGGAAAACTGCACACGCGATAACAATGTCTCGAACTGTTTCCAAGTCTTCTGGACAAACGTGGAAAACGTCACTTCCATGTAACAAAGGTACTCTCCACAACATTCTTCTGCTGAGCATGGGCATAGTTGTACCTCTTTCAGGATCAGTTAGTGGGTCTTGGAATGGACTGTAGAGGTATGGTCGAGCTGAGCTGAATATCCCTTGCCATGAAGAATTGCATCTTGTCCTTTGGAATATTGAATTATCATAAATACTTCCTGCCCATCTAGCCACGAAGTCAAGAACTCCCTTTTGGGACCTGCACTACCTGAAAAAATAACAACAAAATATCCTTAAGACTGATCTCACAATTTAAAATAAGAACATGGAAAGTTGTAAAGAAAATTCATTCCACATAAATTAATGCCTAACCACAACTTAACCCAATACACATACCTGATTATTAAAATGTCCATATCTTGTGCATTTTGAAATGCAGAAAATACTCATTTCTGAAGTTAATAACATGAAAATAACTGTGTTTGTAAAAGTTTTTCAGTATTATTCAAATCTAAACAATTTCTACATACCTGCCTAAACTACTTGCATAAGTGCACACGAGCAGGATGGTAAAATTATTCTTATCAGAAAACCTGTTCAGTTTTTGCTTATAGGCACATGTAGAATATGATTTATGTAAATGCGTGTGTGTACTATGAGAATATCGAAATTACAAAAGCAGAGTTTGGACCTATATTAATTTATGTCAAATAAAAATTATCTGAAGGGATACAGCCTCTTCTGTGTACACCTTTGGAATGGAAAATAGAAGAGAAATATTCATGATTTCACAATTATGCTTGTTCAAATATGTTCATGTTAAATCATATATTTTTGTGTAATCATATATACTGTAGTAATAAAATAAAATCAGCGACTAGCTTCATTCACCAGGTGATGAACCAAGCTTTGGGGCTATTTTCACCAGGTCTCGTGATTTGTCACTGTGGAAATTTATTTTTAAGAGACAAATATTTTCTTGTATTCTATTTTTTGCACTGCATGTTAGGGAAGGCAGTTAGGTATTCCATGTGTGTGTGTCTAAAAATAATCAGAAACTTCTATAGTGCACGGGTTAGGTAGTTTGATAACTGTTATTGTCTTGTTTATTTTCCCAAGTTACTGTGAGTAATTTGACATACATACATTGAAAATGTGTGAAATATATATCTGATCTCACCACATTGTGCCAGTAGTTGCACCCAAAATAGAAATACTAGGTACCCTTAACAATCTGTACTCCCTCAAGAAAGTAAATGCCTTGCATGGTTTATGTTAAATGTTGAGGTTTTTCACTATTTTTAGCTCGCACAGATGTGTCATTGTGAAATAAAGTACGTCTGTTACCTTACTGTGAAACAGCCTGAGGGCTTCTTGCAAGTGAATATAGCACCCAGCACGACATTCCACAACAGGAGCTAAAATTTTTCGGAGTGTTAGGTTTGGAGTTGACGTGTTCTTTCGCTCTTTTTGTGTGCACATAAACGGTTTTTTACTAATAAAAGGCGGCGAAAGTAACTGTAGATGGAAGGTTTTAACTTACGCCGGTCATACTTTGGAATCAAATACATCCGTTATTTGTGTTTTCCGCGAGTTGGAACCAATTTAATATTACGTAAAACATCGAAATCTGTCCATTAAAAAGAAAACAAAACAATTCTCGAGGGAGTACATTGGGTTAACGGCACCGAAATCCTATTGTATTCCATTATTTTGCTACACAACTGAGTAACAAATCGATGCACTACTTCAGAATCAAATAATGTTCATGCAGAAGCAATATTATTATAATACAGGATTACACTTTTCTTTATGAATCAATAAACCGAAGAAAGAGAGGCAGTACAACCAATTAACAAGGTTTAGGTTTCCTCAAACTAAGATAATTACGTAGAGAGTAGTTCAATTTACATACCTGATGCAAAACTGAGGCATAAAAACTGGACAAAACAGCTGTTGCAATGAGAAAATTTTCAAAATATCCATCCTCTTCATCATAGTTTCTAACTGCAACGTCCATTTTTATTTTCTGAAGAGAACATTCTGTATCTCAAGAGACCTGTTTCGTTCTCTTGGCGAATACAGGATCTTAAGAGACCAAATATCGCTCTTACGCTGCCAAGAAGTGTCTATGAAACAGCGAATCTTAAGATGGATCTTGAGAGAGAACTATGAAACGCCAAAAGTGTATCTTGGCACAGACTGTTCTTATCCAAGATGGTGAAGTAAACCGTCTCTTGGCTAGTATCTTGAGATACGTTTATGAAACAGCATGGCGTCTTAAGAGAGGTCTCAAGATGCTTTCCTTTCTTGAGAAACGACTATGAATACGGGCCTTATTCTTCCACGTTAACGAAGTAAACGTGTGGACTATACAAAAGAAATAATAGCTCGAGAACAAAGTTGCATTCTTTAATTATATCCAATAACTATTGCTGGATCATAATTTTATTTTATTTACTTTTCATTAAATTTACATTGTTTAATATAAAATAATATTTTTACTTCATCATTTGTTTATACAGGGTGTCCCAATAAATTGTATATGGGGCATTTCACGAAAAGTAGTCCTACTCCTTGTCAATAGCAAATGAATTAATGTGGAAATTATTATTATTTTTAATTGCATTAAGGTTTAGATGTTTGTGAATGTATATAATTTACACATTTCACCAATAAAAACACCTGCAGCCTATATATTTCACAGAAAAATGAAGTAAAAAATTTCCTATTTACTTGCAGTTCGTTGAATGCACGTATTTAGGTTCAAGAGCAACTGCGTAATTTTAGACTTCAGAGGAAAAGAGACGGGAGATCACTTTTCGCCTTTATGTTAATTGGTTAAGATGTCTTGTGTAAGGAGGATGACTTCCACACAGTGGCGTGTCCAAGGGGGGGGGGGGGGGGTTGGTGGTGATTATAACCCGCCCTTTTGGCCAACATTTCTAAAAGAAAGAATGTCATAGGCAGGAAAATGTGGCAACATGAGGACTGACTACATAAAAAAAAACTACATATAACCCTTCCCTTTCAAAAATCCTGGGCACGCCACTGCTTCCACAGGAGCAAGAAAATCGGGGCAGAAATACTTGGCACCTTTCAGTAATTACAAGATTAGTGATGATACCACAGGGGGCATGAGAAAGGACCGCCCCCACTTTCAAATGAGAAAAAGGCAAAGATAAGTTCCCCATGTACTTTGCACCATGCTGTGATGCATATATAGGGGATCTGGGAGATCATGTGATCAGCACCATGCTCCGGTTGTCTTTACCCCCACATACTCTTCAATTTCTGCCAATTTGGAGGTGACATGATCAGCACCATGCTTGGGCAGCCTTTACCCCCAAGGTTGCCCCAGGTACAAATTCATTTTAGGCTGCGTGAGCTCCAGAGCCGCTTTATGTGGTAGCTTAGTTCACCCGCATTTTAATGGCATTTAGATGTGCACTAAATTTAGCTGCTTTTTCCTGGCCCTGTCACTTTACAACATACGAGTCACATAATCTGCATAAAAGAATCCATTCTCCACCTCACGCAGAAAAATACGTAGGCCTGAACTCTTCCCCCTTCCCCCAAACAATCGATTTTACAAGAATATTTTTCCGTCAGTGAGTAAAATTTCACTCATCTACCCATAGAAAAAAAGAATCAAGTTAGCTTCAGCTTCATTCTGATGATCAAATGACATTAGCATTCCTGAAAAACTTCAGATTAAAAATAATTTACAGTGAAATATATACTAGATCCAATCGTATTTCCTTAGGAATCTAAATGACTTACCATTAGACAAGTGCAGTTCTTGTTCAGTATCGGATAGCGGAGGTTGGCAAACCCTTATTTTTTTTCTATTCTAACGCTGCAGACAAGAAGTAAAGAAGTTTTCACAAACAAGCTTTTCTTTCTCGTTCCTGTGAACTAGGAAGGATTCCGTAAATCTGTGTGGGTAAAGAAGTGAATGATGGTCGAGTCTTGTTCTCAATTTTCCACTCAAGAGTGGGGAGGGCGAACTTTCGTTGTCCAAATTCTAAGGCAGGCATCATTTAGCAAGATTCAGTTTGGCAACAGTGCACTTATTGTCTGATCCCGAGGCAGAAGAATCAGCTTATTGTATCTTTACTGGGAATGCAAGAAGTGCAGTTTTCCCTTCCTGCTGTGTCCTGCCCCCCCCCCCTTTTCACTGAACCATGCCACTTTGCTCCCTCCTCTCGCATGAAAGCCTAACATCTGGAAGTTCGAGTTCGCATGGTGAATGAACCAGCTTCAATAGCAAGAAAACGTCCTATTACTTAACATGGCCTTTTCCTGGGGCCTGACTGGATGAATGTATTAAGCAGGGAAAACGTATAATGCGGGAACGTAAAATCGGGGTTTCACTATATACAGAATAAATTATAATCAATAAATTCCAAAATCTTTAATTTGTTAATGTAACAAAACAAATTTCTGGAAAATTCATTTTTTTATTATTAAAACAGTACTTTATATACAAGTTACATGTTAACATGTTTTATTCATCATCATGTAGTCAGCTTCTGCCTTGGAGTGTCAATTTCATACTCATACTCAATTTCCACACGTTGCTTCTCCCTTCTTGATCTGGCTCTAGCCTTCTTCTCCATGCTTGGTTTCTTTCCTGAAGCTTGGCTGCCTATGACTGCTGCAGCCATATCCTATATTTCAAATAAATCTGTATTAATACTTGATGTTTTGGGATGGAATAGTTCAAGAATAAATTTAAGTTAAAGCTTATTCGAGAAATTGTCTACTTGTATTCTATTACCTGCCGCTTTCAACCTTCATACATAGGTGGTCTGTCCCGAAAATATCAAGCCAATGTTAATATAATGATAACAGTTTGGACGGCCACGATGAGAGTGGACTATAATCCACATGAGTAAATGAAGATGACGTCATTGGCAGCGTCAGCTGGAAGTTAAGATGTGGGTGATTGAGCACATCTAGTGTGTGATCGTCGCATTTGCATTTTTGGCAAAACATCACTTTGTGTAGGCAACTCAGCCACCCTACAGGCTAGATTTGTCACTGCGATTTATGGTTGTTCCGTAACCTTAAATCACCTTTGAAAAGGAAGAGATTGCGGACCGACAATGAGATTCAGGCCAAAACAGTGGAAACGACGCTGGGAGAAGTGTGAGAGATTCCAAGGTGCTTAATTTGAAGGGGACTGCAGGTATGTACAATGTTTCTTGTATTTTGTAGTTTCACTAAATATATAGATTTTTTGAAACTGTAATTTTTGGTATTGTATGGCTTGGAACTTTCAGGACAGATCACATACATACTGTGAAAATTATACAATATCAATTCATGTTCTAAAAACTAAATATTTTAACACGTTTGTTCTTGCTGCTCATTTATTTATTAGGATTAATGTCATGGGGGGAGGGGGTTGAACACTGTGGTTACTGTCACCGAGAACTTAATTTTTGAAAAAAGCTAAAACGTTATGATAGTATATGAAAGACAAGACATTTCTAATAATACAGCAGAATAACTGCTATAACTCAAAAAGCAGTGTCAAATGCAAAGAACAGAAATAGGAAGTTTTCACTTTCTACCACGTAATCCAAAGAAGTCACAATGAACTGCACAACTAATTTTGATCTTTTAGAAGATTCTTATTCATTGAGGTAGGTAAAAGTCGTAACAAAATAGGAGTACTGTGTACTTCAGTGCATTAATAGTGTAGGGGAAAAAAAGGACATGAAATATTAAACAATACTGATATGAAAATTACCAATAACTAATATATATAAAAATGGAAATGTTTATTGAAGAACGTCAATGATTCTTTAACTTCCTTAATTTTATGTGTAACAAGAGACTACAATAGGTTTTGCCTTTGAAAAAGACATCATATTTAAGATATTTACTTTACAAAACCAGAGCATATGAATTATGTTAAATTCATAAATGACAACAAAAATGGTAGAAATTTTGCATCACATTCTAGGCTATTTATTAGGGCTGAGAATATATGGTATTGGTTCAGCCCTACTATTTACAGATACATCGGATCAGTAAAAATATGAGCTGATATTCCTATATTGTCCAATACCACCACAGTACGAATTAATCTTACTCATCCCTACCTCAATATCTGACACATCACTCTCCTGAGCTAACATCTCTGCATCATCCTCAATCTTTGTTTTAAACATCTGAAAAGCACAAGGAAAAGCAATTAAGTCACAAACTCAAAATATGCATATTGGGAGAAACAGGTTTTCAGTATGTTGCAGTATAGATTAGGGATGGCCAAACGGATCCGGATCCGAAAAATCCGGATCCATTCGGATCTGGATCCGGGTCTGAAAGTTTCGGATCTGGATCTGGATCCGAAAGTTCCGGATCTGGATCCGGATCCGAATATTTCGAATCCGGATCCGGGGCCGAAAGTTTCGTATCTCAATCCCATTATAATATTACCACACCTTAAAAAGGTATTATGATCTTCGATTACAAATAAATTTTTCGTTAGTCCTACAAGATTTTTTTCAAGTGTTGTTCCTAAAATACTACGCATCGGCTAACACACTCGTGCACAAAAATAATCTTACTTGCTGAACATAAAATGTCAGAGGTGATTTTGTAAATGCCATTGAAACGAATATGTAGTCATTCGAATGTATTGGAAATGAAAACGCACATAAATGTGAGACATTCCATTCCAGGATGAAACCTTTAACACATATAACAAGATAGAAATGTTATACAAAAATTATACAATTGTTCTACAGTTACAGTTTTACAAATTAAAACATTATAATATATGCAGTGTTATATAATTACAAAGTGTAAGACTAACAAGGGAGGTTATCTAAGTGTCCCCCTCCGATTTCCATGAAACTTGGCAGGCGTGTAGTGGGGCCCAAAGGAAGAATTCAGTGTTTTTTTTGTTTCAGCTAAAAAAACGGTTTTAGGGGACAAAACCCCCTCAAATGTCAAAATGAGGACAAATTGAAGTGAGGATCTGACCCCTGTGTCCCCCTCCGATTTCCATGATACTTGGCAGGAGTGTGTATAAACGGGCCCAAATGAAGAAATACGTGTTTTTTTTTGTTTCGGCTAAAAAACTGTTTTAGGGGGCAACCCCCCCCTCAAATGTCAATATGAGGACAAATTTAAATGGGCATTTGACCTATGTGTCCCCCTCCGATTTCCATGAAACTTGCCAGATGTATAGTGGGGCCTAAAGGAAGAAATACGTGTTTTTTTGTTTCAGCTAAAAAACGGTTTTACAGGGCAAAACCCACTCAATTGTCAAGATGAGGACTAATTGAAGTGGGGATCTGACCCTGTGTTCCCCTCCGATTTCCATGAAACGTGACAGGTGTATAGATGGGCCTAAAGGAAGAAATACGTGTTTTTTTGTTTCAGCTAAAAACTGTTTTAGGGGGCAAAATCCCCTCAAATGTCAAGATGAGGACAAATTGAAGTAAGGATCTGACCCCTGTGTCCCCCTCCGATTTCCATGAAACTTCGCAGGTGCATAGAGGGGCTCAAAGGAAGAAATGCGTGTTTTTTTGTTTTTTTGTTTCAGCAAAAAAAACTGTTTTAGGGGGCAAAACCCACCTCAAATGTCAAGATGAGGACAAATTGACGTGGGGATCATCTGACCCCTGTGTCCCCCTCCGATTCCCATGATTTTTGACAGGTGTATAGAGAGGCCCTATGCCTCCTGTTTCTTCTTATGCCATATTTACGTGGTTTCGGAGTCAGATCCCCACTTCAATTTCTCCTCATCTTGACATTTGAGGGGGGGGGGCTCTATACACCTGCCAAGTTTCATAGAAATCGGAGGGGGAGACTTGGGACCTCCCTTGTAAGTGTATTAATTAATTACAAATTGCGCACGCGCGCACACACACTATATATATGTGTGTATGTATATTATATATATATGTATATTAGCAGGTAACAATATGTTATAAGCACATTCTTACTTTCCAAAGAAGCGCATGTGGGATGGCAAAACGGTCTGAAAGTACCAGATCCGAAAAATTTTAGGATCCGGAACCAACCGGATCCGGATTTCGGACCCGCCAGGATCTGGATCTGGCCATCCCTAGTATAGATTGATAGGTGTGTGAAAACACTAACTCTCTTAAAAGTTATATTATTGTAAGAAGGCAGGCGAGGTTTGCCCAGTGATAATTTAACAGAGGAGGTGTGACTATGTTTCCTCAATTTCATTAAGGATTTCAGTGTCTTTCTACTTTCTGTAAAATGAAGCGCAACACTCACCCTGGACCACCCCCCAGCTCAGGCTTGGTGGTTAACAAGAGTTTGGGTTTCCGAAAAGTATCCTTTAGTGTCTCCGAAAACAACTGTTGTCCCAGAGCATAATCCTAGGGTTTGGTAAAAAGAGGATACTGTTGTTTTCCCATCTTCCTGTACTGTTCTCACCATTGCCATAAGGTTGAAAATCATGGGCTATCTCTTAAAGCATTACAACGCAAAGCAATTTGTCATTTTGAGTGAATTGTGTGATATCTGATGATAGAATGAGATAAAGATTAGGTTAGAGAAGACAAAAAAGCTTTCCTGTATGCATTGCACTGTGGGGGGAGTCTCAACACATTCTAAAGCTCAGCCACACTGGAGGTGATGTGATCAGTATCATGCTCTGGCTGCCTTTACCCTCCCCCTCCTTCATGGCATGAATTGATTAAAGGCTGAGTGAGGCCCAAAGCAGCTCTTTTCCTGGAATATTGTGAGAAAAATTATCACCAGATCACCCACTCCAAGAACTGAACCAGACTGATGACCAGACTCCAAGCACATGCTCTCCCGACCAAGAAAGGTTAACATGTTGCTACGAAAGTTTTAAATCTTAAACTGCACTGCACTTACCATTCAAGAGAATAACATTCAAAAACATTCTAAATAAAGACACAAAAGTAAACTATAAAAACATTTTTATATTATCTCAGAGAGAGACCCTGGAATTTATTTCATCCCTAAATCCTATTTTTCAGGACATTTCAAGTTTTGTGGATGAGTTTCCCAAATTTCCTGACTTTTTCAGATTAGTTAGAACTACCTGTCACTAGGTCATAAAAAAGTTCATATATCTATAATGAATCACTTGGTTGGAAACTATGTAAAAGAGGATTTTATTCATGTGAAAGTGGAGAAACTGCTCACTTCTTGGGTTGGTTGATTTGGTGTCTGCTTTATGCACAGTAAGGCTAATTGTGACTGGACCTACAGTTTAAAGTGGAATCCGAACTGCTATGCGACTCCACCGGATATCGAACCCAGGACCCATTGATTAGAAGGTGATGATGCTACCACTGCGCCATCAGGGAAGCTATCACTTCTTGGGCACGTACCTGCTACCGTTAGAGTATGTGACCAATTTTTATTCATACAATCCACCATCTAACTGTTAGAATTCATTTTAAGTTACAGTACTTGCATAACTTACAGGACACCCTAAATCCGTAACAGTTTCACAGCAAATACCATATGATACTCTTCAAAACCAACACCACTGGCATATCACAAAATTCATTGGGAATCAGCCTTAGCGTTAAATGTTGGACTCCATGTATTGAAACTAGTAGCACCTAAATGTATCTATAGCAGAACACATCTTACCTCTTCATCCGAACTTTCCTCATCACTACCTGCAGGCACGAACTCCACATCATATTCATCTTCATTCTCTAGTTCTTCCTCCAGCTCCTTTTCTATCTCTTCCTGTAAAAAGAGATTTAAAACAATAATTTACAGATAGCAATGAAATGTATTACTAATGTTTTTGGAAACTGACACCATTACTTAACATATGTATGCACAACAAACTTGCTAAACATAATTCATTTCTACCTCAGGAAGATTTTTATTTAATAACATGAAAACTACTTCAATTCTACTAATAAGAGGAAGATTGTAAAGAAAGTAAAGATTGCATTTATCTAACTTTACGTTCAGATAAGCTAATCGAGACTGGATCTACTGTTTCAAGTGGGATCTAAACCACCATAATGTGGCCCCATCAGGAAGTCAAACTTGGGACCACTTGAATTACAAGGCAATAGAATTAACCACACATTTTTCAGGGGACTGGGCTACAGAATTTAAGAAGCAGAAAAATGTAAAATCTGGAAGAAAATGTTAATATTTTATTGAAGTGGGACCAAGAATGTCACAGTGGAATCACTATTTTACATTTTTCAGGGCACCAAACTGTAAAATCGTAAAATCATTTTATAACATTTTGTTATATTGAGACCACCACTAAGAATTTTTAACAAAAAAAATGTAAAATATGGGAACGAGCAAGGGTGATTCCGAAAATAAGTTTCTCATAGTGATATTTTCAGATGTAATATAAGCATGAGGACATTATACCATCTGCAGGTATGAGACTGTCATATGTCTCACTCATTGTCATGTGGTCTCCAGAGGATGACATTGATTGATTGAATTTAAAAAAATTGGGTATGTCAGCACTTAGGCTATTTTGCACCCATCACATTATATAGGGTCCAGCGCATTATCATAACTAAAATATAACTACAGTAATATAACATATCTGTAATGTCGAAGGCTTAAAATATTCTTACTTGGTTAAAAGCTGAAGTTGTAGAGGGGCACTCGGCACACATAAGGACAACACACAGCCCTACAGAGGATTATATTGGCTGTAGGTTCAGATGTCAGAGCCTCGCTAGTCTGCAAAATGCAGTCCAGGGTGTAATTGGGTGCTCTACGTGGAAGGGCCACCCCTTACACCCCCCAGAGGACGACATGCCATGCATCCACAGAAGTAGGCAGAAGAGTGGAATGTCAACACAGTGTATGCCCATTCGACTAGTACTTCAGTCACAATGGTGAACAAACCGAATATTACAGACATGGACAAAAGACAAAGTGACAAGACTGAAAGAGTCGTTTGAAGAATAAGCCAGGTGTGCTTGCTCACTTCTGGTGTTCTGAGAGACCTGACACCATTGGTGGAATCCATGTGGGAAATTTGAGAAAGTGTGTATCATTTTACACGTAATGTATCTGCTTTCCTGAATCAAAAGCCATGTGAATAAAAGAATCACAAAACTTATTTTTGGAAAATCCTTCATAATATCATGGTTCCACTGTAATGGGGGACCACGTTAAATCCAGGAACATCGTTCCGTAAACAGAATAGTCAAAATTATTAGATTTGCTGAAAATAGTGCAATGCTTTTGTGCACATGGACCTTACCTCATCCTCCATTTCAGATTCTACTTCTATCTCATCCTCATCTTCCTCTACTTGTTCCTTCTCCAATGCCTTATCAAATGCTGTTTGAGGGATGTTATAAATGTCGCCATACTAAAAATAAAGAATAGAAGAATTAATCATTTGCTGGAGCATTCACATTTACTCCTGATTTCAGAAATAATTTGATATTGATCTATTTAGGGATGTACCAATGAGACATATTTTAACACATATCAACAGAGAACTGCTACAAAATGGATAGTTATTTCAATTCATAGCATGGGTGAATTCTCTTCATACTCAAATATATAATAATTCAGTGTAACTTTACATACCTGCTGTGAACGATGATAGTGAGTTGCTGAAATTGATGGGGGAAGTAGGGTAAGTGGGTTGGAAGATTGGAAATTGAGCAACATATTACCGGGAATAAGGCCAAAGGGGAGACCAAGATGTCGGTGGAAAGAGTAGATAGTGGAGAGTGTTAGGAGAAAAGACAAGATTGAAACACCGTGGAAAGAGAGAAGTGGTAGATGACCAGGAAAAAATGGAGAGGCTTGACTGCTATGCCAACCCAGCCAGAGGTAGGAAACGGGGAAGGATGATGATGAAGATTAACAGGAAAATAAGAGGTAATCCTGATATTGCCATGTCTTCTGTTCAAAAAAGTTTCCTTCCTTCACAATTGCTTGCGGGTATATAAAACTATATAAACAATCTATCTCTTCAGTTTGTTACTATTTTGCCATTAGGGACTGCGAGAAATATTTCATGAATTTTGACTATCAAAACCACTTTAGCTGATACCACTTTGAACAGATGCCAATACCAATGTCGACACTGATACCGATGATGATGCTTGAAAATTTTAACACTTAAAAATTGTTCAAACTTTTGATTAATATTAGTGGGTGAGTATTCCATTGGCAGAGTTTTACTTCAAAATACCTGTTATGTAGTCAAAAATTAGTTTTTCACACAAAATAAATGGAACCTGAATTTTACATCATTTTCCAGGACAATTAGATTCCCCAAAAGTGTCGCATGACATTTTTTGCAGACCCTGCGAAAAGTATCAGCTGGTATTGGCTGATATGTCTTGGAATCGGTATCAGCTCAGTTCTACCACCTTTTATTATCTAGATCTTAAAGGAACTCGTACTAAATTTGTTATTATAAAAAAAGGCAAATATTCTAATGTAGAAACAAATCTGTATGCACACGTACCACACCCTCTTTCAACCTTTCCATGATCTGCTTCTCAATAGCCGTATCAAGTCTAGCAGCTACAAGGGCCTTTTCTTCCCTCCGCTTCTCTCTTCGGTCGATCTTGCTCTGTATTGGTACCAATTTCTTCCTGTAGAACAAAAAGAAAAACTTTTATTTTAAAACAAGTTAAGAAGTGCTAACAATGCGCCAAAATTGTTAAACATATTTGAACATCCAACAAAATGTACCATATACTTGTGAACTTAGTCAAATCAGTTACTTTGTAAATTTTGGAAATCCAGGTGAAGGCATCAACTGCAGAATTTTGCATGTGAATAGTTTCCACACTTACAGTCTATTCTGCCAGAAGTAAAATACAATCAGGGCTCCCATTACTTTTGTAAAAACAAAATGCCCTGTCTTTTTCAGAAACATTTATCCAAATTTCCAGACCAATCTATAATGATTTATGTCTGCAATTTTGCATCCACTGTAACAAATTAAGTTTAGTCAACTGTGTTGAAAATTAAATGTTTATATGTATTTCAAGTCAAATGAAAATCTTAAAAGTCCGATAAAAATTGTATGGCAGACTGTATATAGCTCAAATTTACATGAGGTATCAACTGTTCTTTTCAAAATGACCTCAAAGCTGCAACACTAATCAAGTGAGCTTCAAAATGCCAGTTTTTGTTATTTTAAAGATGGCACCTCCTGTACACACTTGCACCAGTGAAGAGGAGTGACTGCACATGGAGCCAAAAGACTTCTTCTTCTTAAGGTATACAAGCACTAACTCAAAGTTGAAAATATATGTACGAGGTTTATTTTTTAATTAGGGCTCGTTTTGAAATAAAACAAAAACATGCAAAGCAAGAAATTTAATTACTTCTGTGGCTGTTCATATGTACATTCAGTTACCTCTCAATGTCGTTCCCATAGTTGTTGAGACACTTGTCGTAGCGGTAGATGAACTTTGTAGACCTTCACCAAAGAAATCTGCCGCCAGGTCAGACAGCCAATCCATCACGGTCTGTTTGGCTCCATCGGCGCTGTTGAATCGCTTCCCAGCGAGGAAAGTCTTCAAGTGGAGGAATAGGTGATAATCGCTAGGGGCGAGATCCAGACTGTACGGAGGGTGGTCCATCCGCTTCCAGCCAAATGAGTCAATGAGCGACTGTGTGGCCTTGCATTGTCGTGCAGCAACATGATACTGGAAGACAGCATTCCTTGTCATTTATTCTGTATTACTCGGTGAAGTTTCTTGAGTGTGTTGCAATACACGGCTGCATTAACTGTTTGTCCATTCGGCAGAAACTCAATCAGAAGCACCCCGAACCTGTCCCAGAAGATGGTGAGCATGAGTTTCTTGGTGGAGGTCGCTTGCTTGAACTTCGCTCTTGTTAAGGGATGATGTGTGGCGCCATTTCTTGGATTGTTGTTTTGTTTTGCGGGTGTAGAGGGACACAAATGACTCGTCCCCAGTGACTATTAGCTCAACAGTTTGTCACCTTCACTTTGGTACCATGTTGAAAAAGACAATGCCCTTGCCATTCGCTTACTCTTGTGTTTCTCTGTGAGCATTTTGCGCACCCACCGACCACACAGGTTTCTGAAATTCTAATTCTCCACTAAAATTGTGTACAGTAGGCTACAGAACATGAAACTTGAGGAAAAAAATAGGACAGCGTTGACACTGTCAAACGGCGACTGGCTCATATCACGCTATCAACATCATGCACCAATGAGTTCGTTATGATTCAGGGGCATCCTGATTGTGGATCGTCATGAACATTCGTACGACCAGCCTTAAACAGACATACCCACATACGCACCTTGCCTTCAACAATGGCATTCTCACCATACACTTCACGTAACTGATGATAAATGTCTGCCACTTTCACATTTTTCGCTGTCAAAAACCTGATCACTGATCGTATCTCACACTAGGCAGGATTTTCAATCACCTACACCACTTCCATTGTCCACCACAAACACACCAAGCGTTTCACAACATGCAAATGGCATCTGTTTACATGCAAGACATGTTGGTAACTAACGCACATGCGCAAAACACCAAGCACGCAGTGTTGCCAATGAAAGTGCAAAACAGCCCATAATTAAAAAATAAACCTCTTAGATCAGCCATAGGTCTGTGCACATTTGTGCAACCCTACACACAGAAATGTAATAGCTAAGAAATAAAAACAAATTAAGGTTTTCATTTGCAATATCCTCCCCACCTCTCCTCTTCCATATTTTGAACACGAAGCACTGAAAGATGCTTCCAAATAACCTTCCTGTTTCTACAGATATGTGGATGACACGTTCGTCATTTGACCACATGGACGACCGGCATTACATAGTCTCTTGGACTTCCTTAAGAAACGGCACTCAAACATCCAGTTCACCATGGAGAGAGAAGAAGATGGCTGCCTCCCATTCCTGGACATCCTAATCCGCCGCAAACCAGATGACACCCTTGGACATAGTGTGTACAGAAAACCCACCCATACTGATCTGTACCTAAATGCCAATAGCTTCCACCACAAAGCACAACACCTCGCCGTTCTGAACACACTAGCCCACAGAGCAGTAACCGTTTCGGACCAGGAGAATCTACAATCAGAATTCACTCACCTCAGAACCAGTCTACAGCAGAATGGGTACCACATCAGAGATATGAACAGGGCGATCAACAAGGCAGTTTCATCTCAGTAGAGAACAAGCATGGACAACAGTGTGGTCCTTACAAGGGCTGATTATTCACAGCCCAGGGAAGCCGAACATGAGGACAAGGCCTTTACAAGAACCGATACTGCACCGCACACCCCATCTACCAGTAGCAACACAGGACAGGAACGCCAAGCTGTAACAGTTTTACCATTCGTTTGCCACACCTCCGGGAAGTTAAGCAGAATTCTAGCCAGGCACGGGGGTGAAGACCATTCACAGGCCGCCTCTGAAAACCCAAGGCCCTACTCCATTCAGTCAAAGACAACCTAGAACTCCACATTCCAGGAGTCTACAGAATACCATGTGAGTGTGGGACACCATACATTGGTCAAACGAGATGCACTATTGAGCAGCGACGGAATGAACATCAACGTAATATCGGTTTATTCCAACCGGAAAAGTCAGGACTCACGGAACAGAGTATCACCGAGGGACACAGGATTTTACTTGCCGACACCAAAATAATAGCCAAATGTGCTGGTTACTGGGACCGAGGGGTAAAGGAAGCCATAGCCATTTCACAGGAAAGCACCAATCTCAACAGGGACATGGGACTCCAGCTCAGTCATGCCTGGAACCCACTCCTCCGTAAAAACAAGACACCACCCAATGAGAACACCAAGATCCAGAGGGAACCAATAGGAATACAGAGTCCAAACTCAGCCACATTATAGTCATATATATAAACCCACACTGGTCTCCAATTTTACATTCCCTGAAGATGAGAGCAATGTATGGCCTCGAAATGTTGGAAGCCAAATCCAATTTAACCTGGCTGGTAACCCGAGAACACCTGTTCGAATCACGTCTCCAGGAAAGCTACAATTCCGAGGTATTGAATTATTATAGGCTTCTCAGCCATGCAAACACCCATGCTGAGACGATTACAATCCCTCCTCCATACCTACCAACAATAAAAACATGGCTCCTAGGTTCAGTAAGGCTATTATGTTAAAATTTCACCCTTGTCATTTTCAAATGCCTGTATCCCACCCTACCCATATTTCAAGTTTTTATTTGCTTTTTGTAGATAAAATACATTCCCCTTTTGAACTTCACACACACATTGGAATAACCACTAACCACCACCCTAGCAACAGACTCTAGGAACATGAATTATTTTCATGAGATTACATAGAAATAGTAACACTTAAAATACTCACTGCCTGCGAAGTTTTAGCTTTCTCATTCGTATAAGGTACTGCGTGACTTTCACAAATCTTTGCTTGCATTTCTGTTTTATGAAGCCAGGCCAATACAGAAGGTTCTTATTGATCTGTTGAATCGCTTTCTCGAAATTCCTAGATAATTTTACTCTCTCCCATGTCTTTGAAGGGAATGCTGACCTGTACAAGAAATTTTGAAGTATTATACACTTGAGTAGGGCTGAACCATAGTGATACTTATTATTATTATTCAGAATAGTTATAAATATTAAGAATTGCATTGTATACCATTTGAATCTGGCAGAGGTATTTGTATAAATATACACACATTCACATATGATATAACAACTTAACTTTTATTCGATAGAAGCCTCCTGTCTGGAGGTTTTTAAGCATGTACTTTTCAAATGCCCACTGTTGCACAAAAAAAAATCATAGGAGTAAACTTATTTACCGTAGACAAGTAGGGTTTCGTGTTTTTCTCAAAGAATCTCCCTCTTGTGGGATGGTAAATTTTAATATCCAGTTCCCAAAAAACACAAATTAGAAGAAATTGAAATTTTACAAAGAAAAATGATATTTGAAGAGCTCTTCTCCCCCCCCAAATAAACACATGTAAATAAAAAAAATCTAAAATACAGTAGTACTCTTTGTGTCCTATAACCATTTGAAGTTTTTAATTGGATTATGCAATACTAAAAGAAAACATGATAGGTGCCAACTTTAGGCTAGCAGTCGGCTACGTAAATATTATTCTTGTAGGTACTGTGCAGAGACAGTTGCACACCCTTTTCCTCAGTGTACTAAATAAGGGTTAAACAGTGATGGACAAAAGTTTAAACAAATATTTTTTTCCAGGAAAATTTCTAGGGTTTTCTTCAAAAGTCTAAAAAAAGTTAAAGTTTCTCAAAGTGATATTTTGTGATAAGTACAAGGATATATAGTCATTGCTAGAAGAATAGACTAGATTTAGGGGATAACTGACAACACAACTTTTTTGCTGTCACATAATACTTAATTAGTTTTTTTATGATAAACTATGGGACAATTTTCAACTACACTTAGTACAATTGTAGGTGTATATAGCAGGGCTAAACTTTGAATTTCTCCATCCCTTCAGTTTGATGTGGGGGCGACAGGAGTTCCCAAAAAAAATATTTCTTGATTAAATTACTTCTTCTTCCTCCTCTAATTTGACCTTTAATGAGATGGAATGTAAAAATTGTATCTGCCATTTCATCCAAACTAAAACTCGCTTTAATAAATAGTTTTCTTTCCATAAATTAAAAAAAAAAAATCCACGGATTTCAAAAATCAATGTTTTACTACAATCATAGACATGCTTAAGGATTTACAGCTGCTGGGATCATTGCTGTCCTAGCCAACCTCTAAAGGTTAAATGGAAATATCACACCTTATTGTCAAAGATCAATGAAAATTGCACAATTCTTACGATATTGGAATCCTAGTGTTAGTCCTGTTACCACATTAAGGACATCTGGACTTGCGAGATATTTCACAATAATAAAATACCTTTTGGAGAAATGTTTAAAAAGAAATACAGAATAAAAACTATATATTTGTTGAGAGAGAGCTGAATTTATTCATTTTTTTTTTTTTTTTTTTGGTGTGAGGGAACTTGGGTTTTTACAGCACGTGAAATTTTGACACCCCTACACCTTTCAACAAGCACAGTTAGAAGAAAAAAGTGAATATAGCACAAGAATTTCTGTTTGGAATTTTCTTTTACAATGTTTCTTCTATCAAATGATTTTCAACTTCTCACGATTGAAGTTTCAAAATAGTAATACATTCTAGATTTTTCTTATTTAATTCGGTTTATTTTAAGGGGGAGGGGGTAGAACAATTTTGGTGCAAATTTTGTCATCTTCCAATTGTGCTTGATGGGAACAGGTTTTCAAAATGTGCTTTATCACAAGGGTATGATTATATCTTGTAAAAGAACACCATCAACTTCAACAGTCGATAGCAAATATTTGTCCTCCAACTTTCTTCTTTTTTTTTTTACTTTACTGCACATCTGAAAAGACTGTGCTTGAAAATCTCCTTTCCGGAGAGACTTTACAGCATAAAAATGTCCTGTCCACTAAATAAAGGTTAACCAATTTAATGCCAACATTATTACTCTCAAGTTATAACAGAAATTATATTTAAATTTTGAGACTGAGACATTCCATTGATATTTACTTGAGAATATAAGCCTGAAATTAATTTCTATAAATTTAGTGTCTATAGAATACAATTGTGTTCATATTTTCTTTACCTGATGAGTTTGTGTTGTGTATGTACACTGTGAGCAATAAATACATTCATAAACATATAACAGTATTCAAAAACACATACGATGAAACACATGCATGAGGGAACACATTATTCTAAACATTCATGCATACTAAAGAATTTCATTTTTAAAATCAATGACACTGTGTTGATAATGTATCTTCATTTATGCACAATTATTATAACAAACAATATGTACTGTAAATTTAACAAATGTTCTATGGTTTAAGGTTAAAAAATATATAATATTACTTTGCTTTAAAGTTTAAAAAAACATACCTGCTGCAGAAGAAAATTTGCAAGTATAAAAAGGCATGTAACATTTCTACCACTAGAAAGATGGGTTAAAAAAAACTGTACTACAGTATATCCTTACCTTTCTGTTGTTTTCATTAGCAAATATATGATCCCTTTCTCTTCCCGGATGGTAGCATACTGACTGTTGGCAAGTGGACAAGATGACCTACTGCAAAACCCTGTCAAGTTGTATTCATTCCGGCAAAATCTTTGGCTCTTGGTCCTGGAAATTAAAATTCTACATAGAAACAGCACCATTTTCACTAACAGAAGATATTCAAGTTTCACAAAACATCAACACACAATTCACGGCACAAGTTGTATATGCTATCCAATGTTATTAAATTATACAAATTTGCAGGACACCTAGTAATATTTGATTGGTCAGTAAAACTGACCTGCAGTCATGCTGAAATCTGATTTTGTATTGTATAAAGGTTGAACCGAGGTTAAGTCCTTGCAACCTGAAGTCAAAGTTAACCTGTGAATTTTCTCTCACAGCTGACTTGAACTTAGGTACCGAATATTTGCAATAATAAAGAAGGACCAAGCATGCACAGAAAGGTGAACAATAAAAAAAAAATTTTGTCCTCTTTTGAAATAGTACAGGGTGGGTCAGAAAAACCTGATGATTTTAAAAATGATATAACACAGTAACTAAAAAGAGTTTGTCGTTATTTATGTGCTAGCCTTACAGAAATATGATGCCATTATTATTGAAAAAAAAATGATTTATACCAACATTAAGTGCAGAAAATCATAACTTTCAAATGGCATTTTTTAACAATGTAATGTTGAACGTGTTAACAATTCAGCATCATAATGTAACAAACCACTACTACTTTCGAGACCAACCATTTGCTGTGCAGGACAATTTAACAAGTATATCATGTCAACTATTTTTAGGCTGGCAGCCAAGTGGAACTATTTTGCCAGTTTCCATGGCAAAGAGGCAGTATATGGCCTAGGTAGGACAGTAGTTTCAACACAGAAAATGAGTCTTTTGGCTACATTGAAAGTAACTTGACGGATATAAGTATCTTTAAGTAGGTAAAGAAATTTGGAAGAGAAGGTACAGTTTTTGGACAAAATATGGGAGAAAGTTATGAGTATAAATAATATTACGGCATGGATGTACGCAGGATTTTTTCCAGGGGGGGGGGGGGGGCAAGAGACATATTTACCTTCATAATAGTGATGCCCACTCAAAAAAAACACCATTTCAGTCTGAAATTATCATGTTTCTTCCAACTACCTAGGTAATTTATAATAATTAACATAAATTACTGGTACTGGGACTGAAATGGAATTGTGTGAAATATACAATTTTTAGATGGACATTCATTTTCCAAGGGGGGGGGGGGCATCATTCATGTATTCAAGGTTGCTACTTTCAATCCCATATTGACCACAAGGGCCTACTTGTTTCCAACATAGCCACCACTCAAGGACATATTTAGGGGGAGTACAGGGGGTCCGAACCCTCCCCCCTGAAAGACTTACAAAGTACTATAATAAAATAATGAAAATGTACTTTTTAGCATTTATGTACTATAATTGATGGTTATTTATTTCCTATGAACCTGTAAGACAAGGATTATTACATTGGGATCATACTGCTTTGAACGACAGTACCAAAGAATATTTATGCACACTACTTCTTATGAAAATATGCATAAAATATTAATCAGGAACATCATTTTTATTATTATTCAATAAATATTCAATTCTTTATCTATTTGACATTAATTTCCTTGTTTTTATACAAATTTGGCGATCTTAAGTACACACAAACTAGATAATAAATATATGCTGTTTTATTTATATTCTTATACCATCTTCTTAAGTATTCATGTAATAATAAAAATGCAATATTAATGAATTTACATGTTTTAATTAATATTTATTTGAATTATTATTATTAATAATAATATATCTGGGACACTTGGTTCGGACCCCCCCCCCAAATATATTTCTAGGTATGTGCCTGCCACCACTCTAATGACAAGGATAAAGAATTTAAACAGGACTTGCCTATCCATGTAAGAAGGAAACCTACTAGGAAGTTATAATTCTACACACTCGGAGGATACTGATTAAAGGATACTGACTGTGAGTGAATGCAAAACCCCACCTCCTTCTACAGTCTGATATTGCTTCAAAGTTAATTTTCCATGGCAGGCAATCAACCCTCCCCTCCACTCTGGTTTTCTTGTGAATGATGTTTGTTTTACAAAATTCATCACCTGGTAAGCAAGTTTACCAACATCTGATACAATGGCTCAAGCAAACAGACTGTAATATAGTTTGCACTATTTAAAGGAAAACCAAATGTTTGTTAAACAGTCACTGCCTTGCCTTGTGTTCAATACGACTAAAAATTTTCCTGACCAAATCATTACAAAAAAAAGTTGATTAACAATGCAATTTTGTCATACTAAATTTTAATGGTCTTACATTTATCATTTATCAAAATGAAAACAAATCCCTAATCTTTTAGATTAAACAGATATATTTCAAGACCATAGCACTCATTACAGTAATGTATTTTTTACCAAAAAGTTTTAAATATGAAAGAGCACAATGAACACCTTTGATTTGTAAATGTTTAATGGATATGTAAATTAAAGGAAGTCTCTTTACGAGCTTTTCATTCACAGAATTTCTTAACTTTCACGAAACATTTCTCATTTCTGTATCACCCATTACAGTATATGCTTTATTTGTTGTTGTTCACTTTAGTTAAGATATGACTAAGATTGTGATACCACAAAAATGTTTCTTAAATATAAACAAAGTACCTGTCCTGTACCTTGATTCTGTCAAGATCTGTATGGATGTTTTACAGTTTTGAACTACGTGAATGTAACATCCACTACAATGCAATAGCACTTTTACACAAATACGGGCATGAGTACATACTTGAAAGCCAGTAAAGGAAAAACTCTTATGATCCATTTCAGTGCCTTCAATACTTACGAAACTTTGAATGAACAAAATGAGTTGTTGATGATACTCCATACAACCTAAAAAAAAAAAGAAAACATACTCTATAAACTTTCTATTAATTACCGTTATCTTCAATATTATTAGCACACAATTTATGGTATAAATGTTACGTACACCTTGAGAGACCAATGATAGATACTATATTCAATCCTGAAAGTCATGCATCTCATGTAAACCCTTGCTGGGAAATTTTTGTGTCTCACCAGCAGAAAGTATTAGTATCAGTAGCTGGTGTGTTTCATAGACAAAGGAAGTTTAATTCTGCTACATTTATAGTGTCACACACGAAACACATTTTTTACGAATGTTTTTCGTGCATCCAGGGTACGTCATCACAAGGGCTCGGATTTTTAGGTGCTAAAAATCAGAAAAATATTTATTTTTTTATGTGCTCAAAATATGGAAAATATTTACATTTTATGTAGTTAAACATGGAAAATATGCATGCTTAAAACAGCTCTACTCAACAGATGAAATTAGCATGTTTTAGTTAATAATGGTGAATTACAATACTGTCATCATTAAATTGACCATCACAAAGGACTGACGATTGTCCTGAAACAGAGCCATACTGCGAAAATGTTCATTCCACGTCACACGAAGTCAACCTCGCATACTTAAGGCATGATATTTCACTCACACTTAAATATCCAATAATTTTTACCTGTTCACCGTCCAATACATTTGAAATGTTACACATCATTTTAAAGACAGAATTATTTTTGCCATGGCATACTGGAATTTTCTGAGAAGCAATTGTATTGTGCCTTTGGTACATTATGTTTACAGAAATTTTTCCCTCT
The DNA here is from genome assembly GCF_977018435.1 of Lepisma saccharinum. NCBI lineage: Eukaryota > Metazoa > Arthropoda > Insecta > Zygentoma > Lepismatidae > Lepisma > Lepisma saccharinum. Next base: position 56,037,421 of record NC_139236.1, on the reverse strand, counting down.
GTAAGATGCAAAAATAAGTACAGCGACTATAAAAAAATTGACATTTGATTTCTTTTTGGGATATTTTTTTAAAAAATAAGAGAATTTAAGTAGATATGAAATTTTATGTGGAATTTCTGTGACAAAACATGCATTTTATGCATTTATGAGCGAATATTAAGAAATGTGTATTTACATAAAAAAAATTCGAAAATATGTTGTGTTAAATAAAATTTGGTATGTAGGCTCCAGTTACCATGATCAGAATTTGTAATTCACTCACGAGGTCATATCTACTCGCAGAAAAAAATATTTATTTACCTAAAAATCCGAGCCCTAGTCATCACTAGAGCCCGGGACTTTATGTTATAACTAGGGCCTGGACTATATGCTATATAAAACTTAAAATATGTATGTAATTATGTCATAAAAATTGAAAAATATGTCATAAATTCAAAATATCAGAAAAATGCAGAAATATTCCCAGTAAAGCCAAAAATATGCACAACCTTACTTTCAAATTTCTTCTTATATGGGAAGTCAGTATCTTCCAGGGAAGATTGACTAGGGTGGGGGTGAGGTATTAAATGAAGTCAGAATTCCTTTAACCGAAGAATATGGTGGGGAAATACTGAATGAAAATATCATGAGGTTCACTGCAACTATCCTAAGTTTCATTTACCATTATATCAGGTTTACACCTTTGTGGAAACTAAAGCATAATTGGCAGCTTGCTACAGCTCTGGTAAACCTAGGCAATCAAAACACAAACACAATACTTTTAGGCCAATTTCAACTACATATAGGGTGTTTCATAAAGTGTGGAGTTTTTAAATCGCTTGTCAATTTTTTGTTTGAAGGTTGGCTACACTGTTCTTATCATTTTCGTAATCTCTGATCACTCCGATTATTACTTGAGCAATTTCTTGGCATTTGTTCAGCTTAGTTGCCATGGAGCGGTTCACTATCGAGCAACGCGTTGTTATCTTGAAAATACTTAACAGAAATATGCACACACAGTTCGTAATCTTCGTATGATCTTCGGACGTAACAATGCCCCCACTGTAACAACAGTTAGGAGGTTGGTGAAGAAATTCGAGATATCCGGGTCAGTTGCACCCATAAATCTGCCTGGGTGAAAACGTAGTCGACGCACAGATGAAAACATTGCAGTAGTGCAAGACAGTGTGAATGTTAGCCCCGCGAAGTCACTTTGCTGTCGTTCACAACAGTTGGGGATATCGGTATTCTCAGTACAACGAATACTGAAAGAAGACCTTCATATGCACCCTTACAAGAAGGGTCAGTTGACGCAAGAGATCAAAGCAACCGATCATGCGAAACGAAGCAATATGCCATATGGACATATGCCAGACATAATTTTTCACTTTTAAATTGCATACGGGCATATGCTGGGCACTTTTCACTTATTAAATCGTAGTGAATGTGTAAAATAATAAAAATAAAAAAGTAAACTTTCATGCTATTTTGGCTGAGTTATTGCATTTTCAAAAACTGCGCACTTTATGAAACACCCTTTAGAATCTGAAAAAAAAAAAGCCTGCAATTTTTTTTTGTCAGGACATGTTACACTCAATATCATTTCCATTCCACAATGCACATATTATCTTGTGGCAGCAATCAATACATACAAACAATATTTTAGGGGGGTTTTAAGTATATAATAAAAATAATCCTGTGTGTAACAGCACATGAAGGGCCATGGCTTACCTACTGGCTGCCGGTCTCAAACTCACGCTTTCATTCGTCACCTCTAAGCGTGGAGATCTTCGACCAGGATTGGAATAGTTGGGGGGTCAGCCCAACGTATACCCAGCCATTGTAGTAGGTCTACGCGACCGGATTACGCTTACTCATTTGAAGCTCCCCAATTTCCTCACGATGGTGGGTTGCCACCGGCCCTATACACAGGCCGAAAATTCCCAGAGACTGAACCCAGGATCGAACCCATGCCGTCCCGCAGCTGCCGTCCAATGCAAGGTGCCATAGACTGCACGGCCACGGAGGAGGACATTTTTAGTATATAGAATTTGAAAATCAGCCTACAAAATTTTTGCCAGAACAAATTACACTAAATACGTTTCCGTTCCACAATGCACTTACAATCTTGGTGCAGAAGTTCCTGTTCATGGCATTCTATTTACTCGCACTGCTACACACCAGGGTTGGCCCGGGTGGGCCCAGCCCAGTTTTCCCCACGTGGGTTTTTTCAGAAAAAACAACTTTGAAAAAACCCACTCAAAATATGTTTTTTTTTCTTTCAGAAAATGTTGTAAATTATTGCTTTAAATAATCGTGAGATTCTAGAATTGTCAACAGTTTGAGAAAACTTATAAAGTAAAGGCATAGCCAAGCTTATAATACTCAAAATAATTAATGTGGTACAAGTCACAGTGGGTTTTTCAGGATATTTTTTTCAAATCATGCTAGAAATAGACTTTTAACAAGAAATAATACGAACATATATCCAAAAAAAAAATAAAAAATAAAAAGGGTCTTGTCACGTGCCAGTTTCACACGACACAATGAATGTTGCAAGGAGGAATGGTTTCTCGGAATCGACAAGAGATGGCAGCACGCTATGTAAAGAGGAGTGAAGAAAATTATAAAAAACTTAAAGCGGAGAAGAGGGATGATATATATTATAGTAAATTGAGAAACATATAAAAGAAGAGTTCAAATACTATAATAGAAGTAAATAGAATGATGTATATAGCAAATTAAAATAATTAAGAATATAGCCGCATACGAAACGTTTAGGAAAGTTATTAAGTAAGCGAGTACTCAAGTAAATACAATGCATACATATACTTTCACATTTTTACCACTTTTGACATTTTCAGACTACAATTTCGAGCTTTGTGCATCAAACTTTCAGGAGCATTGTGACAATACTTGCACTGTAAATTTACAGTAACATTATTGAAACATAATGAACTATTTAGGAGGAGCATGGGTGGGGTGGATAGGCAAAGAAAGACAAGTCATCTATTTAGTGACCATGCTAGAAAACTTTGCAGACTGCAATGGTATTGCATGTGAGTGAAATTGAACAATATGTTTCAAGATTGTGAATGAAAAACTGATTTTCCTCATGTTGCATGTATGCTCTATACCATGCTCTCTTTTACCCCAAAACTGTGTCTACAATGCATTTTCGGAGTATAAGGAACTAAACTCAGTCATTGTAGATAATCCGTCAGTCTGCAATGTTGCAGTAAAACTTTTAAAATTATATTTCATAGTTTAGGAGAAAAGTGGTGGTAAAATTACAAACATACATTTTGCCATAAATGTTAAGCTTTTGAGTTGCAATTTTTAGAGTTACAAGATAACTTAAAGGATTGTTGTCATGTTGTATTTGAGAAAAAATTGTCACCATGTTCTGTCTTACGCAAGCCAAAAAAGCAGGAACAATAATTACTCTTCATGTCAAATATTGAAATTATTTTCGTGAAAACAGCAAAACACCACCTTGAAGAATCCTTCGCAATGCATAATAGGTAAGTACGAAAGTTAAAATGACAAAATAAATGAGTGAGAGGTGTTGGGACAATATTGAAGTAGTAATGATTTTATAATCGTTTTCGTGTTCAAAATAGATATTCCTAAGTGGAAAAAAATAGATATTCCTAAGTGGAAAAGGGGTGCGGGTGTTTGTTCCAGCCTTGAGAAGGGCTGCTTATGCCAATTATCCTAGCCGAGAGTGTGTTGAATACTACATTTAATGTAGATACTAAAATTGGCCGGTACTTACATTTTATACATAATCCAACAGGAATAACAACTAATCGTACGGGTTCTTAATTATTTGGGTATAATTACAGAATACCGGGAGTATCTCCGATTGCTTTCAAATTTGGTATACTCACTAATTTTGACCTCAAAATCATGAATCTGCAGTTAAAAATTGGCAGTCACGTCTAGAAAATGAGAAATACCATGCATGCATTACTGCTATGATTGTCGATATTAATGGTCCCCATGTTTGATGATGTGAACAAGTGAAGTTCACTATCCGTTGCATGGAGCATTGCTTTACATGTGACAATATGGCATCTTCAGTAAATTTGGAAAATATACTTGCCGCACGAATCATTACTTGCTGCACGAATCATTCACGTAAGGTTAGGTTAGGCAAGCATAGTTACAATTCTGGGTATTCATAAACATAGTTTTTGAACGCTTCTTACTTACTTACTTATTTCACATTTTCTAGATGTGACCGCCAATTTTTAACTGCAGATTTGTGATTAGGATGCCAAAATTAGTGAGTATGGCAAATTTGAAAGCAATCACAGATACTCCCGGTATCCTGTAATTGCTCCATTTGAAATAGGTGCTTTGTAATATAGGTTCAAACTGAGATATGTATTGTGTTATCATACTTCTGTGGTAACTTCCACGCCTATCTTCTGAGTGGCTTTTAAAAGCTTTTTAGTATTATTATTGGTAAAACTTTGGTATGGTCCCAACACCTCTCACTCATTTAGGCCAAAGTTCCTTTTTTTGTCTTTCCATTTCATCATGCTACGAATGCAATTTTTACATGGTTTGATTTCGATGTATGTCTGTTAACACATACTGCAGAGTTTTAGCGATTACTTAAGGTTTTGTTCAACATATGCTTTCGTGGTTAGGTTAGGTTTCGTTCCCTTAGCATTAAAATAACTCCCTAAATGCATTCTACTAAGGTTTTGATTTATTTCTACATTCATTCCCATGCTTCTATGATATTTACTGTCACTTGTCGACTGAGAATTTCTTGTCCATGAGAAGTGAGTAAGATAATTTTCAAGTTGTTTTTATTCAACATAAATAACTTTCCTTCGAGTCCAAACAGTGCTCATTACTTTAAGGAAGGTTCAAATTTCTTGTGACAATGATTTCCAAAATTCTACAATAATTAGTCTTTGTGCTAGGAGAAATCATAAAACAATCGGAACCGTAACCCTCGTTTATTTTGTCATTTCTAACATTCGTACTTAGCTATTCTGCATTGCGAAAGATTCTTCAAGGTGGTATTTTGCTCTTTTCACAAAAATAATTTCAATTTGTGACATGAGGAGTAATCATGGTTCTTCGTTTTTTCGTCACTTCCGTAACACAATATGGTGAGACAGCTTGACTAGCATGGTAGATCATCAGTGGACAGTGTTTCCAACCTTGTCAACTGAAAAATCCCCACGAACCATTCACGAATAGCTCCAATTCATGGGAATAGCACCAAGAACCATGCACGGAAAGCCCCAATTGATGAATAGCCCCACGAATCATGCACGGAAAGCCCCACGAATCATGCACGGATAGCCCCAAAAACCATGCACGGCAAGGTTAGGTTAGGCAAACAGTTAAAATTGTCACCTTCTTGCAAAAAAAAAAAAAACGGCGTGGTTGGAAACACTTGACAGGGAGTTTCGTCAACAATTGTTTGCAACATTTGGTTCACGTAGTGCAAGCAAATGAAAGCAAGGCTAGACTCTAGTTTACGTCCTTCTTGCCCGTTTACAAAACCGTGCTAGCAGACAGCCATCGCTCCGGCATCCGTAAGGTAAGTAAGTTTTTCTTTTTACATTTCTGTCACTATCCATTCACGGGAACGAGGTATGCCTACGAGGTTAGGTTAGGTTCCATTAGCACTCATTTCACCCCTAAATATGTGCTTCATCATCGAAAAATGTCCTCAGTACGTTCAATCACGCATATCCGGACAACATCGGTTTTTCTCGATTTTCTCCTCCAGGAAATTATTCCACGCCTTGGGATTTACTTTCTTGAATTCCTTATAAAATAACCTTTCCAACGATATATGACTCGTATTCCTTAGGAAAAGTACGTAAACTAGAGTCTTAACGAAACCAACAGCAATTGTGCGTCGGAGAGATATTTCTGTTGAAAAATACATGATTTCCCGGTGAAATAGATTCCACGATGAAAGAAAATACCTCCACGAACTTGTAAATGCTACAGAAACTCATTTCTGTAAGTAGTGTCTTGTGTAAAAATGAAAAAATCCGTTGGAACCGTATCGAAGTTTTACCTTATTATTAACATATAAAACGAAATTAGAATTATTTCCTTCCTTGATAATCTCATAAATTGGACATCTTAAATACGGAAGACGTGAACAGAAGGCTATCAGCCTGAAACGAATCGTTATATCTCAACGATTTAATATAAACATATACTTACGTCGTCGTGTTGCATTTTGCCTCCCTTACTCCTCCTCTATTACTAAATAACACAGGAAGTATTTAAAAAACTTAAATTCTTTGTATACACTTCAAAACACATATATTTAATCCCTGCTTCAAACACCATGCTTTCCTGACATGGGTGTCCTGTCTGGGTATGACTTATCCCACGTAAGTCAAACACCTTCTTCGTATTTCATCTTCTGACGCTGGGGCGGAATGCTTTCGTGGTTAGGTTAGGTTTGATAGGTTTAAATCTTTAAGCATAAATACACTACAATTAGCCTAACAATTATAGCATTTAACCTGACGTCAGAGAACGAAGCACAGCGCTTCAAAGAGAAGGTGTTTTGATTACGTGCGATAAATTAGACCCGGGATGTCCAAGTCAATTTTGTTAGTCTTTTGTTTATAAAAAAAAGAACAGCTGTCAGTGTTGCCCTAGAAACGCATTTCCCCTTTTGAGCTGTATATACAGGGTGTCCCAATAAAATTTAGTTTAGTTTTAAATTTACACATACTTTGAGTTTGAATATGGCTGACGCGACGTGACTTCATTAGCATGAGCACAGACAATGTGAGGTTTGGTTAGATAGAAGAATAAGAATTAAAAGTGTTGTGGTACTAATTCCAACCTTATTATAAAGTCGGTGTTTTAGATGCAGTTCATTTTCAAAATAAAATGACCGAGTCTGTTGCCACGCGCGTGTTAGCAGTAAGAATAAGTGTCAAATTTGCTCCTGCCACGGAATTCATCTGCTAAGAGGATGTTACAAATCTTTAGAACAGATGAAGACGAGAAAAATGCAAGTTTATGACTAGTGGGAATGAATGTACAGGTAATTTAGAACATTTTTTTTAGTTGGCTTTTAGCGATATTATTTTAATGCTAACAGAACCTAACCTAAATACGAGAGCATTTAGGTTTATTAATAGAAGAATGCTAAGGGACCTAATCATAAAACATTTTTGTGTAAGTAATCGCTAAAACTTCACAGTATGTGTTACAGACGTAATTGCATACATAGTATGATGAAATGAGGACTAAAAGAGGTAAACGTTGTAAGTGCCAAAAGCGAAAGTGTTGGGAAATCGCATTGTTCCTCACATCAGCCCGTAAGAACGTTCACACTAATGACATCTTTACACGCCCTTTGAAATACTTAGAGGGCTACCAGCCACATTTCACGTTTACCACATTATAAAGCACTGCACATTTCACAGTTTAACGTGGAAAACGGTGTTTGAATTATTGTGCCACTTACAGCGTTTACCAATTTTAGTCTTCAAATCACAATAAAACAAAGACCACGCGCATGTCTCTTTTGAGGTTACAGCAGAAAAAGAACGTGGCAGCAGACACTACCAAATAAAATAGAACAGAATATACATAATTTTCTTTGTCAACGCCTGTTTTGAAGCTGATGACCATTCTGGTCCAGGCAGTGCTGGAAACGCAAAGCAATGGAATCGCGACCTCCCCGATGGCGTAGAGGTAACGTTGTCGCCTTGTAATCAAGGGGCCACCTTATTAGTCTTTCCACCATGCGCTCGGGTCCCACGACCCAAAGTCTTTCGAATCTTCTATCCCTGCCTGAGAAGGTCCCTACATAACTGCGCTTTGTACCAACTCCCCCGGTCGCAGATTTCTGTGACGTCATTGCGGAATCACTTTCCTTCCTTTGTCAGCCGTTTTATATGGAAATGGAAGCTCATTGGAGGCAGCTGTGCTTTTAATTGGTATACAGACCTATATGTATGCAATTGTTATAGAGTGCTTGCCTGGAACGTCGGTGGAGACACATAGTGGTTCGGATTCCAGTTTAAACTGTAGGTCCAGTCCCGATTAGCCTTTCTGTGCACAAAGTAGACTTAAAAGAAAACTCATAGCATAGAACTTCGGATTTAGAGGGAGGGTAAGCGGCGATCGGATTTGATGTGCGGACCACGAGTCACTCAAAGAAAAGTTTCTTGGCACGCCCTGGCCCTCAGAGGGCTGGAGTTGTTTGATGCGAAGCAGTGGCGTAGGGCAGTTTTCTGGGCCCCCCTGAAAGTAAACTATTGTGGGCCCCTTTAGTGAAAAAGAAATATATATTGAGATGATGCCAGAGTGGGATGGACGCACAATAGTTACTACCTAACTATTCTATGTTACAACCCCCTTCCCTCCGAGTTGTAACATAAATTTACCTTTGCCGCAAATACTCGGCCTTCCAATTTTTTGTCATCGACTTAGCCTATATATCAGTGCAGTAGTTTCTCGAAACTAAATTAGGGTGCTCTGAATCTTTGATAAATATCTGGAAGAAATTAGAAATATTATCTCTTACTTCAACTCAGCGGAACAGCCAGGATTCCTTTTTGGAGGAGGGGGAGGCTTCACACAGCTAAATATTTTGTTCGTGATCCTTTGTATATTTTGTTCGAAACTGTTTTAAAAAAAAATAGGTTACATATAATACACACATATTTAAAAAATAGTGCTTGGGGAAATTTTTTAAAGGATAGTAAACACTCCTGGTTTTGGACTTTGAGGTGGATGCTTCTTCAGCCCCAAGCGCCAGCCCCTGGCTGCACCAGGCCAAGATTCAACGTAAGAGTTGCTCACATTACGCTCCTAATACCAATATTGAGTTATATACTCAAGCAAACTTATAATTTCAGTTATGGGAGTTGAACCGGGTCCCTAGATTGTCGATAGTGACCTAACATCATATGGTCCATTGCAATCTGCTACGAAGAAATAGCAGCGGACTCCAGTTTTGATAGATAGATAATAAAGCAACGATGAGAGGTTATTCACTGAAAATTTGTCACTCAGTGAAATTAATTGGATAAACTGGACTCCCCCCCAAAAAAAATGTTTCCGCACGGGCACGGTGTTTAATTTTGAAGTTAGTATGGGCCTCAATATTATTATTAATAATTTTAACGATGCCATTTTTTTTCGATATACCACTGATATTTCAGAAGGCCTTTTTCATGAAACAAGGACCATTTTGTTAATAGATCATCAGCAGTGGCGTAGCATGGACATTTCTGGTGGGAACGCCAAGTCCGAAGGAAGGGTCGGCCCTTTCTTGCTTAATAATTTACTTATGGTATTAGTCGCCACAGGTATTGTTTATTTGCCTGAAGTCAGATGGGTTTTCAATAAAACATCATCCATGCATGTTTTAGCTAGAAAATTAGATGCCTCACTATGCCACAAATGTTTTGAACTCTGGTGTTTTGTACCTTTTTTATACCTTTCTGCATGACGCAAGTAATTAAAAACCTACCTGAATCACAAGCGCCTCTGCACAACAGTAGACGTCATTGTTGTGGATGATCCAAATATCGTACACTCTACTGACGTAACAATGCCAATTAGTAATTCAGACCACTGTTTATTACATCTTGAGAATGCTGATAAACATTTTAAAATAATTTTGTCCAGAGACAATTCGATGTTAAGAGTTTTCAAATGAATGGTAAACATTTCCATTGACACAATATTAAGCAGTTAGATAATAACGAAAAAATAATAACAATAAAAAAAATAATAGTTTTGCGGGTTAAGTGATAGAGCAGCCACAGGCTGAATTTCTACCACGAGGACTTCACCAACTTATTTGACAAAAACTGTGTTGATCTTTTAATTTCTAATGCACATCGCTGTTCGTGCGATAAATTATACAATGCAGTGGCTATTAAGAAGCGGTATATTTGAGATTGGTAAAGTTACGTCAGTCAATATTGCGTATTGTAGCATCACATACCACGAGTTGCATGAGCGCGAAGAACCAGGTAGGAATTCTACCGCTGTCGTCTGCTTCAGAAGGCAGGAAGGGTCACATGAACCAATCACGGTAGACCTCTCTGCTCCGTACGCTGGCGTATGAGAGAGCATTTACGAGCGTGCTGTAGACACCGAAGCTTTCCCTCCAGAAAGGCAGCAAGGAATATAGAGTCTTTTTACGCCGAACCTGCTCGGCGTCCGGCCAGGAAAGGCATTGTAAAAAGATGCTAGAACGAGTGTTTAGAGTAGAGCGTTGCAAGCGGATCGCGAAAAATAGCTATTATAATGCCATGAAGGTCAAACATATATGGAATTAGTCAAGTTTTACTTTATATCCACAGCATTTACGCATTTTTGAAATTTTAAATCTGGGAACGCCGGGCGTACGGGCGTACTATAACGCTACGCCACTGATCATCAGTAGTTGAAGAGCTTGTGTGAGTGTGTGTGTGTGGGGGGGGGGGTGTAAGGGACTCAGGGTAATGCTATATTCCCAGCTAAGAAAAAATCATAAAGCATTCATCAAGCTAGAATAATTTGCATGAGCATCCTTCTCCAATTACTGCATTGCCTTCAAGTTGATCCATATAAGGATCCTTCCTTCTATCCCCTAACTCGAACAAGCAAATTCGCAGTTAATAATTTTCACTTTGAGCACTGTATACGCTGTATTCCCAGCATGACGGAATAAGGGCTCCTGGACCTAAGGGCAAGGAGATAATTGCCCCTGGGCTCCACCTCCTGAGTTTTGGGCCCCCTTTGAAATAAAACATAACAGGTGTGGACAATGTGGGAAATTTATCTCAAATCTTATTTCAATTTCATATTGAGGCTTGGGACCCCCTTGAAAATATTTTGTGGGAAGTTACATTTTAAATATTACGTGTAAAATTAATATTACTGGTGAAAAAAGATCATGAATTATCAACTTTGTATGTTTAGGTATTGGGTAACAATAAGGCATAGACTGGTTGAGCAACTGATTCATAACTGTACTACACTACTACACTACGATTACGACAAACTGCGTAGCTATAAAGGTATGAGATGAGAGAATTTTCCTATCAATTGCCATCTGTGAGCAAGTAAGTTAATTCTGCACTTCGTAGGAGACCCATATGTCAAGTTGTCTGCCCTACCCCCCCCCCCCCCGGCTGAGACAATACGCCACTGCTTATTATCGCAGACGTCGTCACATGATATGTTACTGGGAACCAGAATTCTGTTTTGTAAATCCACTTTTTAAAATAATCGACACTCTCTGTTGAATTTCTGGGATTACATAAAATTCCAGAAGTACAGAGGGAAAACATGCACGCCCCTACAGTGGGTTGCGGGGGCGGCCGCTACGCCACTGATGTGAAGAATTTGGAAATTATGGATAAGTTCAGTGCTCTTGCTTCATTCATATCATCCAATTTCTTATTCCTACGAGTACAATTCAAATATCTAGTTCTTTTTCTTTTTGAACATTCTGTCATCTTCATAATATTTATTGTTCAGAATTCAAGCAAACCGCTAATTACGTTTGCCCTATTACTTTCTGTCCCCCATCCCCTTGAAACTTTCTGAATATAGTTTAACAACTTGCCATAATTTGTAATAGTCGAGTAGAGGAAGAGACAAGGATATCATCTACACCAGTGGTTCCTAAAGTGTGCCCCGTGGCGTCCTGGGGCGTAGCGCCTGGCTTACAGGGGCACCGCGAAATGTTCCAATAATTTTACTGATATGACACTTACTTGTTAGTCTACACATGGTTTTAGAATCCAAATATGTGCTTATTTAGTACTTTTTACAAATAAAATGTATCTGAATTTGAAAATGGGCGTTGATAGATCTAAATTCTGACTTGGGCGCCGTGAAACGAAAAAGTTTGGGAACCCCTGATGTACACGATAAATTGGTTTTAAATATTTAAATTACGTATGATTTTGTTCACCTGTTTACATTATTAACATTGCCTACATCGGAGTATCTCCTTCTTAAAAAAAAAAAAAATCTCATTCACAAAGTTTGCAAGAAAAGTTTCCCTAGGGCATTCTCATTGAACTTGCTGGTAAGAAAGACGGTCTTTGTGATTCTAAGACATTAACTCACATTAGAGTTTTCGTCAACCTCACCGAAAATTTCGGGTTCAAATCCTGGCCTGTGCTTGAGTCTTGCTTGAATATTTCATTGTGGGGAGTGTCCATCAATTTCATGGGTGTTTCTCTGTTAGTGTCCCGTCCCTTCTTCTATTTCATCTAATCATCATTCATGCTCATCGTTACAATTTTTTCTAAGGAGGCAGAAAAGTGACGCAAAGTAAGAAAAGCAGGAATAAACGTACGTTTCAGTACAGTCCTATTGCTGGCACGATCAATCATTTGCCTGTCACTTAAGAATTGAAATAATTTTTTCACTGTGTTTTCATTTGGGCTTTTCTGCATGTATGGTCATTTCCCGATATTTTTAGGTGAACAATTCGCAATGTAAGATTGGCGCCAGTCTTAATTTAGTCCCTTATTAGGCGATATTTCAAGCACTTCAGATTTTAAATAGCGCTCGTATCATTCTCGTGAAAAAATAATGGGCAAATTTTGCTACCTCGAATTTGTTTTTTAAATAACTTTTCACTACTTCTTGTCGGGAGGAAACATGGAAAATAAATATCAGTTTATATATATTAGTAAAAGAAACCGAATAACGCAGACGAACCCATTCGTTTGAGGTTAGGTGAACCCCAGAGCCGCTTCATGCAGGGATAAGGCCAGAAAAATTCCGACCTTAGATAACCCATCCCGGGTATCGAACCCGAGTCTGGTAGAAGTCAGACACACTACCAACTTGATCACCGCGACTCCCTGCCACTATTCACATAATTATTCTTTATTTATTTTGTTATTTTACGTAGCTTTTCTGCCTCTTTTGGCTAATCGCGGCGATGACTGATAATTGGATGAAATTGATGAAGAACATGCAGTGGCGCAGGAACGTTTTTCATTTGGGGGGTACAAAATTCAGCCTCCCATATATATATGTCCAATCAAGTGTCGCAATAATAATAATTAGGATAATTATATTTAATTAAATTAATATATTAATTAATTAAGTATGTACATTAATTGTCCTCCTCCGTAGTCGAGCGGATTAAGGCGTTCACTCGTCTTGAAATCGTTCGCTGCGGGACGGCGTAGGTTCGAATCCGGCTGTGGTCGGAATTTATTCGGCCTACGTATAGGGCCGGTGGCAACCCACCATCGTGAGGAAATTGGGAAGCTCCGAGTGAGTGAGCGTAACCCGGTCGAGAAGACCTACAACAACGGCTGGGGGTTCGTCGGGCTGATCACCCGTCACCCCACTACTGGTCTAAGACCTCCACGCTATAACAGGTGACGGAGGAACAGTGTGGGAGGGAGACCAGCAGTCGGTAGGTAAGCCAAGGCCCGCCAAGGTGCTGTAGAGCTGTGGGGTTATGTTATGTACATTAATTAATATTGTATTGTTATTATTACATGAATAGGTAAAAGATAGTAAAATAATAGAAATATAACAGCAAGTATTCATTATCTAGCTTACGTGTAGTTAAGATCGCCAAGATTTGCACAAAAACAACTGCCCTGGCAAGGAATTTAATGTCAGATAGAAAAAGAATTGAATATTTATTGAATAACAAAAAAGGAGTTAGATCCAATTAACGAAAGGTAAAGTTCCTGATTAATATTTTATGGATATTATCATTAGTAGTGTGCATAAATCTTTGGAATCCTTCAAAGCCGTATGAGCCAAATTCCTTGCCTTCCAATAAGTTCAGCGGATAAAACCATTGAGTATACAGGGTGCAGCAGAAATAACTCCCGGATTTCATTCGTGAATAACAAAGCAACGATAGATGTTATGCAAAATTTTATTTCACAGTTGGAAAGAACAAGGATTACCATTTTGTTTCCCATATGTACCGAGACAACTCCATGAACGCCCCTACTTTTTTGAGGAAGACGGCATGCAGTTAATGTAACGTCTGACCGTTATGTATGGATGTTACGCAACTTCCTGCAGCCGCAATCGAACGAACGTGGCAAATTGGCTGTGTGGTTCCAACAGGATGGTGCCACAGCACGCGTATCGATGAACGTGCTACGTGAAATGTTTCCAGGGCGTCTGATCTCACTTTTAAGTCACCTTCCATGGCCAACTCGTTCCCCCGAGCTCGCACCCTGCGACTTCTTTCTGTGGGAGTACCTGCAGGCTAAAGTTTACCAAGGAAGGCGGAGGACAGCCAATGATCTGAAAGATGGTATCAGACAGGAAAGAGCGGCAATACCGACCAGACATGACTACTAGGGTAATGCAGAACTTCAGGGCGAGACTTCAGAAATGCGTACACTGTGCAGATCGGCATTTGGACGATATCATTTTAAAACAAAGTCAACTATGTCACCCAAAATGATGACTTGTGGCAATTTTGTAAAAAATAATTGGAACATTTTGTTCTTTGCAAATGTGCAATAAAATGGTAAACCTTGTTCTTTCCAACTGTGCAATAAAGTTTTGCATAACATCTATCGTTGCTTTGTTATTCACAAATGAAATCCGGGAGATATTTCTGCCGCACCCTAACTTTTAATTGTTACGCTGTTCAAGCATGGTATTGGCATTGATGAAAATTGAGTATAACAAATGCTAAACAATTATATTTGATAAATTACTTTTACTACTTGGTAAGTCTTTTGGGTGGAAGGGGTCCGGACCACCTGGACCCCCACAAAAACGTCCTTGATACCTAGGTATAATGTGAAGCCATGAGAAATATTCTCTTTTAGAACAGCACACACGAATGTCCTGTTATTTAATGCAAAATATGCATAAATATTTTTCATTGTTTTTGTTAAAAAAAAAAACAGATTTTAAAATCAGATAACAATTCTGAAACATATAAGGCTAAGCTCTGGACCTCATTCTGGGCTTATTTGGATTTCACGGAACAGAAAATCAGGAGTGAGGGGGATCTTGAGCCACCCCAACCAGGAATAATCATCTCCCACCCACTGGATATAGAAACTACATTATATAGAGTTCCACTTCAGTTCCGTTCTTTCTCATTTTAAAAGTCCCATAGCTACGCATAAAAATATCTTTAAACAATTTATGGCAGGTGTGTACCATATCCAATGCCTTTTAGAAGCCATGTATTTGGTATTTTCTCAGACATCTATAGGGTGTTGTATTAAAAAAGAAAAAAATGAGTTTAGATGGTTCCCAATCAACTCGTAAGAAGTCTAACTTTGAAATATTTGTGAAAAATATGACAAATCATTTATTTGTAATATAATTAGCTGTACCTAATGACGCTCTTCAAGTACTGAAAGTAATATCATTCGGTTCATTTACAAAACCGAAATCCTTCAGCTCTCAGAAGTAGCAAGGAAAGCATACCCTCAAAAGATTATTCTTTCTTTTCAATTTTTGGTGGACAATGTTAAGAGCCGGCCAAGGTTTATTTTCGTATGTAGTGGTATTAAATGCAGATACATGCGTGTGTTTTAGGATGACAGGTCAATTTCTCGTTTATGTGAAAATGTAAACTTTCATGTAAGCAGAAGCATGTGCGCGTCACAGTTAAAGATTTTCGCATCTACAAAGAAAATCCAAAACACATTCCCACCTCGCCGTACTCCGTGGCGGAGGGGTTAGCATAGCGCGCTATGACGCCTGAGGACCCATGTTCGAATTCTGGCCTGCCCATAGGTGTTATTTTTGAGTGTCCATCAATTTCATCATATCATCATCACTCATCCTCATCTTCGCGATTAGCCAAAAGTGGCAGAAATGCGAAGTAAAATAAACCAAATCAATCAATCAAATATTTCCATCTTACTCCCAGAGACCTTGTAAATCCAATCCAAAATCTACCAATAGAAACTGCAGTGAGTCTCATTTATCTCGTGCATTCATCTGACTAATGTAATTTTCTTACAATTTGACTTTAGAGTTTAACATAAAATGGAGTTGTGTTTGTGTTGCATTCGATATCACAATTAGATTTTAAGCAATTTATGTCCAATTATAAGTATACCTAATACATAGGTAAAAAATAGTCCCCCCCCCTCTGATAAAATCGCAAATTGCACCCTGTTTAAATGTCTAGGAAAGATTTTATTTCACCTAGGAATGGTATCGCGATGTGATGAGTCGAGAATTGTCACAGTCTCATCTTGTATCCTGTGTGGTGAGGTCCTTCTCGTTCTTGTTTGTGCTTATTTTTCTTTCGGTTTCCACTCTGAAGTTATGAAAACTTATTCCAAATTTACCTCATTCTCAGATAGGTAGTGTTGCCCACGAGACGAGACTTTGGCCTGTCTCGTCTCGTCGAAATGCTGTCTCGTCTCGAAAATATTCGTTTGTCTTATGACACATGGTCAATCTCGTCTCGTCTCGAATTTTTAAAATCCTGTCCCGTCTCGTCCCGTGGGCAACACTACAGATAGGCTAATCGGCACTCTATTTTTTTTTAAAAAAATATATCTTAATATATAGGTTTAAGTATAGTTTTCCCAACACCATCTTACAAATTTATGAAAAATATGGGTGAGGTACAGGAGTGCATTGTAAACCCCCCCACAGTTGGTCTGTCGTGTCTCGTCTCGTTCGTGTAAGTGTTCCGTTTCGGAAAATTCCATTACAAATATTGAAAACGAAATGGGGTCAGTCATATACTCTTCTGATGAAAATTTGTATCTTATCTTCGAATCGACGCGACCACTGCTTTAGAAATGTGTACTTCCCCTTACGCAAAGCAGCAATCGTCTGCAGCGTAATTGTCTGAGAGTCAATCTGATTCCATCGTTCCACACACATTTTAAACAATTTTCATCTCGTTAAAGAGGTTTCCAAGAACTTAGGTCAATGAACTAACTAGTAGCAAGCACAATGTAGTATACGAGCGTCACTATTTATATTTTGAGCCTAACAATGAAAAAACAAGAATTTGGCATTGAAAACTGCTTTATTGTTTTTCGAAGTATTCTCCTTTATGGTCAATACACTTTTGCATTCGTTCGAACCATTTGTCAAAGCAGTTTTTCCAATCTTCTTGAGACACCTCCATAATATGGTTTTTGAACGCATCAACGGCGTCTTCCGCCGACGAAAATCGTTGTCCACGCAATTTATTCTTGACATTCGGGAACAAGAAGAAGTCATTGGGTGCCAAATCAGGACTGTACGGCGGATGACCCATCAATTCGATTTTTTGACTGTTCATAAAGTCGGTTGTTAGACGAGATGTGTGACAGCTGGCATTGTCTTGATGAAGAATGATCCGACGGCGTTTGTTTGTTTTCCGTATTTGACCGAAGACCTCTGGCAAACAAATTGTTGTGTACCATTCAGAGTTGACCGTTCTACGTTCCTCTAAAGGCACAGTTGCCACATGACCAGTTTTCCCGAAAAAACAGGCGACCATTTGTTTCGATGTGCTTCGAGCGCGAACAACTTTTGTTGGATTGGGTTCATCTTGAAACACCCATACAGTCGACTGCTGTTTACGTTCCGGCTCATATGCATAGCTATATCCATGATTCGTCACCTGTTACAATCTTATATACGTCTTTTGAAGCACCACGATTGTATTTATTGAGCATTTGTTTGCACCAATTGACGCAAGCGTCTTTTTGAGTTTTTGTCAAATTGTGTGGGATCCAACGAGAACATACCTTTCTCACAGCTAAATGATCATGTAATATTTTATATATGCTGGTGGAACTAATGCCTATGGTTGCCTCAATCTCACAGTATGTCACATGACGATTTTGCAGTATTAGGTTTTGCACAGCATCAATGTTTTCTTGAACAACAACTGATTTTGGACGACCTTCGCGAATCTCGTCGGTGAGCGAATGGCGGCCACGATTAAATTCGTTATACCAGCGTTTCACAGTGGCAAAGGATGGGTCTTCATCGCCAAATGTGGAAGTAAGTTGATCGATGCACTCTTGTCTTGATAATCCACGTCGAAAATCGTAAAAAATCATCGCACGAAAATGTTCACGAGTTAATTCCATTTTATTGTTGTCGCACAATCTCCAAGGCAACATAAACAACACAAATGAAGCTATTGACAAAACATTTGAAGTACGTTATGGTCAATAATGCCAGACGATTCCGTGCAAACGTCAAATCGCACCTAACTTCAATCAGTGTTGCCAAGGCTCAAAATATAAATAGTGACCCTCGTAATAAGTTTACAATTTAATGTTTTGAATTTCTGTGGTAAGGACTATAATGCTTAAACAATAAT
The DNA here is from genome assembly GCF_977018435.1 of Lepisma saccharinum. Taxonomy (NCBI): domain Eukaryota; kingdom Metazoa; phylum Arthropoda; class Insecta; order Zygentoma; family Lepismatidae; genus Lepisma; species Lepisma saccharinum. Next base: position 56,019,165 of record NC_139236.1, on the reverse strand, counting down.
ACATTTTTTATTGGGCGAATTGATAATAGGTAATTTTAACAGTAGCACCTTCCGTCTGCTGTCAAATTACCAAAGGGGGGTACAGGGGGTACAACTCGATTTACGGATTTAGGGGGTACAGTACCCCCCTTCAAAAATTTGCGGGGGTACAATGTACCCCTGTACCCCCCCGTTCCTGCGCCACTGAGAATATGCATGCCCAGGTTGGGATTCGAACTTCAGTGGCGAGATCGAAAATCGACCACTTAACGCCTCCCCGATGGCGCAGTGTCGCCTTCTAATAAAGGGGTCCCGGCTTGATACCCGGTGGAGGCACATAGTGGTTCGGATTCCACTTTAACCTGTAGGTTCAGTCCCGATTAGCCTTTCTGTGCATAAAGTGGACTCATCTCCACCCTACCCCCCAAACAACATGCCTTTGATCCAGGCCCGTAGCCAGGAATTCTTTGTAGGGGGGGCAAAGTCAATCCTAGAGGGGGCAAATTTTTAATATATTTGTCGCATTGGCAGATATAACGGGGTACACGGAGGCACTTGCCCCCTCCACGAAAAGAGGTAAGTAACAGAAAGGGATGATATCTTGAAAGTGCAACGAACAAACGAACTTCGAGCAACATCAAATAGCAATATTTCGATAATGACCTTTCTAGATTGCCAAAGAATATGAAGTTTAACATAAATACCTAGGTAGGCTAATTGGGACTGTATGTACTTGATATTTACAGGTCGATAATGTTAATAGATTATTAATATGCACCAACAACTTTGGGCCTCTCTGCAGAACTGATTAAGGGAGCCCTTTATAAATCATGCTTCATTATGATTCCCTCTAGTTTCTAGTATGCAAGATTTTTACACACAAAGGAATCTAACGAGAATCCAACAACACCATTGTGTTGTATTATACAAGGAAAATAGAATTAATTAAATAATGTTGGTTACATATTATCTACACTTTGATGAATTGTGTAAACATTTGTAGCTAATTTTTTTTTGTACTTGCTAAAACATTAAAACATGGGTCCCTTAGTCCACCACGGACTTTATTTCTTTCAAAGGGGATACTCTTGCATCACTACAGACAATGTTTGCCTACTGGTTACGTTAACCATTTTGCAAAATATTGTGTGAATTGTAGTATAGTTGAAATACATGTTTTAACACCTGACAAACAAATAGGAATCCCTTCATTGATCAATGACTTCTTGGATTACAGTGTCATCAGTAATATTTCATATTGAGTTTCATAGATAGAAATTATTTTAATAGGGTGCAATAATTTTACGGGGCACCATGGCATTCTGTTTAACATTTTTTTCTTCATAAAGATCGTTTGGCTTCCAGAGCCGACTTCTGCCGCCCCATAGATACTTATGGCTCTGATCTTGGACTGTAGAACAGCAGACATTGCGAGCGAAGCGAGCAAGAAAATTTTACGAAATGTTTTTTTATTTGTATAAAATTTGAAATCGAGGGGGGGGCAATTGCCCCTCTGTGCCCCTTGCAAGTGCCCTTGTCCGTCTGGTAGAAAAATGCAAGGAACACGTAAAAATTTATTCCATCATGAGTATCCAATTGTTCTGCTATTCTTAGATTCTCCTAGTCTTGTTTTTTACTTAAATGTTTGCTTCCCCTAGAATGGACTTCTGTCAAGGTCAGGGGGAGAGGACAATGCCCCCTGCCCCCTGTAGTTGCGGCACTGTTTATGAGTGTCTCTTCATCAATTTCACGTCATCCTTCATTGTTGCGATTAGCTAGAAGTGGCAGAAAAGCAACGCAAAGTAACAAAAATCAAATATCCACTCCCTCTCTCTACTACACTATTACCAAAAGATAGACTTGGGAAACAAAAATTTAACCAATTCAAAGTTCATAGCAACACATCCAAGAAAAATATCCAAACACATTAGATACCTTTAATACAATACTACTCAAAATGTCACAACTGTTCTACGTAGATACTGCAAATTGTGAAATAATTTCCCGAAGTCTAATCTGGAAGGGAATCCCCCCCCCCAATCCTGATTCGATATTATCCGGAATCCCATACACCCTAATAAATCACAAAATCAATAAGTGTCTTTGTAATGTTGCTAGAGTAACACATGATATAATTGTAAAGATTAGTGAGAATTCGAAGTAGGAATGTGTTCTGTATTTTTCACAGGGGGGGCAGAGCAGGCCCCCCTCTAGCTACGGGCCTGCTTTGATCTGGATTTTTTTTCAATCAGCTCAATGATTTATTTAGCCACAATCACTCCTAGAAAGAACTACCACTCATGAGAGAGTTACCGCGAAAATCCAGTGAATAGTAATCGAGCCTTGTCAACCATCTCTGTTTCTTTGCAAAGAGGTGGAAAGGGGAAGAAGAACCACACATTCGGGTCAGTTTGACGTTTCTGCGTTGAGCAGACGGCAGAATTTCCCTCCTCCAGCGGTGGGAGGAAGTCCAGATGTACGTACGTACTACTGTTGCCAACTTAGTTTTTTGGAGCAAGGTTTGTCCAAATCACGAATCGCATCAAGTACTTATCTTTCGTCTATTACTAAACGTTCTCAGTTAAAGTTAAATCCAGCTTTGGCTTTGCAGTCTAGCTCTTGTTGCTTCAGGGAAATAGTATCCCGCCTCCAAGTCGTTCCCCGTTGTTCCCTTGCATTGCTGGGTGGGCGCCCTTTCCTCTTGTTGCCTCTTGAGGGTAGCGGAACGACCTGTCTCTTCGCTTTTGTCGACTGCAGAAAAAATGTCCTCTGCAATATACACTTAACTGCAACGCTGTCGGTTAACTTATTTAACAATGTTGTTATTTTATTGAGAAAAAAACTTTTTAATTTCTTTACATTTTGCTGTTACCTGCGGTAACGCCTCTGTCTGGATGACACGTGACGTCACATATTTGCAATCCCCATCCTTCGCGGAAAAGGGGATGTGGGGACAGACCTCTTCAAGCGGGTTGGGGGAACTCTTCACATCATAAGTTGGCGCTAAGTTACGTACAAAAAGGGAAATTTAGCCTGTTTTTGTGGTTACTTGTGGTGTGTAAGTTTTCAACAAGTAAATTGATTCCGTACCAGGCCCGTAGCCAGGATTTCTTACTAGGGGGGGCAAAGTCAATCCTAGAGGGGGCAAATTTTTAATATATTGTGTTGCATAGGCAGATATAGCAGGGTACAGAGGGGCGCTTGTCCCCCTCCTCCAAAAGTGATAAGTAACAGCATAGACTAGTTAGGTTAGGTTAGGTTACGTTCTAACTATTCTATGGTAACAGGAAAGGGATGATATCTTGAAAATCCAACGAACAAAAAAAGTTCCAGCAACATCAAATAACAATATTTCGATAATGACCTTTCGGACTAACAAAGAATACAAACAAAGATGAAGTTTAACATATATAGGCTAATTGGGATTTTATCTACTTTATATTTACATGTCAATAATGTTAATAGACGATTAATAAGTAACTTCGGGCTTCTCTGCAGAACTGATTAAGGAAGTCCTTTATAAATTGTGCTTCATAATGTACTCTAATTTCCAGTATGCAATATTTTTACACACAAAGGAATCTAACGAGAATCCAACACCACCATTATGTTGTGTTATGCAAGAAAAATTGAATTAATTAATTAATAATGGTTACATGTTATCTACACTTTGATGAATTGTGTAAAAATTTGTATAATTTTTTGTAGGCCTACTTGCTAAAACATGGCTCCTATTTGCTTCAAAGGGGAGAGACTTGCATCACTACAGACAATGTTTGCCTACTGGTTACGTTAATCATTTTGCAAAATATTGTGTCATTGAAATACATGTGTTTGACACCCGACAAACAAATAAGAATCCTTTAATTGATCAATGACTTCTTGGATTACAGTGTCATTATTCATATTTCATATCAAGTTTTATAGAGGGAAATGTTGTATCCTCTTTACGTTATGAAAAAATACCTTCCTTAATGACTATGGTACGAAACCAAATGATCTAAGGGGCCTCCTTCGCCTTACCCCATTTCCGAAAAAGCGAGGTCTCTGGGCCACTTATCGCCACCACTTTTTGAGCAGAAGCGTACAAACCCAAAATATCAGGGTTTTTTATGCTTCTGCCAGTCACAGAATGGCTTAAGATATATGAACAAAATTAGGAGAATCCACTCCATAGCAGAAGAGTTGACATAATTATTTGTCAAAAAATTAGGTTGGGCATGAGGTACTTTAACAGACAACGTCTGCTACAGACACAATGTAATATTATAAATATAAGAAAATAAATAGAAAATAATTTGAGAGATTTTCAATGGTATTTATTTCACTGCAGCTTTTTTCTACTTGTCATTTTCTTGAACCTATATTCATAAGGTGCCGCCTGATAACATCGAAAATTGTGGTTAGTGGTCTAGGATTAATAATGAACTGTGTATTTATACATTTACTTTACCAAACCTTGACATAAGAATTGTATTATAAGTATAACAAAATGGTGGAATGCACGGCAGAACACGAAATTTGTCCTTTAGATGAAAATGTGTGTTTCTAATGTATTTTTGCATGACAAAAATGAATCAGCAATTTGTTTCCGTGTATCACATGTCATTTAGTCAAAAACACAAAAGTTTGAAAGTTACATAATAAACGCATGGTACAATATCCTAAAGTGTATTTCTCCTGTGTTACAAAGAAATGATGCTCTAAGTTGTAGGCTACATTGGTATGACAGGATAAGATGCATGCAACAAGGTTACACGAAATACTGTTGCTTCCTCTGTGAGTGGGATAGTCGGGACAGAGCTAATCGTTATGTCCGTAAACACTGGCCGCCACGACAGGCGTACATACATTCCTGTCACCAAGAACATATCATGAGATCCAATTGAGTAGCCCAAAAATGTGGCAATGAGACAGAAGCTTCACGCGATTAAGCCCACCGTCTCTCTAGTTAAGAAGAAGTTCTTACTCAACTGCATATTGGACACAACTGTCTAACCCATGGTCACTTGTTGCAAGGGCTGGACCCTCCAGTCTGTCGTATTTGTAATGTTGTGTCAAGTATTCTACATATTCTTGTTCAATGTGCTGATTTGCTTTCCTCCGGCAGACTTTTAATCTTCTCAGCTGTTTATCATCCTTGTTGGGAGATTATGGCAGTGTTTTATCAAATGATTTTAGCTTTTTGAGAATAACTGGTCTGTGAGGAAGCTTTTAGTTAATTCGACTTTTTAATGTACTGTTTTTGTCTTGTGCAGGTTCCTCTACAATCCTCTACAACCCCTTACATTTTAAGTAAGAATTTTATATAAGGGGATATTTTCCCGCATATATTGAAGGGTGCAAAATGGCCACACGTGCCGACGCAACCAAGAATTTGAAATAAATCAATCAATCAAAATGTATTTCTGCACCATTACACATGAAGCTTGGTTTGATGAAAATTTTCGTCAGAGCACTAGACCGAAAAGGCAAAGTTTTCAGGTGCCTTTGGATGAAATTCCCACACTTAAGTGAGGCAAAGGAAGGTGTGTTTATTGGCACACAGATTAGAGGCATTCTTCATGATGGCACGTTTGATTCTTCACTTTCTGACCCAGCAAAGGCAACATGTAAGGCATTCAAGTTGCTGTGTTCTAGTTTCCTGGGTAATGTCAAAGCACACAATTATGAGCCATTCTTCGTGACATGGTGCACTGACTTCATGTCATGGGGTGTCCCATGTCCCTCAAATTACACTTTCTGGACTCTCATGTGGCTTTTTCCTGCAAAACCAGGGAGCAGTCAGTGATGAACATGCTGACAGGTTCCAACAGGACATTGCCGCGTTTGAAAAGCACTTCAGAAGACATTGGAACTGCAGTATGCTTGCAGACTATTGTTGGTCTATCATCAGGAAGATCGCTGCAGATATGTACAAGCTTAAATGCTCCACAATGTTATTTTCATAGGTTTTGTTACTGTGTTTTCTTACTGTACAGTGTATTGTAATATGCCTTCTACATATACTTGTAGCAATGCATCAGGTGGCTGTCCAATAAAATTGGTATGTGATAAAACCATATGGTTTTCATAATTCAATTCTGCATCCTTGGTTTACTCCAAATCACATTATTTCATCTAAAGGACAGAAAATGTCTTCAAATTTGTTGTGCAGTGATATTACTCTAAATTACAGACTACTTATAAATATGTCAGATTGGTAAAATAGTCACTAGTATTACTAATGCACTGATACCAATAAAGTAACAGTTAAGCTGTCCCATCTCTAATAATAATGTCCAGAGGCTCCAGGTTCGAATCCTTGTCTGGGCATGGGTGTTCTTTGTGAATGTATCTTCGTCAATTTTGTCATATTGTCGTGATTTGTCAAAAGTGGCAGAAAAGCGATGCTAAATAATAAGAATCAAATCTAATAATAATAATTAACAAAAGGTGAGGGTGGTATGGCTACAAGGGGAAATGTAGTCTATTTGTAAGAAAAAATTTAATATTATTACACTGTGTATTGAGTACTCTTGAAAAAAAATGAGGATTCTGGAAAACTAAGGGAAAATACCTTTTGAGTTCAAGTGGGAACCCTGGAGAAGGTCATTGTAGTATATTTTTGAGGGTTTAGTTTCAAGTTTCATATTTCACACCACTTTATTAGCAAATTTGAATTCTTTTGCATAAGTGCCATATTTTTGGATAGATATTTGGGAAGGTCGTCAAGATACAAAATGAACAGAAAAAGTGGATAAAAGGAAGGAGAGACACAAGGGCTGAATAACAAGTAGCCTAAATGAAGAAACACTCACCAGGCACAGAATAAAATTCAAATTTTCGCAGCCGAAACAAAGTGATAAGTGTGACCTGGAGTGTTGCCATGTCCAGAAAGAAGTTGTAGACCGTGCCAAAAGGTCTTTGGCCAGGGTTGTTGAAAAAACTGAGTGACAGGTTGGGGTGCAATGTGGAGGAAGGTGAGGAATGAGGGTGGGGGATGTTACTGGATGGCTTTGTTCAGTGCTGGGGATGTGGTTTCACTCATAGCTGATATGATGGCCCTCTCTCATCTCTTACATACTGAGGTGTTGGTGGATTTGGGTTAGGGGGTGGATGATCGCTACCTGGAAGCAGTCACTGAAGGGGATATTATGGTAGTTTGGGTGCACGGCAACAGTGTAGTCCAGGCTTTGGGTGGAGGAGCAGTGGTTGTTGATTCGGATGTTGAGGGCTGTGGATGATTCCCCCAGGTAGAAGCCACCACAGATGTTGCAGGTGAGGATATAAATTCATTTGTCTGTAGACTCGCTCTAAAAACTGTAATATTGCAATTCTAATAATATATGTATCTTGTTGGAAACTGCTAATTTCGTTGCATTAATCAATATATTGTTCTTTTACATTAGCATTTCAATACACTAGATGTTATTTATTGATGTTTTCAGATTTTCTTGCGATTGTCAGAAAGTAAGTCTTTGTATTTTGAAAATATTATTTTCATTTCACAAGATGCCACTGGACAGTATTTGTTCATTTCATTGCTTGTGTTGATATCCTAATGTAAAATGGATTTTTTTGCATTCAGAATTTTCAAATAAATAAATAAATTTCAGTTGTGGAATACCCATGCTAATCCTAGACAGGTTCCACTTGCAATTCCGAATTCACATGTTGCAGGAACTTCAACCTGGGTTTCTGGAAGCTATTGCTAACTGCTTCTCCAATTCAGCTATCTCAACTTCTCCTAATACCACTTTCTTTTGAACAATATCGAAAAGAGATTGGATGGGCAAAGACAGAAAAAAATCTAATCTTTGACTGTTAAAAAACTATCAATGAAATTTTACCATATTATTAATAACTGCATTTCATTCAAATTAACAACACAATCATAAATTGCACATGGTACAACTACAGACATACCATAATGGTCTGGATGGCCTAGTTCGGGGATTCAAACTCAGGCAGCAAACCGTCTGCACTCTGAATCTGTGGTTCGCACCTATCATAACATGGGAGTGGAACAAACGATATTTGTCGCGTGAGATTTAATGGAAAATAATCCACAACATAGGCCAAAGAATAAGTAAAGCATATTTTTTAAATCATAAATTGTGATGCAGGTTATATACGAGATATGATTGTGACAATTTTCTTTATCAAAACCAGGGACCAGGGACCGTGTTACACGCCGATAAAAACGGCATTAAATATATCAATAAATACACATACACCACAGATGCCATTTCAGTTTCTATAGGACTGCCATCTTTCTCCCTCCAATTACTTTAATAGTAAAATTAGCACTTCAAATCACTATTACTTTCGTGAGGAAAATTACCCAAAAATCATGTTTAACATGTTTGAATATTTAGCTGCAATCCATCGACAGACATAATCGCAAAAAAGTTTTATGTATTTTTATTATATCTTATTTAAGAATAAAATATGCTCATAGTGCATATCTTCATCAACTGACCATCATTCCGTCAGTGTTTCTTTTAGAAAATTTGCTCCGTGGGGCATTCCAGAGAACCCGGAGGGCATTGTGAATCTCATCTGCGAAATACAACATATGTGCGTTTAATATTGAGAATTACCAGTGGTGGTTTGTCAATGAACTTGACGCTGAGCGTTACAGGTGGGAAATGACGTACAGTAACAAAAATAAAGTACGATACGGTGACCTAAGTAGACTTAGTAATTCAATGTTGAATTTGTCTCTGTTTCTTTTTATTAGTCTGTTGTCTAACATTTACAAATATTATCTTATGCAATTAGCATTACAATAGTAATAGTAAATTACAAAACATCACCTACTTTTAGTCGGACCCTGTGGCCGAGTGGTTAGCACATTAGGCTGCGACGTCAAGGGTCCCAGGTTCGAATTCCTCTTGGGTTTGGTTGTTTGTGAATGTCCATTCATCAATTTCATCATTCATCACTCATCCCCATCTTCGCAAATTAGCCAAGAGGCACAAACACGTGAAGTAAAATATACTAAATCAATCACCTACTTGTACATTTTATCATCCAGAACAAAATCCGCAATGGTGAACCAGGAAAAATATTACAATTATTAAACTCAATAGAATACATCATGCAAAGCTTAAGATGGCACGAATAATTTACAGCAACCTTATCCTGCGAGCTTTCTTCCTGGCATGTAAATCTACTTTTTTCTCCAGAAAATCATCACTTGGAATCTTAGATCCCTCAATGGTTATTATCATGCAATGCATTAAAGTTCCTGGTAGCATTCTACTTCTTGTCCTAGTTAGTATCCTATTCATAGCACTGAAAGACCTTTCTACGCCGGCTGTCGTTATGGGAATGGTTAGAAGGACTTCACAGAGTTTTTTCAACTCGCAACATCCCACGTCAGCTTCTAAGTTTTTCAACAATGGATTGTCAGCTTCTTTATATATTCCATTATCAAGCATCGACTTGACAAAAAAATTGTAGGACTTGAGGTCAGCAAGAATGCCTTGCACCTTAAGCATGGGAAAATTAGCACAAAACTTTTAACTTCGGTGTCTTGCAAGTCTACTACTGACTGAAAGGTTTCAAATTGACTTGTGAATCTCATGGTATCAATAGATTGATCGTTGAACCTGTTTTCCATTTCTTCAATGACACTTTTCGCATATTCCTTCATCCCACAGAAAGTTTTCCTAGCATCTTCATCACCAACCAGGTGCGCTTCAGATGCGATATTCTTCAGTTCGGTTCGAATACTTTTTTGCAGATCACTGTTGATGTTTTCACGCTGATTTGCAATATCCGGCAAATGCAATTTGGTTGAAGTAATTAGAGGGATGACTTTGGCCAGACTCAAATCCTTCTTTTGCAAAGCGTTGCTTAGGATAGAAGGTGCACTGAGGATTTCATTCATCACATTGCAGGTAATAATGAAACTTTCATTTCTGATATCCAGCAAGATGCCTCCTGCCGGTGATGCAAGATCCGCCCCTTCATTGTGGATGCTCACAAGCCATTAAAATTAACTTCAAGCTTCTGGAGACAGCGTTGACTATTCTGTAGTGTGACAACCATGTGACTTCAATACATTCTGGAAACTTGATAACTGGATCATTGATTATTGCCTGAATATCGTGCAAAATATTTTCCTTTGTAGGCAACTTGCTAAACAGCTTGTAAATGTCTTTCAAAACATGAAAAAATCTTTTTACCTTTTGGTTTTTATTCCTGCAGGAAGCCACTGCAAGGGACAATATGTGCGCTCTACAGTAGAATCTCTTCGTGAGCATCTTCTGAAAGCTTCTTTCTCACACCTCCAACATTCCCAGCCAGGGACGTAGCTAGGTTGATCAGTTCAGGGGGCCCAAAACTTAAGATTATTTTTCTATCAAACCATTAAAAACTAACAAACTATTAATATACCATATAGGCCTACATATTATAGGTACAGTATGTGTGTGTGCTTTATATGTAATCTTGTTGAAAGAGACCATTATTTTCTCCTGTAGCCCCCAAAAATTTACGAATATAGACTCGCGAAATCCACGGCCATTATTCGGGAATCTAAATGCAGAATGAACTCATTAACTTAATGGCATATAGACAGTCTTTAAAAATCTATGTATTTTCTCTTATGTCAGATTTGAGACACCAACAACAATGTCATTAGTCCTTACTCCATAGATTTGTAAATTTGCTTGAAGAAAATTGAGAAGTAGAGAAAACTCTCTTCCGTGGGTATAGATAAGTATAAAAGAGTGCTGGTATCAGGTGTACAATTATGACAACGGTGCGAAAATGAAATGTTTGTGTAATGAGTTCAAGATAGGCATCCCATGTATACGAGGGTCACTATTTATATTTTGAGCCTAACAATGAAAAAACAGGAATTTGGCATTGAAAACCACTTTATTGTTTTTCGAAGTATTCTCCTTTGTGGTCAATACACTTTTGCATTCGTTCGAACCATTTGTCAAAGCAGTTTTTCCAATCTTCTTGAGACACCTCCATAATATGGTTTTTGAACCCATCAACGGCATCTTCCGCCGACGAAAATCGTTGTCCATGCAATTTATTCTTGACATTCGGGAACAAGAAGAAGTCATTGGGTGCCAAATCAGGACTGTACGGCAGATGACCCATCAATTCGATTTTTTGACTGTTCATAAAGTCGGTTGTTAGACGAGATGTGTGACAGCTGGCATTGTCTTGATGAAGAATGATCCGACGGCGTTTGTTTGTTTTTCGTATTTGACTGAAGACCTCTGGCAAACAAATTGTTGTGTACCATTCAGAGTTGACCGTTCTACGTTCCTCTAAAGGCACAGTTGCCACATGACCAGTTTTCCCGAAAAAACAGACGACCATTTGTTTCGATGTGCTTCGAGCGCGAACAACTTTTGTTGGATTGGGTTCATCTTGAAACACCCATACAGTCGACTGCTGTTTATGTTCCGGCTCATATGCATATATCCATGATTCGTCACCTGTTACAATCTTATATACGTCTTTTGAAGCACCACGATTGTATTTATTGAGCATTTGTTTGCACCAATTGACGCGAGCGTCTTTTTGAGTTTTTGTCAAATTGTGTGGGATGCAACGAGAACATACCTTTCTCACAGCTAAATGATCTTGTAATATTTTATATATGCTGGTGGAACTAATGCCTATGGTTGCCTCAATCTCACAGTATGTCACATGACGATTTTGCAGTATTAGGTTTTGCACAGCATCAATGTTTTCTTGAACAACAACTGATTTTGGACGACCTTCGCAAATCTCGTCGGTGAGCGAATGGCGGCCACGATTAAATTCATTATACCAGCGTTTCACAGTGGCAAAGGATGGGGCTTCATCGCCAAATGTGGAAGTAAGTTGATCGATGTACTCTTGTCTTGATAATCCATGTCGAAAATCGTAAAAAATCATCGCATGAAAATGTTCACGAATTAATTCCATTTTATTGTCGTCGCGCAGTTCCAAGGCAACATAAACAACACAAATGAAGCTATTGACAAAACATTTGAAGTACGTTATGGTCAATAATGCCAGACGATTCCGTGCAAACGTCAAATCGCGCCTAACTTCAATCAGTGTTGCCAAGGCTCAAAATATAAATAGTGACCCTCGTATTGTTTATACCAGAATCAAATCCGGTGCCCTTTAGTGTCTTTTGTGGCATCGCACTGTACACATTGGAGAATGATGACGATTTATAAGAAACTTTATGCACACATCTAATTTCTTAAAAGTAATCTTTGCGCGTGCAATACTGAATATATGATGGCAATAGAAACAACAAAATTCCCGGGCGCTCAAATTATTGCACTCTAGTCTTTGGTATGACAGGTTCAAGATTTGATACCTGCTAGGAACTACAAAATTTCTGTGATGGCCCAACATCGTGAGGACAATTATGAAGCTACTTGAAATCAATATGTAAGCGAATTCCACTCTCAAAATTAGATGGGACTGGATGTGATGACCACGCGTCACCGAATGGAAAACACTTCGCAGGCTTTGTCCTTCAAAATTAGTTTTACTGAATAATTGTAGTTTTCTTTAGAGGACCTAAACATGGCTTTCTTGTACAGTATAATGTTGTTTTCTTTCACCCTACTTTTATAGTTTTCCATTGAAAGGATTCCACTCCCGAAGCATGAGCATGACGTGCTACAAAACCAGAGGTCCAAGGTTCGGACCTTGGGCAGGTGTGGTTGCATCATGTCTCTCGCATTGCTATTCCTTGGGATCATCATTCAATCTCATCATTGCATTTAAGCCAAGAGGTAGAAAATCGGGGTAAAATAACTAAATAGAAATTATTGATTGACTTGGTTCATTTTACTTCACTTTTATGTCACTTTTTGGCTAATTGTGAAGATGAGAATGAGTTAAGATTAAATTGATGAAAAGACCATCACAAAGAAGATACATGTCCAGGCCGGGATTTGAAACAGGGACATTCTGCTTCGTAGCGTAACCTGCTAACAACCCCATCACTGAGTTGTCGGCCCAAATAGAAATGAAAATTAGAGAATGCCTTCTTGAATTTACAGGAACCGAGTTCACCACCAAGGGCAAAAGATTTTCGCTCCCACTAGGATAGGCAAATAACAGAAAATGCTTGATAAGTAATTTGGCTCTCCATATTTCATGATACACAATACAGTACTACGACCGAATTTAAATTGTGCTGTGCCTGAAAGAAACACTGCATTCCGTTAGTTTCTACTGTCTTCTTATTTTGTACTCAAATAACAGAATGAACCTTCACTAGGTTATACAGCAGCATTGTCTGCAAAAATTAACATAAGTTTATAAAAATCAGTGTCCGGGCCTACAAATGTTTTCTGTTACTAAAAATGAAAGTTCTGTTTGAGCATGGTAAATTTGCATTTCGACAAATTTCCACTTAATCTGCCAAAAACTACTCTAAATACCTGAAATGTATTACATGTTTAAAGCATACTTGACAATAAATAACTCTGCTGGCAGTGGTAAACGTTGCCTTCTACCCACTGTTGGAGCAATATGCTGTTACTTCTCTCCTTCGGCATTTATTGTCACTTCTGCAGTACACGCACACACTCATAGATATATCAAGATACCACATTAATAGAAAATCCTCAAATAACGCGACCCCTGTGTTGTCGCTAGAATTTGGAAATGTGACTCATCTCTGAAAGGTCGTTGGTTGATGACCTTCGCAACCAGACCAACTGCAACGCTATGAGATGAGTTTTGGAATGTCCTTGACCCAACAAGTGCCCATGAGCAGACAGAACTAGGCTATTCTTAATGCTGACACAAAGAATGGGGAAAATGAAGCATACAAACTTGAAAGAAACTAACAATTACATGACAATTACTCCGAATATATGCAAATTATATGCACGTTAAGCTAAAATATGCACTAACGTCCCAAATATGCATTTATATGCACTATAAAACTTTACCAGAGTAATCCACATCAAGTGAAATGGATAAATCCGTTGAGAGCATATGAATTTTCCTTAACCTTTTGGAGCCCAGGCCATTTCCACATGTAACCCCTTGATGCCCGAGCCGATTTTGAGCAAAATGCAGAGCTTCAATTAAATGAGTGTAGATCGAAGGCTAATTACCCTAGAGAGATGAGTGACATACCGTTGTACGCGGAATGAACCAGAGATTCAGATTATATAAAATTTATGCAAATTTGGCATATATGTGGCGGGGGGAAGGGGGAATCCCCCAATTTTTTTAAAATGGGTTCCCCCCGAAAAAAAGGACATGAAAAGGTCAACATTCCTTTTGACCTCGGGTACCGATATACAAACTTCCTTCCAATGCAGTTTTATAGGGGTGAGGGAAATGCATTGCTTTAGAACAACAAAGCCAGCCTTCCTTTGCAAAATTTTTCCCTTGAAAAAAGATGCAAAAGAGAAGTTGCCTTTTTCCCGCCATTTTCATGAAAAGATAAAACGTGCAACAATCATTTCTGTTAAATACACGTGTTAACAACAATATGAAAAAAGAAAATCAAAATTCTAGCCAAAAATAGCGAAGTTATAAAGTAAAAACTACAACCTTGACAGAGAGTCTTGATCGAGGCGACCGAGCCCCCGAGGGTTACATGAGAGCATCTCGATCAAGACGATCGGCCTCCTAAAGGTTAAGGAAAAAAACATGCAAATATGCAAAAATCTGCCCCCTTATCACTACACCATTGAGGAGGTCTGAAAAGCTGTATGGCACCACTTTTATCCCCTAAATATGACCCTGATATTTATTAACAGATGCATGTGAGGCAGCTTACAAGCAAGAAATCAAAACCTTCATTACTTTAAATTAGCAATAGTATGTTTACATCATAGATTTGCACCTCCAATGTGAACTGTACCAATAGGAACAATGGAATTCTCAAAAGAACAAAATGTGATGTCTTACCAGATATTTGGTTCCATAATCAGTCCATGGTTTCATACCATGATATGCTAGCCACCAGATTGTCAGTGCAAGCAAATATAAGTGATTTTTTTTCTATTTTTGTTATTTAACTTCACTTTTCCGCCACTTTGGCTAATTGCTATGGTGAGGATGAGTGATGATATGATGAAATTGATGAAGGGACACTCACAAAGAACACCCATGTCTAGGCTGGGATTCGAACCTGGCACCCCTGGCATTGTAGTGTGCTGTGCTAACAACTCCACCCTTGTGACTAAGTAGGTATACCATGTGACGCTGTGAGGCAAAGCTTGGATCTATCTTTCCTCTGTTCATTATTTCATCACTGATATAACAAAATTATATTTCTGTAAAGACACTTTTTGTGTGTGTGTGTTTTTTTTGTTTGTGTGTGTGTGTATTTAGTAGCTTATTTGATTACTGCCATCAGTACCATCAACCCTGCTTCTATTTTACACAACTCGTTGATAAGACAATAAAAGATTTTTGTTACAAAAATATATTTTATTGTACATAGTTATATTTACAAAGGAGTGATTAAGAGTGGATAAGAAATCAAAGGTATTTTATTTACAAAATAAATCCATGCCTATTTTAAAATGCAACCTTTGTTTACTTATTCAGTACAACTTGGTATGGCATGTCTAACCCATTTGATGAAAGCGAGAATGAGATCAAGCTTACTTTTCAAATATCCATTACAATTTTTATAAGGCACACGTAACTTACAGTTGTCATAACTGTCGTCAATACTGTGATATCTGATTCTTTTGAGAAGAGATTTTAAAATTTCTCGAACATTATTAGTAACTGAAGGTGATTGAGGCTTATGCTTCAATATGGGTCTAATTTGAAATTTAGCTTTCGGTAATATCCTTTGTCGTTTATCAACAATGCGACGATACTCAAAACTATCTTTACCTAACCTATTTTTCAGTACATGGTAAACAACTCGATCTAGATCTTGTGAGTTACTGCTGCTACTAGATGGTTGATTTTCTTCAGCAAGAAAGTGTTTCGAATTCAGTATCCTCTCAAAAGAAGCAGAAATTTCAGATGAATCAAAATTGTTTTTAGGAATTTGAGGTAAATGTGGTGTGTGTAAATTCAGTGGGGTGGTCTCATGTGGTTTTTCATTGTAAATAATGCTTACTGGGTCAATGAAACTAGGTGTTTTTTGGGTTTGTGTGATAGGTATTTTGTGATGAATATTTTCAAACCAACAAGGTTTATTCCTATGTTCTGGTGCATGATTTTTTTCTTTTTCTGTTAATAAATGCTGAAGGTATAGAAATTCCTTAGGAAATCTGTGGAAGTTTAAATCTTCTGCAGATGTAATTTCGGACAATCTGTCCATGTTTTTCTCTATTTTGAGATACTTATCTGCAAGTGGGTATTCTTCAAGCATGGTATCATTGTTTCCTGAAACTTCCAAAATGCCTTTTTGATGAAAATTTTGCAGTATATTATATATAGCCTCTTCAATTTCATTTGCTTGTTTTGGTATTTCTTCACCACTAAATTGCATGTAAGAAATTGTGTCCTCATCCTTTACCATTTCTTCAAATTCTGATGCATATGTATCTGAGAGTTCACTTTCCTTTGAATTAGTATTGGAAGAAACACTATTTATCATGTTATTCAACCAAGTTGGTTCTCTCAGATATGGTAGAGAACTTGCTATTTCATCTCCTTTGTTTGACAGTGTTGTGTATGGTTTGATAGAATTATTATCCTCTTCTTCATTAACATTGTACCAAGAATCATCAGATGCATGAAGTGAAATAATTTCATTGCTCAGAGAAGTAGGTTGGGTTGCTGAAATAATGTGTTTGTCATGCTCACATAATTTAAAACTCTTTTTGGGTAGCAAATTTGACCTGCTGTATATGAAGGATGGTACCATCTTATTAGTGTCAAATTGTGCAGTATCCTCTGCCTCATTTGTTATACTACCACCTGGGGTCACAATATTAGTTGCATCAATGTTTTTAAGCACTTTGTCTACAGGATATATTGGTCCAATAATATAATTCTCTTTGCTCTTAATTCTCTTAATATCTGGGAACATAATGACCATGGATTTCTTTGAATCACAGAGATTATTATCCTGACCCTGAGATCTCCCTTTGCATGGATACAAAACCCCTAAGAGGGGCTTGAAGTACCAACAATCACTATCCGACATTGCAATCATGTCATGATGACTAGCACTAGATGTGTCATCTGGTACATCATGTTGCAGCTTTACATGATAAAATGGCATATCAGTTTCTGCACTTCCAGTATTCCCAACTGCAGAATTAGAAGAAACAGAATCCGTATCAAGGCTATCTGTTGCTGTAATTGGATATTGTGGTATAATTGGTGAATGTGATGGTAGTTTTTCATATTGAATTTCCTCGGGATATTTACTTTTAGTTCCATCATAAGTGTAATATATATCATCCGAAGTGTCTTTATAAGATTCCTGAGTCTTAAGTTCATCAGGAGATGAAGTGAATGTGCCATGAATGTATATTTCCTTGTTATAATCTGGATAAGTCTCACTTTTATATTTCCCGTGTGTTGACTTGGTGGTTTCTGAAACATCCGAATCGATGTTTGTGAATTCTGGACTGCTCAGCATTGGATATTTTGAGAGATCTTCTATGGGTATAAGTTTGTGTTCCTGAACTGGAAGAACATGGGATTCGATCTCGTTTGGATGTGTTGGCATTTTGCTGGGTATAAACTGATATGGATAATGTATATCTTCTGTAGTTATCTCCCGTGAAAGATGAGGTGTATATTGTTCAAGAATTGAATGGGATGGGGTCTCCTCTTGTTGTTTGGATTTATAATTTGGATAAGAATCTTTACCGTAGAGTTCGGACATTTCTGGAAATTCAGAATCTAGGTATGTTGAGTCTGGAGAGGAGGTGATTGGATATTGAGGATGAAATTGTGTGGGTTCGTGTTGTCCTTTTGAAATGGGAATAATTTTAATTTGCAGTTCCTTAGGATGTTTGTGAGTAATTGATGGTGCTGATTGTTGGATAGAATCATCTGGTTGATGTGGTAATTTTCCATATGTACCTGTGGGTAATATTTCTTCCTCAGATGAAGGTAACGTTTCTAAATAATATGGAGTTTTATGATGTGTGGAAATATCTGATTCATAAAATTCAGGTGATGATTTAGGAACGCTTCTGGTAATTTCATAATCTTCCGGTTGGCTATCCATTAATGACGTTATGCGATATTCTGTTGTGAGATCAGGTTGATTTTTAGAGATTGGTATGATCTTGATTTGAATATCGTTTGGATAAGTTTGTGTTTTGGTAGGCAATGATTCAAATAAATAATGTGGTAGCATCTCATGTGACTGTGGATATCTTGGAGTTTTGCCTTCTAAATAATCTTCCTGGTTGTAAGGGAGTTGTGGTTCATAATATGGAGAGCTATCCTTTTCGTATTCATCAGGGGATGATCCCAATTTTCCTGCAATATCAGAATATAGAATGGGTCTATCTTGTGGTGTTGTAATTGGATATTGTGGTAAAATTTGGGAATGTGTTGGTAGAGTTTGATGCTCAATTTTGTCAGGATATTTTGGAGTTCGAGTTGGATCATGAGTATAATATACCAGATCCGGGGTCTCTTTGTAAGACTCCTGAGACCTCAATTCATCAGCAGATGAAGCCAGTGGCTCATGGATGGAAATTTGTTTTTTATAATCTGTATAAATATCACTTCCATGTTGATTGGGTAATGACTTTGTGATATCGGAGTCATCAGAGTCCATGCTCGTAAAATCTTGAGATGTCATCATTGGATATTGTGAGTGAACTTGCGTGGGTATGTGTTTGTGTTCATGATCTGGAAGAATATGAGTTTCCATGTACTTTTCAATGGGTGTAAATGGAGATGGATAGTATATATCATCGGTAGTTTTGTCATCTAAAACATGAGGTATATATTTTTCTCCAGGTGAATCTAATGGACCATCCACTTGTTGTTGTGGTTTGTAATGTGGATAAATATCTGTTTCATACTGTTCTGAGGATAATTCTGGAAATTTGGTATCTTTATATCTGGAGTCTAGAGTAGAGCTGATTGGATATTTAGGATGAATTTGTGTGGGTGTGTTTTGTTCTATTGAAATTGGGATAATTTTAATTTTGGTTTCCTTTGGATGTATGTGAGCGATCGATGGTGCTGATTCATGGGTAGAGTCAAGTATTTGATGTGGTAATTTTTCATAATAGCCTGGAGGTAATATTATCTCTTTGGATGAAGATAATGCATCTTCTAAGTCTATTGCAGATTCATGGTGTGCATAATTGTCTGTTTTGTAAGTTTCAAGTGATGATTTTTTATCAGTTCCTGATATTTCTGAATCTTCCCCTTGGCTATCTCCTGGCGACACTGTGTGATAGTCTGTTGTGTGGTCAGGTTTATGTTCGTAGATTGGTAAAATTTTGATTTGTGCATCCTCTGTATATGTTGGTGTTTTCACAGGTGACGATTCTGATGAATAATACACATGATGTGGTAGTAATTCCTGGGAGCCTCGAGGTACTGAATCATCATGAAGCAAGTGTTTTTCCTGCTGATAGGAAAGATCAGGTTCATGATATGGGAAAATATCCTTTTTGTAATAATTCGGCAAGGATTCCAAACTTCCTTCACTTTCAGAATGTAGATTTGGTCTGTGTCCTGTTGCTGTAATTGGATATTGTGGTATAATTGGTGAATGTGATGGTAGTTTTTCATATTGAATTTCCTCAGGATATTCGGGAGATTTACTTTTAGTTGCTTCATAAGTGTAATATATATCATCCGAAGTATCCTTATAAGGTTCTTGAGTCTTAGGTTCATCAGGAGACGAAGTCAATGTGCCATGAATGTATATTTCCTTGTTATAATCTGGATAAGTCTCACTTTTATATTTCCCGTGTGTTGACTTGGTGGTTTCTGAAACATCCGAATCGATGTTTGTGAATTCAGGACTGCTCAGCATTGGATATTTTGAGAGATCTTTTATGGGTATAAGTTTGTTTTCCGGAACTGGAAGAACATGGGATCCGATCTCATTTGGATGTGTTGCCATTTTGCTGGGTATAAACTGATATGGATAATGTATATCTTCTGTGGTTTTCTCCCGTGAAAGATGAGGTGTATATTGTTCAAGAATTGAATGGGATGGGGTCTCCTCTTGTTGCTTGGATTTATAATTTGGATAAGAATCTTTACCGTAGAGTTCGGACATTTCTGGAAATTCAGAATCTAGGTATGTTGAGTCTGGAGAGGAGGTGATTGGATATTGAGGATGAAATTGTGTGGGTTCGTGTTGTCCTTTTGAAATGGGAATAATTTTAATTTGCAGTTCCTTAGGATGTTTGTGAGTAATTGATGGTTCTGATTGTTGGATAGAATCATCTGGTTGATGTGGTAATTTTCCATATGTACCTGTGGGTAATATTTCTTCCTCAGATGAAGGTAACGTTTCTAAATAATATGGAGTTTTATGATGTGTGGAAATATCTGATTCATAAAATTCAGGTGATGATTTAGGAACGCTTCTGGTAATTTCATAATCTTCCGGTTGGCTATCCATTAATGACGTTATGCGATATTCTGTTGTGAGATCAGGTTGATTTTTAGAGATTGGTATGATCTTGATTTGAATATCGTTTGGATAAGTTTGTGTTTTGGTAGGCAATGATTCAAATAAATAATGTGGTAGCATCTCATGTGACTGTGGATATCTTGGAGTTTTGCCTTCTAAATAATCTTCCTGGTTGTAAGGGAGTTGTGGTTCATAATATGGAGAGCTATCCTTTTCGTATTCATCAGGGGATGATCCCAATTTTCCTGCAATATCAGAATATAGAATGGGTCTATCTTGTGGTGTTGTAATTGGATATTGTGGTAAAATTTGGGAATGTGTTGGTAGAGTTTGATGCTCAATTTCGTCAGGATATTTTGGAGTTCGAGTTGGCTCATGAATATAATATACCAGATCCGGGGTCTCTTTGTAAGACTCCTGAGACCTCAATTCATCAGCAGATGAAGCCAGTCGCTCATGGATGGAAATTTGTTTTTTATAATCTGTATAAATATCACTTCCATATTGATTGGGTAATGACTTTGTGATATCTGAGTCATCCGAGTCCATGCTCGTAAAATCTTGAGATATCATCATTGAATATTGTGAGTGAACTTGCGAGGGTATGTGTTTGTGTTCATGATCTGGAAGAATATGAGTTTCCATGTACTTTTCAATGGGTGTAAATTGAGATGGATAGTATATATCATCGGTAGTTTTGTCATCTAAAACATGAG
This sequence comes from Lepisma saccharinum, assembly GCF_977018435.1. Lineage (NCBI taxonomy): Eukaryota > Metazoa > Arthropoda > Insecta > Zygentoma > Lepismatidae > Lepisma > Lepisma saccharinum. Next base: position 55,997,934 of record NC_139236.1, on the reverse strand, counting down.
GTATATATTTTTCTCCAGGTGAATCTAATGGACCATCCACTTGTTGTTGTGGTTTGTAATGTGGATAAATATCTGTTTCATACTGTTCTGAGGATAATTCCGGAAATTTGGTATCTTTATATCTGGAGTCTAGAGTAGAGCTGATTGGATATTTAGGATGAATTTGTGTGGGTGTGTTTTGTTCTATTGAAATTGGGATAATTTTAATTTTGGTTTCCTTTGGATGTATGTGAGCAATCGATGGTGCTGATTCATGGGTAGAGTCAAGTATTTGATGTGGTAATTTTTCATAATAGCCTGGAGGTAATATTATCTCTTTGGATGAAGGTAATGCATCTTCTAAGTCTATTGCAGATTCATGGTGTGCATAAGTGTCTGTTTTGTAAGTTTCAAGTGATGATTTTGTATCAGTTCCTGATATTCCAGAATCTTCCCCTTGGCTATCTCCTGGCGACACTGTGTGATAATCTGTTGTATGGTCAGGTTTATGTTCGTAGATTGGTAAAATTTTGATTTGTGCATCCTCTTTATATGTTGGTATTTTCACAGGCGACGATTCTGACGAATAATACACATGATGTAGTAGCAATTCCTGGGAGCCTCGAAGTACTGAATCATCTTGAAGCAAGTGTTTTTCCTGCTGATAGGAAAGATCAGGTTCATGATATGGGAAAATATCCTTTTTGTAATAATTCGGCAAGGAATCCAAACTTCCTTCACTTTCAGAATGTAGATTTGGTCTGTGTCCTGTTGCTGTAATTGGATATTGTGGCATAGTTGGTGAATGTGATGGTAGTTTTTCATATTGAATTTCCTCAGGATATTCGGGAGATTTACTTTTAGTTGCTTCATAAGTGTAATATATATCATCCGAAGTATCCTTATAAGGTTCTTGAGTCTTAGGTTCATCAGGAGACGAAGTCAATGTGCCATGAATGTATATTTCCTTGATATAATCTGGATAAGTCTCACTTTTATATTTCCCGTGTGTTGACTTGGTGGTTTCTGAAACATCCGAATCGATGTTTGTGAATTCTGGACTGCTCAGCATTGGATATTTTGAGAGATCTTCTATGGGTATAAGTTTGTGTTCCTGAACTGGAAGAACATGGGATCCGATCTCGTTTGGATGTGTTGGCATTTTGCTGGGTATAAACTGATATGGATAATGTATATCTTCTGTGGTTTTCTCCTGTGAGAGATGAGGTGTATATTGTTCCAGAATTGAATGGGATGGGCTCTCCTCTTGTTGCTTGGATTTATAATTTGGATAAGAATCTTTACCGTAGAGTTCGGACATTTCTGGAAATTCAGAATCTAGGTATGTTGAGTCTGGAGAGGAGGTGATTGGATATTGAGGATGAAATTGTGTGGGTTCGTGTTGTCCTTTTGAAATGGGAATAATTTTAATTTCCAGTTCCTTAGGATGTTTGTGAGTAATTGATGGTTCTGATTGTTGGATAGAATCATCTGGTTGATGTGGTAATTTTCCATATGTACCTGTGGGTAATATTTCTTCCTCAGATGAAGGTAACATTTCTAAATAATATGGAGTTTTATGAGGTGTGGAAATATCTGATTCATAAAATTCAGGTGATGATTTAGGAACGCTTCTGGTAATTTCATAATCTTCTGCTTGGCTATCCATTAATGACGTTATGCGATATTCTGTTGTGAGATCAGGTTGATTTTTAGAGATTGGTATGATCTTGATTTGAATATCGTTTGGATAAGTTTGTGTTTTGGTAGGCAATGATTCAAATATATAATGTGGTAGCATCTCATGTGACTGTGGATATCTTGGAGTTTTGCCTTCTAAATAATCTTCCTGGTTGTAAGGGAGTTGTGGTTCATAGTATGGAGAGCTATCCTTTTCGTATTCATCAGGGGATGATCCCAATTTTCCTGCAATATCAGAATATAGAATGGGTCTATCTTGTGGTGTTGTAATTGGATATTGTGGTAAAATTTGGGAATGTGTTGGTAGAGTTTGATGCTGAATTTCGTCAGGATATTTTGGAGTTCGAGTTGGCTCATGAGTATAATATACCAGATCCGGGGTCTCTTTGTAAGACTCCTCAGACCTCAATTCATCAGCAGATGAAGCCAGTGGCTCATGGATGGAAATTTGTTTTTTATAATCTGTATAAATATCACTTCCATATTGATTGGGTAATGACTTTGTTATATCTGAGTCATCCGAGTCCATGCTCGTAAAATCTTGAGATGTCATCATTGGATATTGTGAGTGAACTTGCGTGGGTATGTGTTTGTGTTCATGATTTGGAAGAATATGAGTTTCCATGTACTTTTCAATGGGTGTAAATGGAGATGGATAGTATATATCATCGGTAGTTTTGTCATCTAAAACATGAGGTATATATTTTTCTCCAGGTGAATCTAATGGACCATCCACTTGTTGTTGTGGTTTGTAATGTGGATAAATATCTGTTTCATACTGTTCTGAGGATAATTCTGGAAATTTGGTATCTTTATATCTGGAGTCTAGAGTAGAGCTGATTGGATATTTAGGATGAATTTGTGTGGGTGTGTTTTGTTCTATTGAAATTGGGATAATTTTAATTTTGGTTTCCTTTGGATGTATGTGAGCGATCGATGGTGCTGATTCATGGGTAGAGTCAAGTATTTGATGTGGTAATTTTTCATAATAGCCTGGAGGTAATATTATCTCTTTGGATGAAGGTAATGCATCTTCTAAGTCTATTGCAGATTCATGGTGTGCATAATTGTCTGTTTTGTAAGTTTCAAGTGATGATTTTTTATCAGTTCCTGATATTTCAGAATCTTCCCCTTGGCTATCTCCTGGCGACACTGTGTGATCGTCTGTTGTGTGGTCAGGTTTATGTTCGTAGATTGGTAAAATTTTGATTTGTGCATCCTCTGTATATGTTGGTGTTTTCACAGGTGACGATTCTGATGAATAATACACATGATGTGGTAGTAATTCCTGGGAGCCTCGAGGTACTGAATCATCATGAAGCAAGTGTTTTTCCTGCTGATAGGAAAGATCAGGTTCATGATATGGGAAAATATCCTTTTTGTAATAATTCGGCAAGGATTCCAAACTTCCTTCACTTTCAGAATGTAGATTTGGTCTGTGTCCTGTTGCTGTAATTGGATATTGTGGTATAATTGGTGAATGTGATGGTAGTTTTTCATATTGAATTTCCTCAGGATATTCGGGAGATTTACTTTTAGTTGCTTCATAAGTGTAATATATATCATCCGAAGTATCCTTATAAGGTTCTTGAGTCTTAGGTTCATCAGGAGACGAAGTCAATGTGCCATGAATGTATATTTCCTTGTTATAATCTGAATAAGTCTCACTTTTATATTTCCCGTGTGTTGACTTGGTGGTTTCTGAAACATCCGAATCGATGTTTGTGAATTCAGGACTGCTCAGCATTGGATATTTTGAGAGATCTTTTATGGGTATAAGTTTGTTTTCCGGAACTGGAAGAACATGGGATCCGATCTCATTTGGATGTGTTGCCATTTTGCTGGGTATAAACTGATATGGATAATGTATATCTTCTGTGGTTTTCTCCCGTGAAAGATGAGGTGTATATTGTTCAAGAATTGAATGGGATGGGGTCTCCTCTTCTTGCTTGGATTTATAATTTGGATAAGAATCTTTACCGTAGAGTTCGGACATTTCTGGAAATTCAGAATCTAGGTATGTTGAGTCTGGAGAGGAGGTGATTGGATATTGAGGATGAAATTGTGTGGGTTCGTGTTGTCCTTTTGAAATGGGAATAATTTTAATTTGCAGTTCCTTAGGATGTTTGTGAGTAATTGATGGTTCTGATTGTTGGATAGAATCATCTGGTTGATGTGGTAATTTTCCATATGTACCTGTGGGTAATATTTCTTCCTCAGATGAAGGTAACGTTTCTAAATAATATGGAGTTTTATGAGGTGTGGAAATATCTGATTCATAAAATTCAGGTGATGATTTAGGAACGCTTCTGGTAATTTCATAATCTTCCGGTTGGCTATCCATTAATGACGTTATGCGATATTCTGTTGTGAGATCAGGTTGATTTTTAGAGATTGGTATGATCTTGATTTGAATATCGTTTGGATAAGTTTGTGTTTTGGTAGGCAATGATTCAAATAAATAATGTGGTAGCATCTCATGTGACTGTGGATATCTTGGAGTTTTGCCTTCTAAATAATCTTCCTGGTTGTAAGGGAGTTGTGGTTCATAATATGGAGAGCTATCCTTTTCGTATTCATGAGGGGATGATCCCAATTTTCCTGCAATATCAGAATATAGAATGGGTCTATCTTGTGGTGTTGTAATTGGATATTGTGGTAAAATTTGGGAATGTGTTGGTAGAGTTTGATGCTCAATTTCGTCAGGATATTTTGGAGTTCGAGTTGGCTCATGAATATAATATACCAGATCCGGGGTCTCTTTGTAAGACTCCTGAGACCTCAATTCATCAGCAGATGAAGCCAGTCGCTCATGGATGGAAATTTGTTTTTTATAATCTGTATAAATATCACTTCCATATTGATTGGGTAATGACTTTGTGATATCTGAGTCATCCGAGTCCATGCTCGTAAAATCTTGAGATATCATCATTGAATATTGTGAGTGAACTTGCGAGGGTATGTGTTTGTGTTCATGATCTGGAAGAATATGAGTTTCCATGTACTTTTCAATGGGTGTAAATTGAGATGGATAGTATATATCATCGGTAGTTTTGTCATCTAAAACATGAGGTATATATTTTTCTCCAGGTGAATCTAATGGACCATCCACTTGTTGTTGTGGTTTGTAATGTGGATAAATATCTGTTTCATACTGTTCTGAGGATAATTCCGGAAATTTGGTATCTTTATATCTGGAGTCTAGAGTAGAGCTGATTGGATATTTAGGATGAATTTGTGTGGGTGTGTTTTGTTCTATTGAAATTGGGATAATTTTAATTTTGGTTTCCTTTGGATGTATGTGAGCAATCGATGGTGCTGATTCATGGGTAGAGTCAAGTATTTGATGTGGTAATTTTTCATAATAGCCTGGAGGTAATATTATCTCTTTGGATGAAGGTAATGCATCTTCTAAGTCTATTGCAGATTCATGGTGTGCATAAGTGTCTGTTTTGTAAGTTTCAAGTGATGATTTTGTATCAGTTCCTGATATTCCAGAATCTTCCCCTTGGCTATCTCCTGGCGACACTGTGTGATAATCTGTTGTATGGTCAGGTTTATGTTCGTAGATTGGTAAAATTTTGATTTGTGCATCCTCTTTATATGTTGGTATTTTCACAGGCGACGATTCTGACGAATAATACACATGATGTAGTAGCAATTCCTGGGAGCCTCGAAGTACTGAATCATCTTGAAGCAAGTGTTTTTCCTGCTGATAGGAAAGATCAGGTTCATGATATGGGAAAATATCCTTTTTGTAATAATTCGGCAAGAAATCCAAACTTCCTTCACTTTCAGAATGTAGATTTGGTCTGTGTCCTGTTGCTGTAATTGGATATTGTGGCATAGTTGGTGAATGTGATGGTAGTTTTTCATATTGAATTTCCTCAGGATATTCGGGAGATTTACTTTTAGTTGCTTCATAAGTGTAATATATATCATCCGAAGTATCCTTATAAGGTTCTTGAGTGTTAGGTTCATCAGGAGACGAAGTCAATGTGTCATGAATGTATATTTCCTTGTTATAATCTGGATAAGTCTCACTTTTATATTTCCCGTGTGTTGACTTGGTGGTTTCTGAAACATCCGAATCGATGTTTGTGAATTCTGGACTGCTCAGCATTGGATATTTTGAGAGATCTTCTATGGGTATAAGTTTGTGTTCCTGAACTGGAAGAACATGGGATCCGATCTCGTTTGGATGTGTTGGCATTTTGCTGGGTATAAACTGATATGGATAATGTATATCTTCTGTGGTTTTCTCCTGTGAGAGATGAGGTGTATATTGTTCCAGAATTGAATGGGATGGGCTCTCCTCTTGTTGCTTGGATTTATAATTTGGATAAGAATCTTTACCGTAGAGTTCGGACATTTCTGGAAATTCAGAATCTAGGTATGTTGAGTCTGGAGAGGAGGTGATTGGATATTGAGGATGAAATTGTGTGGGTTCGTGTTGTCCTTTTGAAATGGGAATAATTTTAATTTCCAGTTCCTTAGGATGTTTGTGAGTAATTGATGGTTCTGATTGTTGGATAGAATCATCTGGTTGATGTGGTAATTTTCCATATGTACCTGTGGGTAATATTTCTTCCTCAGATGAAGGTAACATTTCTAAATAATATGGAGTTTTATGAGGTGTGGAAATATCTGATTCATAAAATTCAGGTGATGATTTAGGAACGCTTCTGGTAATTTCATAATCTTCTGCTTGGCTATCCATTAATGACGTTATGCGATATTCTGTTGTGAGATCAGGTTGATTTTTAGAGATTGGTATGATCTTGATTTGAATATCGTTTGGATAAGTTTGTGTTTTGGTAGGCAATGATTCAAATATATAATGTGGTAGCATCTCATGTGACTGTGGATATCTTGGAGTTTTGCCTTCTAAATAATCTTCCTGGTTGTAAGGGAGTTGTGGTTCATAGTATGGAGAGCTATCCTTTTCGTATTCATCAGGGGATGATCCCAATTTTCCTGCAATATCAGAATATAGAATGGGTCTATCTTGTGGTGTTGTAATTGGATATTGTGGTAAAATTTGGGAATGTGTTGGTAGAGTTTGATGCTGAATTTCGTCAGGATATTTTGGAGTTCGAGTTGGCTCATGAGTATAATATACCAGATCCGGGGTCTCTTTGTAAGACTCCTCAGACCTCAATTCATCAGCAGATGAAGCCAGTGGCTCATGGATGGAAATTTGTTTTTTATAATCTGTATAAATATCACTTCCATATTGATTGGGTAATGACTTTGTTATATCTGAGTCATCCGAGTCCATGCTCGTAAAATCTTGAGATGTCATCATTGGATATTGTGAGTGAACTTGCGTGGGTATGTGTTTGTGTTCATGATCTGGAAGAATATGAGTTTCCATGTACTTTTCAATGGGTGTAAATGGAGATGGATAGTATATATCATCGGTAGTTTTGTCATCTAAAACATGAGGTATATATTTTTCTCCAGGTGAATCTAATGGACCATCCACTTGTTGTTGTGGTTTGTAATGTGGATAAATATCTGTTTCATACTGTTCTGAGGATAATTCTGGAAATTTGGTATCTTTATATCTGGAGTCTAGAGTAGAGCTGATTGGATATTTAGGATGAATTTGTGTGGGTGTGTTTTGTTCTATTGAAATTGGGATAATTTTAATTTTGGTTTCCTTTGGATGTATGTGAGCGATCAATGGTGCTGATTCATGGGTAGAGTCAAGTATTTGATGTGGTAATTTTTCATAATAGCCTGGAGGTAATATTATCTCTTTGGATGAAGGTAATGCATCTTCTAAGTCTATTGCAGATTCATGGTGTGCATAATTGTCTGTTTTGTAAGTTTCAAGTGATGATTTTTTATCAGTTCCTGATATTCCAGAATCTTCCCCTTGGCTATCTCCTGGCGACACTGTGTGATAGTCTGTTGTGTGGTCAGGTTTATGTTCGTAGATTGGTAAAATTTTGATTTGTGCATCCTCTGTATATGTTGGTGTTTTCACAGGTGACGATTCTGATGAATAATACATATGATGTGGTAGCAATTCCTGGGAGCCTCGAGGTACTGAATCATCATGAAGTAAGTGTTTTTCCTGCTGATAGGAAAGATCAGGTTCATGATATGGGAAAATATCCTTTTTGTAATAATTCGGCAAGGATTCCAAACTTCCTTCACTTTCAGAATGTAGATTTGGTCTGTGTCCTGTTGCTGTAATTGGATATTGTGGTATAATTGGTGAATGTGATGGTAGTTTTTCATATTGAATTTCCTCAGGATATTCGGGAGATTTACTTTTAGTTGCTTCATAAGTGTAATATATATCATCCGAAGTGTCTTTATAAGGTTCTTGAGTCTTAGGTTCATCAGGAGACGAAGTCAATGTGCCATGAATGTATATTTCCTTGTTATAATCTGGATAAGTCTCACTTTTATATTTCCCGTGTGTTGACTTGGTGGTTTCTGAAACATCCGAATCGATGTTTGTGAATTCTGGAGTGCTCAGCATTGGATATTTTGAGAGATCTTTTATGGGTATAAGTTTGTTTTCCGGAACTGGAAGAACATGGGATCCGATCTCGTTTGGATGTGTTGGCATTTTGCTGGGTATAAACTGATATGGATAATGTATATCTTCTGTGGTTTTCTCCTGTGAAAGATGAGGTGTATATTGTTCAAGAATTGAATGGGATGGGGTCTCCTCTTGTTGCTTGGATTTATAATTTGGATAAGAATCTTTACCGTAGAGTTCGGACATTTCTGGAAATTCAGAATCTAGGTATGTTGAGTCTGGAGAGGAGGTGATTGGATATTGAGGATGAAATTGTGTGGGTTCGTGTTGTCCTTTTGAAATGGGAATAATTTTAATTTGCAGATCCTTAGGATGTTTGTGAGTAATTGATGGTGCTGATTGTTGGATAGAATCATCTGGTTGATGTGGTAATTTTCCATATGTACCTGTGGGTAATATTTCTTCCTCAGATGAAGGTAACGTTTCTAAATAATATGGAGTTTTATGAGGTGTGGAAATATCTGATTCATAAAATTCAGGTGATGATTTAGGAACGCTTCTGGTAATTTCATAATCTTCCGGTTGGCTATCCATTAATGACGTTATGCGATATTCTGTTGTGAGATCAGGTTGATTTTTAGAGATTGGTATGATCTTGATTTGAATATCGTTTGGATAAGTTTGTGTTTTGGTAGGCAATGATTCAAATAAATAATGTGGTAGCATCTCATGTGACTGTGGATATCTTGGAGTTTTGCCTTCTAAATAATCTTCCTGGTTGTAAGGGAGTTGTGGTTCATAATATGGAGAGCTATCCTTTTCGTATTCATGAGGGGATGATCCCAATTTTCCTGCAATATCAGAATATAGAATGGGTCTATCTTGTGGTGTTGTAATTGGATATTGTGGTAAAATTTGGGAATGTGTTGGTAGAGTTTGATGGTCAATTTCGTCAGGATATTTTGGTGTTCGAGTTGGCTCATGAATATAATATACCAGATCCGGGGTCTCTTTGTAAGTCTCCTGAGACCTCAATTCATCAGCAGATGAAGTCAGTGGCTCATGGATGGAAATTTGTTTTGTATAGTCTGTATAAATATCACTTCCATATGACTTTGTGATATCTGAGTCATCCGAGTCCATGCTCGTAAAATCTTGAGATATCATCATTGGATATTGTGAGTGAACTTGCGAGGGTATGTGTTTGTGTTCATGACCTGGAAGAATATGAGTTTCCATGTACTTTTCAATGGGTGTAAATGGAGATGGATAGTATATATCATCGGTAGTTTTGTCATCTAAAACATGAGGTATATATTTTTCTCCAGGTGAATCTAATGGACCATCCACTTGTTGTTGTGGTTTGTAATGTGGATAAATATCTGTTTCATACTGTTCTGAGGATAATTCTGGAAATTTGGTATCTTTATGTCTGGAGTCTAGAGTAGAGCTGATTGGATATTTAGGATGAATTTGTGTGGGTGTGTTTTGTTCTATTGAAATTGGGATAATTTTAATTTTGGTTTCCTTTGGATGTATGTGAGCGATCGATGGTGCTGATTCATGGGTAGAGTCAAGTATTTGATGTGGTAATTTTTTATAATAGCCTGGAGGTAATATTATCTCTTTGGATGAAGGTAATGCATCTTCTAAGTCTATTGCAGATTCATGGTGTGCATAAGTATCTGTTTTGTAAGTTTCAAGTGATGATTTTGTATCAGTTCCTGTTATTCCAGAATCTTCCCATTGGCTATCTCCTGGTGACACTGTGTGATCGTCTGTTGTGTGGTCAGGTTTATGTTCGTAGATTGGTAAAATTTTGATTTGTGCATCCTCTTTATATGTTGGTGTTTTCACAGGCGACGATTCTGATGAATAATACACATGATGTGGTAGCAATTCCTGGGAGCCTCGAGGTGCTGAATCATCATAAAGCAAATGTTTTTCCTGTTGATAGGAAAGATCAGGTTCATGATATGGGATAATATCTTTTTTGTAATAATTCGGCAAGGATTCCAAACTTCCTTCACTTTCAGAATGTAGATTTGGTCTGTGTCCTGTTGCTGTAATTGGATATTGTGGTATAATTGGAGAATGTGATGGTAGTTTTTCATATTGAATTTCCTCAGGATATTCGGGAGATTTACTTTTAGTTGCTTCATAAGTGTAATATATATCATCCGAAGTGTCTTTATAAGGTTCTTGAGTCTTAGGTTCATCAGGAGACGAAGTGAATGTGCCATGAATGTATATTTCCTTGTTATAATCTGGATAAGTCTCACTTTTATATTTCCCGTGTGTTGACTTGGTGGTTTCTGAAACATCCGAATCGATGTTTGTGAATTCAGGACTGCTCAGCATTGGATATTTTGAGAGATCTTCTATGGGTATAAGTTTGTGTTCCTGAACTGGAAGAACATGGGATCCGATCTCGTTTGGATGTGTTTTCATTTTGCTGGGTATAAACTGATATGGATAATGTATACCTTCTGTGGTTTTCTCCCGTGAAAGATGAGGTGTATATTGTTCAAGAATTGAATGGGATGGGGTCTCCTCTTGTTGCTTGGATTTATAATTTGGATAAGAATCTTTACCGTAGAGTTCGGACATTTCTGGAAATTCAGAATCTAGGTATGTTGAGTCTGGAGAGGAGGTGATTGGATATTGAGGATGAAATTGTGTGGGTTCGTGTTGTCCTTTTGAAATGGGAATAATTTTAATTTCCAGTTCCTTAGGATGTTTGTGAGTAATTGATGGTTCTGATTGTTGGATAGAATCATCTGGTTGATGTGGTAATTTTCCATATGTACCTGTGGGTAATATTTCTTCCTCAGATGAAGGTAACGTTTCTAAATAATATGGAGTTTTATGATGTGTGGAAATATCTGATTCATAAAATTCAGGTGATGATTTAGGAACGCTTCTGGTAATTTCATAATCTTCCGGTTGGCTATCCATTAATGACGTTATGCGATATTCTGTTGTGAGATCAGGTTGATTTTTAGAGATTGGTATGATCTTGATTTGAATATCGTTTGGATAAGTTTGTGTTTTGGTAGGCAATGATTCAAATAAATAATGTGGTAGCATCTCATGTGACTGTGGATATCTTGGAGTTTTGCCTTCTAAATAATCTTCCTGGTTGTAAGGGAGTTGTGGTTCATAATATGGAGAGCTATCCTTTTCGTATTCATGAGGGGATGATCCCAATTTTCCTGCAATATCAGAATATAGAATGGGTCTATCTTGTGGTGTTGTAATTGGATATTGTGGTAAAATTTGGGAATGTGTTGGTAGAGTTTGATGGTCAATTTTGTCAGGATATTTTGGAGTTCGAGTTGGATCATGAGTATAATATACCAGATCCGGGGTCTCTTTGTAAGACTCCTGAGACCTCAATTCATCAGCAGATGAAGACAGTGGCTCATGGATGGAAATTTGTTTTTTATAATCTGTATAAATATCACTTCCATATTGATTGGGTAATGACTTTGTGATATCGGAGTCATCCGAGTCCATGCTCGTAAAATCTTGAGATATCATCATTGGATATTGTGAGTGAACTTGCGTGGGTATGTGTTTGTGTTCATGATCTGGAAGAATATGAGTTTCCATGTACTTTTCAATGGGTGTAAATGGAGATGGATAGTATATATCATCGGTAGTTTTGTCATCTAAAACATGAGGTATATATTTTTCTCCAGGTGAATCTAATGGACCATCCACTTGTTGTTGTGGTTTGTAATGTGGATAAATATCTGTTTCATACTGTTCTGAGGATAATTCTGGAAATTTGGTATCTTTATATCTGGAGTCTAGAGTAGAGCTGATTGGATATTTAGGATGAATTTGTGTGGGTGTGTTTTGTTCTATTGAAATTGGGATAATTTTAATTTTGGTTTCCTTTGGATGTATGTGAGCGATCGATGGTGCTGATTCATGGGTAGAGTCAAGTATTTGATGTGGTAATTTTTCATAATAGCCTGGAGGTAATATTATCTCTTTGGATGAAGGTAATGCATCTTCTAAGTCTATTGCAGATTCATGGTGTGCATAAGTATCTGTTTTGTAAGTTTCAGGTGTTGATTTTGTATCAGTTCCTGTTATTCCGGAATCTTCCCCTTGGCTATCTCCTGGCGACACTGTGTGATCGTCTGTTGTGTGGTCAGGTTTATGTTCGTAGATTGGTAAAATTTTGATTTGTGCATCCTCTGTATATGTTGGTGTTTTCACAGGCGACGATTCTGACGAATAATACACATGATGTGGTAGCAATTCCTGGGAGCCTCGAGGTGCTGAATCATCATGAAGCAAATGTTTTTCCTGCTGATAGGAAAGATCAGGTTCATGATATGGGATAATATCCTTTTTGTAATAATTCGGCAAGGATTCCAAACTTCCTTCACTTTCAGAATGTAGATTTGGTCTGTGTCCTGTTGCTGTAATTGGATATTGTGGTATAATTGGTGAATGTGATGGTAGTTTTTCATATTGAATTTCCTCAGGATATTCGGGAGATTTACTTTTAGTTGCTTCATAAGTGTAATATATATCATCCGAAGTGTCTTTATAAGGTTCTTGAGTCTTAGGTTCATCAGGAGACGAAGTGAATGTGCCATGAATGTATATTTCCTTGTTATAATCTGGATAAGTCTCACTTTTATATTTCCCGTGTGTTGACTTGGTGGTTTCTGAAACATCCGAATCGATGTTTGTGAATTCAGGACTGCTCAGCATTGGATATTTTGAGAGATCTTCTATGGGTATAAGTTTGTGTTCCTGAACTGGAAGAACATGGGATCCGATCTCGTTTGGATGTGTTGGCATTTTGCTGGGTATAAACTGATATGGATAATGTATATCTTCTGTAGTTTTCTCCCGTGAAAGATGAGGTGTATATTGTTCAAGAATTGAATGGGATGGGGTCTCCTCTTGTTGTTTGGATTTATAATTTGGATAAGAATCTTTACCGTAGAGTTCGGACATTTCTGGAAATTCAGAATCTAGGTATGTTGAGTCTGGAGAGGAGGTGATTGGATATTGAGGATGAAATTGTGTGGGTTCGTGTTGTCCTTTTGAAATGGGAATAATTTTAATTTGCAGTTCCTTAGGATGTTTGTGAGTAATTGATGGTTCTGATTGTTGGATAGAATCATCTGGTTGATGTGGTAATTTTCCATATGTACCTGTGGGTAATATTTCTTCCTCAGATGAAGGTAACGTTTCTAAATAATATGGAGTTTTATGATGTGTGGAAATATCTGATTCATAAAATTCAGGTGATGATTTAGGAACGCTTCTGGTAATTTCATAATCTTCCGGTTGGCTATCCATTAATGACGTTATGCGATATTCTGTTGTGAGATCAGGTTGATTTTTAGAGATTGGTATGATCTTGATTTGAATATCGTTTGGATAAGTTTGTGTTTTGGTAGGCAATGATTCAAATAAATAATGTGGTAGCATCTCATGTGACTGTGGATATCTTGGAGTTTTGCCTTCTAAATAATCTTCTTGGTTGTAAGGGAGTTGTGGTTCATAATATGGAGAGCTATCCTTTTCGTATTCATGAGGGGATGATCCCAATTTTCCTGCAATATCAGAATATAGAATGGGTCTATCTTGTGGTGTTGTAATTGGATATTGTGGTAAAATTTGGAAATGTGTTGGTAGAGTTTGATGCTCAATTTCGTCAGGATATTTTGGAGTTCGAGTTGGCTCATGAATATAATATACCAGATCCGGGGTCTCTTTGTAAGACTCCTGAGACCTCAATTCATCAGCAGATGAAGCCAGTGGCTCAAGGATGGAAATTTGTTTTTTATAATCTGTATAAATATCACTTCCATGTTGATTGGGTAATGACTTTGTGATATCTGAGTCATCCGAGTCCATGCTCGTAAAATCTTGAGATGTCATCATTGGATATTGTGAGTGAACTTGCGTGGGTATGTGTTTGTGTTCATGATCTGGAAGAATATGAGTTTCCATGTACTTTTCAATGGGTGTAAATGGAGATGGATAGTATATATCATCGGTAGTTTTGTCATCTAAAACATGAGGTATATATTTTTCTCCAGGAGAATCTAATGGACCATCCACTTGTTGTTGTGGTTTGTAATGTGGATAAATATCTGTTTCATACTGTTCTGAGGATAATTCTGGAAATTTGGTATCTTTATATCTGGAGTCTAGAGTAGAGCTGATTGGATATTTAGGATGAATTTGTGTGGGTGTGTTTTGTTCTATTGAAATTGGGATAATTTTAATTTTGGTTTCCTTTGGATGTATGTGAGCGATCGATGGTGCTGATTCATGGGTAGAGTCAAGTATTTGATGTGGTAATTTTTCATAATAGCCTGGAGGTAATATTATCTCTTTGGATGAAGGTAATGCATCTTCTAAGTCTATTGCAGATTCATGGTGTGCATAAGTGTCTGTTTTGTAAGTTTCAAGTGATGATTTTTTATCAGTTCCTGATATTCCAGAATCTTCCCCTTGGCTATCTCCTGGTGACACTGTGTGATCGTCTGTTGTGTGGTCAGGTTTATGTTCGTAGATTGGTAAAATTTTGATTTGTGCATCCTCTGTATATGTAGGTGTTTTCCCAGGCGACGATTCTGACGAATAATACACATGATGTGGTAGCATTTCCTGGGAGCCTCGAGGTGCTGAATCATCATGAAGCAAATGTTTTTCCTGCTGATAGGAAAGATCAGGTTCATGATATGGGATAATATCCTTTTTGTAATAATTCGGCAAGGATTCCAAACTTCCTTCACTTTCAGAATGTAAATTTGGTCTGTGTCTTGTTGCTGTAATTGGATATTGTGGCATAATTGGTGAATGTGATGGTAGTTTTTCATATTGAATTTCCTCAGGATATTCGGGAGATTTACTTTTAGTTGCTTCATAAGTGTAATATATATCATCCGAAGTGTCTTCATAACGTTCTTGAGTGTTAGGTTCATCAGGAGATGAAGTCAATGTGCCATGAATGTATATTTCCTTGTTATAATCTGGATAAGTCTCACTTTTATATTTCCCGTGTGTTGACTTGGTGATTTCTGAAACATCCGAATCGATGTTTGTGAATTCTGGACTGCTCAGCATTGGATATTTTGAGAGATCTTCTATGGGTATAAGTTTGTGTTCCTGAACTGGAAGAACATGGGATCCGATCTCGTTTGGATGTGTTGGCATTTTGCTGGGTATAAACTGATATGGATAATGTATATCTTCTGTAGTTATCTCCCGTGAAAGATGAGGTGTATATTGTTCAAGAATTGAATGGGATGGGGTCTCCTCTTGTTGTTTGGATTTATAATTTGGATAAGAATCTTTACCGTAGAGTTCGGACATTTCTGGAAATTCAGAATCTAGGTATGTTGAGTCTGGAGAGGAGGTGATTGGATATTGAGGATGAAATTGTGTGGGTTCGTGTTGTCCTTTTGAAATGGGAATAATTTTAATTTGCAGTTCCTTAGGATGTTTGTGAGTAATTGATGGTGCTGATTGTTGGATAGAATCATCTGGTTGATGTGGTAATTTTCCATATGTACCTGTGGGTAATATTTCTTCCTCAGATGAAGGTAACGTTTCTAAATAATATGGAGTTTTATGATGTGTGGAAATATCTGATTTATAAAATTCAGGTGATGATTTAGGAACACTTCTGGTAATTTCATAATCTTCCGCTTGGCTATCCATTAATGACGTTATGCGATATTCTGTTGTGAGATCAGGTTGATTTTTAGAGATTGGTATGATCTTGATTTGAATATCGTTTGGATAAGTTTGTGTTTTGGTAGGCAATGATTCAAATAAATAATGTGGTAGCATCTCATGTGACTGTGGATATCTTGGAGTTTTGCCTTCTAAATAATCTTCCTGGTTGTAAGGGAGTTGTGGTTCATAATATGGAGAGCTATCCTTTTCGTATTCATGAGGGGATGATCCCAATTTTCCTGCAATATCAGAATATAGAATGGGTCTATCTTGTGGTGTTGTAATTGGATATTGTGGTAAAATTTGGGAATGTGTTGGTAGAGTTTGATGCTCAATTTCGTCAGGATATTTTGGAGTTCGAGTTGGCTCATGAATATAATATACCAGATCCGGGGTCTCTTTGTAAGTCTCCTGAGACCTCAATTCATCAGCAGATGAAGTCAGTGGCTCATGGATGGAAATTTGTTTTGTATAGTCTGTATAAATATCACTTCCATATTGATTGGGTAATGACTTTGTTATATCTGAGTCATCCGAGTCCATGCTCGTAAAATCTTGAGATATCATCATTGGATATTGTGAGTGAACTTGCGTGGGTATGTGTTTGTGTTCATGATCTGGAAGAATATGAGTTTCCATGTACTTTTCAATGGGTGTAAATGGAGATGGATAGTATATATCATCGGTAGTTTTGTCATCTAAAACATGAGGTATATATTTTTCTCCAGGTGAATCTAATGGACCATCCACTTGTTGTTGTGGTTTGTAATGTGGATAAATATCTGTTTCATACTGTCCTGAGGATAATTCTGGAAATTTGGTATCTTTATATCTGGAGTCTAGAGTAGAGCTGATTGGATATTTAGGATGAATTTGTGTGGGTGTGTTTTGTTCTATTGAAATTGGGATAATTTTAATTTTGGTTTCCTTTGGATGTATGTGAGCGATCGATGGTGCTGATTCATGGGTAGAGTCAAGTATTTGATGTGGTAATTTTTTATAATAGCCTGGAGGTAATATTATCTCTTTGGATGAAGGTAATGCATCTTCTAAGTCTATTGCAGATTCATGGTGTGCATAAGTGTCTGTTTTGTAAGTTTCAGGTGATGATTTTTTATCAGTTCCTGATATTCCAGAATCTTCCCCTTGGCTATCTCCTGGTGACACTGTGTGATAGTCTGTTGTGTGGTCAGGTTTATGTTCGTAGATTGGTAAAATTTTGATTTGTGCATCCTCTGTATATGTTGGTGTTTTCACAGGCGACGATTCTGATGAAAAATACACATGATGTGGTAGCAATTCCTGGGAGCCTCGAGGTGCTGAATCATCATGAAGCAAACGTTTTTCCTGTTGATAGGAAAGATGAGGTTCATGATATGGGATAATATCCTTTTTGTAATAATTCGGCAAGGTTTCCAAACTTCCTTCATTTTCAGAATGTAGATTTGGTCTGTGTCCTGTTGCTGTAATTGGATATTGTGGTATAATTGGTGAATGTGATGGTAGTTTTTCATATTGAATTTCCTCAGGATATTCGGGAGATTTACTTTTAGTTGCTTCATAAGTGTAATATATATCATCCGAAGTGTCTTTATAAGGTTCTTGAGTCTTAAGTTCATCAGGAGATGAAGTGAATGTGCCATGAATGTATATTTCCTTGTTATAATCTGGATAAGTCTCACTTTTATATTTCCCGTGTGTTGACTTGGTGGTTTCTGAAACATCCGAATTGATGTTTGTGAATTCTGGACTGCTCAGCATTGGATATTTTGAGAGATCTTCTATGGGTATAAGTTTGTGTTCCTGAACTGGAAGAACATGGGATCCGATCTCATTTGGATGTGTTGGCATTTTGCTGGGTATAAACTGATATGGATAATGTATATCTTCTGTAGTTATCTCCCGTGAAAGATGAGGTGTATATTGTTCAAGAATTGAATGGGATGGGGTCTCCTCTTGTTGTTTGGATTTATAATTTGGATAAGAATCTTTACCGTAGAGTTCGGACATTTCTGGAAATTCAGAATCTAGGTATGTTGAGTCTGGAGAGGAGGTGATTGGATATTGAGGATGAAATTGTGTGGGTTCGTTTTGTCCTTTTGAAATGGGAATAATTTTAATTTGCAGTTCCTTAGGATGTTTGTGAGTAATTGATGGTTCTGATTGTTGGATAGAATCATCTGGTTGATGTGGTAATTTTCCATATGTACCTGTGGGTAATATTTCTTCCTCAGATGAAGGTAACGTTTCTAAATAATATGGAGTTTTATGATGTGTGGAAATATCTGATTCATAAAATTCAGGTGATGATTTAGGAATACTTCTGGTAATTTCATAATCTTCCGGTTGGCTATCCATTAATGACGTTATGCGATATTCTGTTGTGAGATCAGGTTGATTTTTAGAGATTGGTATGATCTTGATTTGAATATCGTTTGGATAAGTTTGTGTTTTGGTAGGGAATGAATCAGATAAATAATGGGATGATATGTCATGTGACTGTGGATATCTTGGATTTTTGCCTTCTAAATAATCTTCCTGGTTGTAAGGGAGGTGTGGTTCATAGTATGGAAAGCTATCCTTTTCGTATTCATCAGGGGATATTCCCAATTTTCCTGCAGTTTCAGAATATAGAATGGGTCTATCTTGTGGTATTGTAATTGGATATTGTGGTAGAATTTGGGAATGTGTTGGTAGTGTTTGATACTCAATTTCATCAGGATATATTGAAGTTCGAGTTGCCTCATGAGTATAATTTACTTGGTCTGGGGTCTCTTTGTCAGACTCCTGAGACCTCAATTCATCAGCAGATGAGGCCAGTGGCTCATGGATGTGAATTTGTTTTTTATAGTCTGGATAAATATAACTTCCATATTGTTTGGGTGATAACTTGGTGGTTTCTGAGTCATCCGAGTCCATGCTCTTAAAACCTTGAGATGTCATCATTGGATATTGTGAATGAACTTGCGTGGGTATGTGTTCGTGTACATAATCTGGTAGAACATAAGTTTCCATGTTCTTTTCAATGGGTATAAATTGAGATTGATAATATATATTGTCAGTAGCTTTGTCATCTAAAACATGAGGTATATGTTTTTCTCCAGGTGAATGTAATGGACCATCCACTTGTTGTTGTGGTTTGTAATGTGAATAAATATCCTTTTCATACTGTTCTGAAGATAATTCTGGAAATTTGGTTTCTAAGTATTTGGAGTCTGGAGTCGAGGTGAATGGATATTTAGGATGAATTTGTGTGGGTGTGTTTTGTTCTTTTGAATTTGGAATAATTTTGATTATGGGTTCCATTCCATGTTTGTGAGTAATCGATGGTGATAAATCATGGGTAGAGTCAAGTACTTGATGTGGTAATTTATCATAATAGCTTTGAGGTAATATTATCTCTTGGGATGAAGGTAATGCATCTTCTAAGTCTATTGCAGATTCATGGTGTGCATAAGTATCTGTTTTGTATGTTTTAGGTGATGATTTTGTATCAGTTCCTGATATTACAGAATTTTCATCTTGGCTATCTCCTGGCAAAGTGTGGTCATGTTTATGTTCGTAGATTGGTAAAATTTTGATTTGTGTATCCTCCGTATATGTTGGTGTTTTCATGTTTGATGATTCTGATGAATAGTACACATGATGTGGTAGCAATTCATGGGAGCCTCGAGGTTCTGAATCATCAGTAGTTAAATGTTTTTCCCGAAGATAGGAAAGGTCGGGTTTTTGATATTGGAAAATATCCTTTTTGTAGTCATCCGGCAAGGATTCCAAACTTCCTTTAATTTCAGAATGTAAATTTGGTCTGTGTCCTGTTGCTGTAATTGTATATTGTGGTATAATTTGTGAACGTGTTGGTAGTTTTTCATATTCGATTTCCTCAGGAAGCATTTGAGTCTTAAGTTCATCTGAAGATGAAGGGAATGTGTCTTGAAGATATATTTTAATGTATTTTATTGGCATATTTTCTTCATTGTCTGTAGTGATTTTTTTATGAGGAACATATTCTTTTAATGGTATAGTTTCCAATGAGGTAATTTGTAATTTATGTGATGATGCCTTATTACCTTTAGATATGGGAGGAACCTTTGGATTGACATCGTGCTTTGCTGCTGTTGAATAGATTTGAAAATCTAAATCTGAATGATCATCATATTCTTCCTTGGTGTAATAAGAAGGTTTTAGTAACTGAATTATGACTGGTGCATCTTCATCATCTGGTACATCTTTTATGTCAATTATGTAATCTTTAAATTGTTCTTGTAATTTATTAAGGTCAAGTGAACCATCTGACTGTGTTCCAGAAGCAGGTGAAATATCTTGACCAAACATTTCTCTTAAAATTTCTTTAACATCTACATTATATATAATGTCTGGGGTGATGGTATTTTGTAAAATTTCATTACTGGCCATTTTTGACACATACTCTTTACTCTCAAATGTTTGAAGTTGATCGCCATTTTCACTTTTGGGTATATTTATTAATCTATCATTGACTGATGATAAGTTGTCATCTGGAAGCAGAGGAAACTGATGTTGAATTTCTTGGTTTGGGAGATTTTGAATAGTATGTTGATCTACCTCTGTTTCCATGTAGGTATCACCAGCAGGTCTGGTGTTCTCTAAATGTGGATGAACTCTCATCATGTCTTGTAATGAATCTTTTCTTTTGGTATGCAAGTCCTCTGACTGCTCAGAGGAGCCTCTGCCAACAAGTTTCTGTTTAAACTTGTGTTCATATGACTCAGACACATGAACTGAATTTTTTTCTCTTGAAAAATCATCAACATAATCATGTAGACTACTTTCAGCTCCTCCCGATTGTGTGTGTAGTTCTGGAATAAATATTTCTCTTGACTGGTTGTGTGGTATAGTCATGGTAATTGTACTTGCTAAGGTTTTGTCTTTACTTGTTGTTTGGTAGTTAGGAAGTTTTTTGATCAGTTGTTTCGTATTTGTATCTGTTCTGTCAGGTTTGTGATCCAAGTTTTGTGTAATTTTTGAAGTAGTTTCTTTTATGGAATTCACAGCATATATATCGGTGCCAGTTTTGTCAATAATGAAGTTATTATCTGGTACCATACTGGTATATCCATAAGGAAATCTGTATGCCTCTGTTGCATACTCATGTGTCATTGGGTGGAGATTTGGTTTTATGAACTTAGGTTGAATTCCCTCATAGTCCACTAGCATTCCATATGGTGTCACTGACAAAGGTTGTGGTAAATATGTCCCTAATGTAGTTGCTTGTCCATCACTCAGTCTGGTCGTTTGTAGGAGATTGAATCTGTTGATGGAAGTATCTTTGGGCTTTAAAGATGCAATGCAATCCATGATTCTTTGTTGCGATGGTTGTAAGGTAAATTTTCTTTGCTGTAATGGACCCAAATTAGATGTTTTTTGCTGGGGTCGATGTAAGTTAGAATTGTCATATGGTGATGTTCTGGGTACAGCGTTCTTGAAAATTTCCTGATTGGAGGGATATAAAGTGATGTCTTTTCCACGAAACTGAGTGTGGGGATGTTTGTGTTTCACTACAACATTTTTCTGCTGGAGAAGCTTTTCTAAAGTTGTTTGGAGATCTACATTTTGTTGTGGATTGTTGTACGTAATTTTTGAAGTTCGGTCGGGGTAAACAAAGTTGTTATCTTCTGTTTGCCCTGGTAATAGGTATACTGGTATAGTTTTGGATTGCATTTGCAATTTATTACAATCTACACGTCTCTTTTGCAAATAGGGTGTACCCTGCGGAGAAGAATTTACAATTTCATAACACTCACAGCCTTGTGGTGCATTCTCAATCACAATCGAGGGGTATGTTGGAGAAGTAGAATATGTGTATGCATACCGAGGATTCTGTGTCGCCTTATAATTCGTTGGAGACCATGTGAACTGAGAAGGATAATGGTAGTCAGGGTAATTGAAGGTAATTGGTATGTCACTAAGAGGATTGTTTCCATTTGCAAGATTTAGAATGATAACATTATCTTCTGGATCCCTTCCTGAAAATTCATTAAATAAATTATCAAAATCTATGGCATATTGGTTGAAGAATTTAGCAAAGTCAAAATTTCTCAAGCTTATTTGATGAATGTTAGGTAAAGATTGTTGAGAGACTCGCTGTGGTTTTCGTTGTGGATGTTTAACCCTTGGGGTTCTTCTATAGTAACCTGTTTTACAACGCTTTGTTTTAACACTACTCACAGGACTACTTTCCATTTCTGAAAATAAGAATGGAAATGAAGACAATAGTCCTGACCTTCTTATTCTTGTGTTCTTTCCATTATCTTCAAAACCAGGACTGCTGTTGCTGTGACCATCCTGTGAACATGATTCAACTCCTGCTTTTAACAATACCCAGAATGCCAGTGATCTTGGGGGCAGGGTGAGAAGATCTGCAGTTGTATACTTGGGTGTAAAAACTGGAAAATCTTCCTCCATCATAGGCATTGGTTGTCCATTTAAGAAAACAGCCCTGAAAGAAAGTGCAGTTATCAAATGTGTGCTCTCAGTCATTAACCAACAATAAAAATGAATAAATAAATGCAGGTAACTTAGAAGGATGAATTATACAAACTAATAACCCACTCAAATATTATAATTTTCATTATTATGAAGTCAAGAAAACATAAATTGCCAGCCTGTGCAGCATGTTTTTTGGAAGGAAAAAACAACATTGAAAGGTCCCTGACAGGAAGAATTCTTTGAACTTAAGAAAATTCAGTTACAGGTGTTTTTTTTCCTCATGTACGTTCACATTTTGCTGGATTCATAAATACTATTTATTGTGTGAAAAAGAAATATTGACTTTTTTTCATTATAATGTTATTTACACCTGGTGAGTCTTAGCTTTGAAACAGGCTAAAAGTTATAATTCATAACAAGATGACCTAAAAGGGCCTCCCTCATGGTGTAGTGGTAATGTCGTCAGCTTGTAATCAAGGTGTCCAGGTTTGATACCTGGTGGAGGCAAATGGCACAGTGGATCGGATATACCAGTATACCCCACCCAGAGTCTAATCTAGTCAAAGCAAACACTTAGTATATATATACATATATATATATATATATATATATATATATATATATATATATATATATATATATATATATATATATATATATATATATATATATATATATATATATACTCCTTCCACACCTCAACAACACACTCTAGATGGTGTATGTATATGCCCATCCACACTTAAAGTGGTTAATGTCCTCAGACAAACTTTTGATCTTCCCGACTTCTTGTCACTCATATTGGGAGACGATGGCAGGTGTTTTTAGCTTAATGAGAAGCACGTTTACTAGGGTGACCAGACGTCCTCTTTTATCCGGACGTGTCCTCCTTTTTAGGTGTCATCCGGCATCCGGGCGGATTTTTTAGAAATCTGTAAATGTCCTCCCTTTTTGGAAGCATCCAGTGGTGCAACCACAGGGGGCATTGCCCCCCCCCCCAAACTTGGATGGAAATGAGTTCTGGGGGGGCAAACATTGACGACTAAGTGTTCCTGCAGGGAGCAATTACCGCCCACAACTTCAATTTTATGCAAATAAAAATACTTTTTGTAGGATTTTCTTGCTCGCTTCGCTCGCAATGCCTCCTTTTCTTAGTCTTCTCAAGTTTAGGACTGTAGTTAAGGGACGGAGGAAGTCGGCTCTGGGCACCAAACGATCTAAATGAAAATAAGTTGTAAAATTGATTGATTGATTTGTGGTTGTAAGTCCACAGAAAGGCTAATGAGAACTAGACCTACAGTTTAAAGTGGGATCCGAACCACTGTGTGATGTGCCTCCACCAGGTATCGAACCCAAGACCCCTTGATCACACGGCTGCAATGTTACCACTACACCATCGGGGAGGCACAAAAGTTGTAAAAGAGAGAATGCATGGGCATCCCATGAAATTATTTGCACCCTATTAAATCAATATTGATTTCAGCCTGCAAAAAAATTGGATCCAAAAATTTTGTTGCTCGCTTCGCTCACAATTGTTCTCTGTAATGCATTGTAAATTACCAGACAGAGAAATAAGATTTGTCTTAATTGATTTTGTTATAAATACATGAACAATTGTTTTGAGGAAAGGGACCGTCCACATTTGAGAGACAATTTATGTAATTTTTGCTGTTGATTTATTGGGAGATGGATGAATTGGTTGTGTAATGTATTTAAATAATATATGTTGTATATAATATGAATATGTACACAATTTAGTGTCCACGTCGCTCCATGTTGCATAATGTGAAACATATATCGTGTTTGGAAGTTATACATGTTAATGTAAAAAGAATTGTATTTGGAATGCATTTATCAAGCATTTTGTGTCTTTCAAAAATAGTTTGTGTGCTTGTTTTCCATTATTAATGTGAAATTGAACGTGTTGAAAAAATAATTCAAATCGTTTGTTTGAACACAAATGCTTTAGCACCAATTTCTACCCCCTTTTTGCATAATTTACGTGGGTAATAACGTCTTTGATACTACAACTACTATTAATAACAATAATGTTGGTCCCGGGCTCGAATTCTGGCTTGGGCATGGATGTTTATGAGTGTGTATTCATCAATTTCATCACATCACTCATTTCCATCTTGGCACCCTAGCCAAAAGTGGCGGAATAAGCGAAGTAAAATAAAACAAATCAATAATAATAATAATAGTAGTAGTATTATAAAAATATTATTATTATTGGTACATTTATCCTGGTATTTGCCCCTCCAGACAAACATTCGTAGTTGCGCCTCTGATGGCATCGATCATAGCACATGTTCTGCATCAAGAATGCTTCCACACATAACGATTATCATATCACTTGGGGCGCGTTAAGTATTTGAGCAGTGCTCACCTAGCATCTGGGAGCTGAACACGATCATTTTCCCAACTGAGTCATTAGTGGGGGTGTGCAGGATCCAGAAAAGCCGGTACCGAGATAGGTAAAAAGAATTTCCCATTCCGATCTCAACTTCGAGGAATGAATTCCACACTTTTTAGGATCCCGAGCAGTCAGGAACCTTCAAATGGTCATTTTTAAAAGTAGTTAATTCTTGATGTTTTCTGCATTGTAAGTGTCTTGACACTTCTCGAAAATTGTAAAAAAAAAGAATAATAAAATAAAAGATAGTTTTCTGCATTGTAAGTGTCTTGACACTTCTCGAAAATTGTAAAAAAAATAATAATAAAATAAAAGACAGTGACTAAAATTCGTGCTTTCCACAGCGTCGGGAAATTTTTAAACATTTCCAGTCCCGAAAATTTCCCAGCTTGATCTGGAAATCGCAATTCTCTCCCATCCCGAACCAAAAAAAGTTCTGTCCCGCCCACTCCTAGTCATTACATTAGTACATATTATTCTAAGTCGTTGCTTCGCAATCTGAGACTTCTGAAACATGTGTAATCTGAGCAGATCATTTTCGATTGATTGATATGGTTTATTTTAATTAGCTTTTCTGCCTCTTTTGGCTAATCGCAGTGATGAGGATGAGCGATGATATGATGATTTTGATGAAGGGACACTCATAAAGAACACTCATGCTCAAGCTGGGATTCAAACGTGGGACCTCTGGCATTGTGGCATGGTGTGTGCTAACCACTCTGCCACAGAGGTCGGTCAGTTCATTTTAGAGTCAAGTTCATTTTAGAGTCAAATATACGCGATACAAAAACGTGTAGTGTGAATTTTTATTATTACGTCGTATTTACTTTTATGAGATAACAAAACGAAAGTGTTAATTCATCAATGATCTAAGCAAGAATATATCCAGCTTTTAAAGGATGGAAGAAACAAATATGAGGTAAAGTTTAAGGTGGCTGTCACTTTTCCCTGCTGTTGAAAGAGTGCAAACATTTTCGTGACATTAAAATCATATTTCCTGACACAATATAAACTACCTAAAATTTAAATTTGGTTTTTGGAAATAAGTTAAAGTGAAGCTTACTTGTAACATTTGCATTCACATATGGGGATATTACATTCTAATATCCAAGAATTGGAAAAAATAATAAAATTCCATGCTTCAAACTATAGATATTCTTAGTTATGATTGTCATGTTAAACAATAGATTGTTTTTTTTTGTTTGTTTTTGTTGCTTAAAAGTAGGAGGAATTTATTGAAAAAATCATCAGAATTATCTGTGAGTGAAGTGTTGGTAGTTTTTTTTAGTTTTTTTTATTGATTAAATTATGAGTAATGGCAAAATGTGTTCCCATTTTTTATGATGTCCTCTTTTTTATGACTTGTCGATGTCCTCATTTTTCACCATGCTATGTTCTCTTTTTTGAAAGTATGTGTCTGGTCACCCTAACGTTTACACATTTTCTGAAGTAGTCTCCCATTACAATTTTAATATGTTTTGTATGTCCTGTGCAAGTCCCTTTACAACCTTGCACTTTTAATTTTCTGAAGGGACTTCTTTCACCCCTTTTTAAAATGTCAGGATTTTAGATGAGGGGATTTTTATTTGTATAGCGCAAAATAGCCATGTGTGCTGACACACCCAACAATTTTAACTCATTCATTCATTTATTATCTCTTTTACGACCTTTGGTTTGTATAGTAAGATAATCCGTGTAAAAATACTGTAAGCTTAAGTGTAACCTTACTTCAAATAATAATAATAAATAATAATAATAATAATAATAATAAAAAAAAATAAGCGAGAGAAATAAAATGAGGAAACATTGATACTTTACCTAGAAGTGGTTCATATGTTAACCCCTCACTCAGGTTGGCTATCCTCTATACATTATCATTTAGTACTTTCCTTTGAATTAATGACATGCAGAAAAGAAAGAGAAGAATCATAACAGAGTTGATGCATTTTAAAGATATATTGATGAGTTGAAGAGAGATTTAATTTACATGTGAAAAAATATGAAATCTTTTACATACCTTGAATTGGGATCATTATCTGATGTCAAAATATACTCATGGACCTCAGTATTCTTCCAGCCTGTCATATCAACTAGTGTATTCTTTCCACCAAAGTTAACTCCAAATAGAGTTACTGATCCCGTAACAAAACCAGATAGTGCAGGATTTGTGCAATGGGCATACAAGCTGAATTCAGGATTCTTGCTTGATGTTACATTGAGAATCTCTTTTCCAGCGAGTTTCTTAAACATCTTTGACACCCAATAGCTCTAGAATGAATGAAACTATGTAGTTTCCACAAGTTAGAAGATGTTTATTGAATATAATATGCTTCAATTTTTCACAACAATACACTCTTTATCTTTTCCTTTATCATCCATTACTTTGGCAGGTTGATCACCAAATAATAAACTTTTATAAAAATACTTACAGGGACTTATTTGTAACATCTGGCATATATTATTGTTTTTATGAACTTATTTATACTAGAGCTGAGCCAGTACTTTCTGCAGTCATGGCATCGTGGGCATCCACAAAATGCCATGTTACACTATTGTGGAGTCTAAATATCCTTGGAATTATGCAAAATGTAATTTTTTTCTTCAATTTTGCACCAGGACTTGGTGAAATGATTTTGTGATTAAAAATGACGGTAACAGTTCGTTATACCGGAGACACATTAAAATCGGATATTTTGTGTTTCGCATGGTTCGTACTTATCAATTGTGTATTGCGGAACATAGTTCAAGGTGCCATTATGCAAACAAACACAATTTTTCATATAGAGAGTAGTTTTTGTTATTCCTTTTTTCGCTTCCGTAACACACAATATGGCGGGCAGAGGTTGACTACCGTTGTAGGTATGCAGTGTCTTAAACCTTCTTCACTGAAAAATACCTACTATCGTGTTCGTCATGTGTGCTAATTGTACATTATGCACGGGCAGCTGACTGATAGCCCCATGAACCATTCACGGATAGCCCCACGAACCATTTCCGATAAGGTTAGGTTAGGTTTGGTTAAGTTAGCAAGCATAGTTAAAAAAAGGGGGTTGGAAACACTGACAGGGGGTTATGTCATCAAACGTTCACGTAGCGAAAGCAATGGCACTTGTGCATTGGTGAGATATTTCTCTTGAAAAATACATGATTTCCCAGTCAAATAGATTCCACGATGAAAGAAAATACCTCGACGAATGTTGGAAACCTTAGAGAAACCCATTTCCATAAGTAGTTTCTTCTGTAAAAATGAAGAAATACGTCTCCGATATAACAAACTGTTACCAAAATGACAGCTATTTTAATATTCTGATTATCTCATGCAAAATTATAAATATTTAAAAATAAAACTGTGGCACATTGATATATTATGATTCCAATCGAATACTTGCACATAAAAGTTTATAAATATCGTGAACTACAAATACAGTGTTACAATGGTCAAGTATTAGTGAGAATCAATAAGAATAACAGCACCATTATGAGTATAGATTCAAAGTGGTATTGGCTCAACCCTGATTTAAACTGGAATTTTCAATCATCATCAAGTGAATACTTATATCACGTGTTGTACATTTGGTGACAGATTGTTCTGGATTTTTCTTCTCTTCTTGCTATGTGTTACTTTTGTGATTTTTAATTAGTCACATATAAATTTAGCTGATCCAATTATACCTCCATACGTGAGAATTCATGCAATTTAGTGTTTATGATTTTCTCATGATTAGTATATTTTAATATTTATTAGCTTAGGACACCACAGAACATGATTGTATTAATGGCAAATTTAAGCAATAATATACCATATGCAAAAAGGTGAGCTTGATGCCCGAAATGAGGAGGATGTAATATATTATGTGGGGTAAACAATGTTGTATATACAAAACACACAAACTTTTAACAACACATGGAGGGCATCAAGACAAACAACTTTTCTAGCAATATTTTGCTCATTGGGGCCATGTTTTGATACATGTCCTGTAAGAACAGTATTTCCTATCCTTTAGGTATGACACCATTCAGCACAGGTTCACTGTTACCACTGATATTTATTATTTCTGTTGGATACAATACTAAAAGTGATAGTACACCGTGAAAACTTTATTGTACCAACTGTGATACCAGTAGGCCAGATTTATCCTGAAATCGTGTATGTATCAGCATCCATGCATATGTTCTTTATGCTTTATTGATCTTCATATGCCCGACCCTGTGGCCGAGTGGTTAGCACATTGCGCTGCGACGCCAAGGGTCCCGGGTTCGAATCCCGGTCGGGCTTGGTTGTTTGTGAATGTCCATTCATCAATTTCATCACTTCATCACTCATCCCCATCTTCGCAAATTAGCCTAGAGGCACAAAACGCGAAGTAAAATAAAACTAAATCAATCAATCAATCAATCAATCTTCATATGTTTTGTCGATAGATATCCACATAGAGGGCAGCCTTTGACTTTCATGTAGCATATTCAAAATTTTGCTGTTTTCCAATAGAAAATATAACAGTGGTAACCGAGATCTTTCTCACCAGGTTGTGTTCATACAGTTCAGAAAAATGCAGGACTTTGAGACCTCAATGAACAAAGTGTTACTGTACAGTAGAGACAATAAGAGAGTTCTAAATAATCTTTTGGGGCTCGAATCATCATTTGGGGCTCGTATCCGCTTTTTTTTTCTGTGTTATTTCCGTATGCACGCAATATTTGCTTTCAATAGTATAATAAAACACAGAAGAAATGTTAGTATAGCAGGCTCCGAGTTTACAATTTATTAAATTAAACAATAATTTATGTAAGAATATACTTGTACTTACCGAACACAAAATAATAAAAGCACATGTGAATGTTTGCGTGTGTTCATGTTATATGACGACTGAGTAAAAAAATAATGTTGACTCCCCGAAAGATAAAGTTCCTAGTTCGACATCAGATGCATGCAAATTTTATGTTTTTCCCTCCAAAATCTTGATTTTATGTTTGTGCTATTTGTCATACAGCAGAGGAGGAGGAGAGAGAGGGAGGGGAGGGGGTACTATCAGCGCCATCTATTAGCAAACAATAGAAATAAAAAGTAGGTCAAACTTTTTCAACACCCAAACATTTTGAATGTTTTCGCTTAGTAATACGATCTAGCTGAAGACGTTTAAAAGAGTACTCTTAGTCGACGAAGCTAATTGCTAGGGCCCTTATATTACTAAAATATTCTTTAATTTGCATATTTCTCATACCGCCATATGTTGTTCTAGTTGACTTCTTCCAAAAAAATGCTAATTAGCGAGAATTAATTAAGCAAGGCAAGTAAAAGAAGCAAAATAGAACAACATATGTGCCGGCGTGAGAATATGTAAAAAAATCGATTCAGAGGCGGATCGAATTAAAATTGGGGGATATTTTGCATTTTTTCCCTATAATGTACAAAACATTTACCGTACATAATCTTTTCCATTTACAACAGTATAAAATAAGAGGAATGTGTGACAATATCCATATTAATTAGGAAGGTATGTTGTATGCTAGGTTAGCTAATTGTGTCTTCTACAGCTTCACTGTATAGAGGGAAGATGGAAAAAGAGAGCTCTACAAAAACTGGTGCTCTTAACAATATTGTACGCCCGTGAAAATTATATATAAATAAGACTTAAGCGTATTATCTGCTTTCATATCAGATTTTGCCAACCTGTAAGCTGTAGTGTTTAGGTGACAAGCGACCTGCTCAAATATGATACTGTTGACAATATTGTACGCCCGTGAAAATTATATATAAATAAGACTTAAGCGTATTATCTGCTTTCATATCAGATTTTGCCAATCTGTAAGCTGTAGTGTTTAGGTGACAAGCGACCTGCTCAAATATGATACTGTTGACAATATTGTACGCCCGTGAAAATTATATATAAATAAGACTTAAGCGTATTATCTGCTTTCATATCAGATTTTGCCAACCTGTAAGCTGTAGTGTTTAGGTGACAAGCGACCTGCTCAAATATGATACTGTTGACAATATTGTACGCCCGTGAAAATTATATATAAATAAGACTTAAGCATATTATCTGCTTTCATATCAGATTTTGCCAACCTGTAAGCTGTAGTGTTTAGGTGACAAGCGACCTGCTCAAATATGATACTGTTGACAATATTGTACGCCCGTGAAAATTATATATAAATAAGACTTAAGCGTATTATCTGCTTTCATATCAGATTTTGCCAATCTGTAAGCTGTAGTGTTTAGGTGACAAGCGACCTGCTCAAATATGATACTGTTGACAATATTGTACGCCCGTGAAAATTATATATAAATAAGACTTAAGCGTATTATCTGCTTTCATATCAGATTTTGCCAACCTGTAAGCTGTAGTGTTTAGGTGACAAGCGACCTGCTCAAATATGATACTGTTGACAATATTGTACGCCCGTGAAAATTATATATAAATAAGACTTAAGCGTATTATCTGCTTTCATATCAGATTTTGCCAACCTGTAAGCTGTAGTGTTTAGGTGACAAGCGACCTGCTCAAATATGATACTGTTGACAATATTGTACGCCCGTGAAAATTATATATAAATAAGACTTAAGCGTATTATCTGCTTTCATATCAGATTTTGCCAACCTGTAAGCTGTAGTGTTTAGGTGACAAGCAACCTGCTCAAATATGATACTGTTGACAATATTGTACGCCCGTGAAAATTATATATAAATAAGACTTAAGCGTATTATCTGCTTTCATATCAGATTTTGCCAACCTGTAAGCTGTAGTGTTTAGGTGACAAGCGATCTGCTCAAATATGATACTGTTGACAATATTGTACGCCCGTGAAAATTATATATAAATAAGACTTAAGCGTATTATCTGCTTTCATATCAGATTTTGCCAACCTGTAAGCTGTAGTGTTTAGGTGACAAGCGACCGGAGTACAGCGCTGATTTCTTACCTTTGCTGGATTGGCAGAGGAACCTACATGGCGGGGGATAGAACCTGAACGGGCTCCACCAAAGTATAGGAGACTAGAAGCATATAATTTGGCGGAAAAACCCAAGTAAGGTCATAGAGAATATTTCAAAAATAGATTTTTTTTAAAAAAAAATTAACAATTATATTTTGCATTGCACAGCATTGGGTATTAAATAACATACCCCCAAAAAATCTCTGCATTATGCGTTCTGTAAAAAATTGCCCTATGTGCCAAACTGCTGTGTCAAGTAAACATTTTCAAAGGCACTGTCGTACTTGTGTGCTGGGAAAGCGAATATGTGCGACCAAACTGTGCTCTAAGTGTGGAAAAAATATTACTATTGCCAACTTCAAGCGACACCAGCTTACTTGCAAGAGCACTGGAACATCTCTACCGCAACCTTCCAAGCGAAAGGTAGAAGTAACCTCCCTCGATGCATCGCCACCTGCCAAACGCGTCAAACTGGCAAAGAAAGCAGACCGGTTTGCGTTTGAGCATTTATTAGAAGACTTTGACATAACATCAGACAGCTTCTGCGATGTGCGTAGTTTTCTGGAGAGCGAGCGAGCTAAGATAATATCCATCCTCAACGATGCATTGGCTACACACTCCACTAAATTCTATGCTGTGCTATGCTGCAAGTATAAGAAACCGTCTGATGAAATGTATAAATTCTTCCATGCCACAAAAGCAAAAACACTGCATCAGGCAGATGTCACTGACCTCGACAGCATCTACGACAAGTTTGTCGAGGAGCTTGTGGCAAAGCACGAGGAGCATCAGGCTGAAGGCTCGGGCGGTTCGCTGTGTGGCGACCCCCACGAACTTTGTCTGACACTTAACAAGTTCCTGCCACTGGCAGGGTCTAGCTATATTCAACCCGAGGTTGAAGCAAGGAAAGCTGTTCTCAATATTCAGAACAATGACACCAAATGCTTCCTCTGGTCGGTGCTGGCAGCATTGCACCCTATACCTTGGGAAAACAGTCCACGCTATGTTGCACACTACAAGCAGTATGAGTCGGAACTGGAGGATGCAATGGCCGGGATTGCCTACCCTGTAGAAGTCTCGCATATTCGCAAGTTTGAGGTTCGTGCTCGTGACTTGTTGGGCCTGCAATTAGCCATCAATGTTTACGGTCTCACCGAGGCAAACATCGTCTACCCTATTCGGGTAAGTGATGTAGATGATGATAGTGCACAGCAAATTGACCTTCTTCTTATCAAGAATAACACCTGCCACCATTATACGCTTATTCGCTCTTTTTCCAGATTTGTTTCAAATCAGAAAAATAGACATAATGGTCACATCGTGGTGTGTCGCAGGTGCCTGGCCACTTTCGACAACCAAAACCATTATAAATTCAAACACTCTCGAGGACCCAACATTGCTGCTGAGAAGCTAGCTCGCCACATGCTCTACTGTGGTACCAACAAGCCTGCACGAACTATCCTGCCCGAACCTGGTGCAGTAGAGTGTTTTCGCATGCACAGTGCTATGGTGAAGCATCCTGCCTATATTGTAGCAGACTTCGAGGCTTTTCTTCAACCTCTGTCTAACTGCCATCCCAACCCCGAAACATCCTCTACTATTCCTTTCCAAATCCACGAGGCCTCGAGTTACTCCTATGTTGTGGTGTGGCGAGACCAACATATTGCCTCCGAGCCCCATGTGTATCGCGGTCCCGACCCGGTCAAACACTTCCTGGAGAGAATGCAACAGGAAGGCATCAAGATAGGGAAGGTGCTGTTGGCCCCCAAGCCCATGCTGCCTCTGTCTCCGGAAGACAAGCATCAGCACGAAATGGCTCTAAATTGTCCTGTTTGCAACTCAGTCTTCAATGACGATAACAAAAAGGTCCACCACCATGACCATTATGGGACCGGAAGCTACATTGGCCCGTGGTGCAACAGGTGTAACTTGAGAAACAGGGACCCGCGCTTCATACTGGTTTTTTTTCACAATGGCTCGGGATATGATTTCCATCACTTGGTCACACATCTAGGGTACGACAATGCAAGAATCAATATCCTGGCACAAAACGAGGAGCGTTATATTAGCGTCAGCAAATGGGTGCCGATCCCCGACTCAAAAAGCAGGAGCATCGAGCTTCGGTTCCTCGACTCTCTGAGGTTCCTCCAGGCAAGCCTGGATGCTCTTGCTGGGAAGCTCAGAGACGACCAACTAGCCATTACCACATCAAGTTTCCCGAACTTAGATGTCGCACTCATCAGACGTAAAGGGGTCTACCCCTACAAATACGTCACCGACCCTTCCAAGTTCGAAGAAGAGTTGCTGCCTCCCCAGGATAAGTTCTACAGCCAGCTGAGAGGTTCAGGTATTACCGACGAGGAGTACAAGTATGCTCAGTCTATGTGGGTCAAGTTGGGTTGCCGAACTTTTGGTGATTACCACGATGCATACCTGATGCTTGATGTGACGCTTCTTGCCGATGTGTTCCAGGCGTTTCGGGCGACTGCGATAAACATTTACAACATGGACCCTGTATATTTTTACAGCCTTCCTGGACTGGCATGGTCGGCCATGCTCCTGCTGACTAAAATTAAACTTTCACTTATCTCCGATATTGATATCATGCTTTTCATCGAGAGAGCTATCCGGGGCGGCATGGTCCAAGTGTCGCAATGCTTCGCACATGCCAACAATCACCACATGGCCACTGGTTACGACCCCTCCCAACCATCAAGCTACATCATGTACACTGATGTGAATAATCTTTACGGGCACTCCATGATGCAGCCACTCCCAACAGGACAGTTTGAGTGGGTTGATCCTTTATACCACGACATCGAAAAAGAGTGCGACGAGTTTGGGTTTTTTGCCGAGGTGGACCTTGACTTCCCCGAGAAGCTGCAGGATACATTCTGTGACCTTTCGCCTGCTCCGGAATTCAAGTGTCCACCTGGCTCGGATCAACCGAAGCTCGTCATGGACTTGGAGCCCAAAAAGCGTTATGTGCTACACTACCGGAACCTCCAGTGGTTAATGCAGCAAGGGGTCTCGGTCAAAGCAGTTTACCGCGTGCTCTTGTTCAGGCAGTCTCCATGGTTGAAGTCGTACATCAAACTGAACACCAAACATCGCACTGCTGCCACTTCGGAACTTGATCGCGATTTTTTCAAATTAATGAACAATGCGGTATTTGGGAAGACCATGGAGAATGTGCGAAATCGCGTTGATGTGAGGTTGGTGACGAAGAAAACACAGTGTCGTCGACTTGTTGCAAGCCCGCTGTTCAGGTCTCGAACAATTTACAACGAACAGATGTCTCTGATTCACATGAACCGGGGCGAGGTGCTACTCAACAAGCCCATCTATGTAGGAGCTGCAGTTTTGGATCTGAGCAAGTTGTGCATGTTCGACACATATTACGACATACTACGTGCACACTACAACCACAATATCTCGCTCCTCTACACAGACACAGACAGCTTGGTGTACCATGTTCGCACGGCCGATGCGTATGGTGATATAGCCAAAGTTCCAGCTCTTGTCAAGCTCTTCGACACATCGGGCTATCCCCAGCTAAACCGGTATGGAATTCTGTCCCGGAACAAAAAAATACCCGGCAAACTCAAGGACGAGAAAGACGGGGATGTAATTGTGGAGTTTGCTGGACTTCGTGCCAAAGCCTATGCGATCCGGGCTGAGGGTTCTGTAACAAAAAAGGCAAAAGGTGTAAGCAGGCAAGTGGTTCGGGAGCACCTCAAGTTTGAGGATTACCTCGAGTGCTTCAGAACAAAATCGCCTATTCTACAAAAAGAGCATCGTATCCAAAGCGTCGATCATGTGCTTACAACTAATATTGTCAGGAAAGTTGCTCTGGATGCACACGACGACAAGAGGTGTATTCTTGAATGTGGGGTCCATACACTTCCGTGGGGCCACTATCGCCTCCAAACTAGTAAGGCCTGCCCAGAGTGTAACAAAAAGTAATAGGCAATGCGAAAAAAAAAAAAAAAAACAATTTTAATTTACTTCCACTTCCTCGATTACATGCATGCATGGCACAGCAAAATTAAACTTCTGGAAACTGCTAATTGCAATTTGTACTTATATATATAAAATTCCACATTTCTTATTGTGTGCTATTTTTTTTTTATTTATTTAAAACTGTTCAGTCACTCTTTCATTCTTGACGTCATACACAAATGTTTTCTCTGCAATAAGAATGACACTGCACAGAGTATCTGCAGGCAAGGCGTCGTGGAACTCGCATACAATCTTGATGTTGGTACGATCGTTAACAACCACCTGTTTTCTTTTAGATGTGTTGATGACAAACATGGGTCTGCGAGCTATGAACTCGTTGGGGTTGTAGTACACGTCCACATTGCCGGAGGTCACTCTCTTGTAAGCTGTGTACGCCTCGTAAAGTTTCAGGTAATCGTTGTTCGTAATGTTTAAGTTATAATTCTCGCGTGGAAAAACTTCATTCCTTCCATTTTTGAGGTAAACATTCTTAATTTTGCAATTATCAAACTGGCTAGAATCTTTCTCTTGGTTATTATCTTTCCCCGTCTGGAAGAGCACGACCGCAAACTCAGGCATATCGTACCGGATGCTGTTGAACTGCGTAGTAACATCAAATTCAAAATGGCTGCCGGAAGCAGGTTTCTGCACACACTGGTAACCGTAAAATTGGATGGGTACTTGGGGGTTCTTCAAAATGTCGGCTTTGTACTTGAGACCGTAGTTAGATTCGTATTCCACCACAGGCATGCGCAGCTCCATGAACTGGATGACGCACTTGGCTGCGTCGGGTAGTGTGTTGGCAAGTGCTGCACCGTCTGCACCCAAGGTGCTGTAACGCATCAGCACATCGTTGTCGTTGGCGCTTCTGCGAAAAGTGACGCGCAAGCCACCCTTCCACATAATCTCCGTGTAGTCGGAGAAGAAGCCTGGAAGCAAGCGCATGGGAAACAGTACTGCGTGGCTTCGAGTTTTGATTTTTGTATCTACTTCGAATCCCCCTGCCTGGTAGTATGCTGCATCGGTCTTGGAGAGTTTCAGTGTTCCCACAGCTGTAGAAGTAATCCCAGGGTAGTCAACCCTATCGATGACGGTGCCATGCTTTCTAACTTCCACTTGCGAGAACAGATGCGGCACAAAATTGTCCACAAGTTTTAAATTTGCATTGGCGTGGAATGCTTCGCCGTTGTCTCTCTTCACCACATCAAACTTGATATATAAATCAGCTCTGTGAGGGTGAATGAACCCATCCCCAACGTCCACATCGTATTCGATCTCCCTGTTCGGCTCGTTCAAATTGGCGAACGTGCGGCGATTGGGTGGGAAAGATTGCAACTCGTAACTTTCGATTTGCTCCATGATTGTTATTTATTATACGTTAATCTCCACGACGGCGGTGGTAGTAGCTCCGGCAAAATTCACCACCTCATCTTTTTCGTTTGTCACTGCCAATTCTATGTTGTCTATGCGATTACGAGATATAGGGAAGTATATCGGTGGTGAGGGTGTGTAGATAATCGGTTCCATGAATTCAGAGTTTGGTTTGAACGTAGTGATGATACCTGTTTGCTTGTGGCTGCCTGGGATACCATCCGAGGATTTGGTGATCATGCCTTCTGCCACATTGCAATGTATGTTCAGAGTCTCGATGGCTAGAAATTTAGGAATGTTGGCACCGATGTGCTTGATGCCAGGTTCGAGCTTTGTGTTGTTCTCGAATCCTAGAAGCTCTCCAACAGTGCCTAGGTCTACTGTTTCCGTAGCAGACACAATTTCAACTCTGTGAGTTACAGAATTTTGAGATAGCAGTATATTTCTTGGCAATTGGGCTTGCAAGGTAGACAGATTGTACTGTCCTGGCGTGATAACTATTTTTTCGTTTCCAACAGTAATTTTGTTATTGTGCTCCGTGACATTGGGTATTAGGTACATGCTGTAGAATGCACGAAGAGCAATAGATTTAGGATAGATGATGTCGTCATGCAACGCGAGTTTCAAGACCGAAGTCTCGCTGGTGAGATGGAACACTCCCATGGTGTTTTAGGTACCACAATGCTTTCTGAAAATGTTCCACCGACGGGTTATTTATTTTAGACATGTATGCGAGAACGGAAAGGCATAGGTGGCCGCAGTTAACATCGGTGAAACCCTGGATGCGTTTGTCATTATAGTAGAGGTTGGCAACACTGAGATACTTCACCAACCTGGCAGGCGGTGTGCCACCGAACGAATCGAAAACAAATGCATTGTTATCGTCAATTTTGAGGTAGCATATCCAATGTGTACCAGGATTTTTGTAACTGTCCAGGTTGACCACGCCATACTCCTTTTTCTTCACAGCAGGGGGTAGAGAATCGGACATGAAAACACCCCTGAAGTTCCTTATTCCCAACGGTTTGATCAGAGATTCAATATCGAAGTTGGACAGGGCTTCTTCTTTTTTTTATATTTCTTCAAAGCATTGAGGTTGCTTTTTTGCTTTTTGGTCACACCTTTCCCCTTCTTCTCCATAGCCAGGTTGTAACGTTTCTGTTCTTCCAGCTCGGCCTTGTTCTTCTTTGCATCGATGACGGTTTTGGCGATAGCGGCACTGCCTCCAGCCAAACTGCCCACTGCACCCAAAGCTGCCAAGATGGCCGGAATGCTGAATATGAAACCTCCAATCTTCTGCTGCTTCCGCGAATGCTGCAATTTTTTCAATTGTGGAGTGCTGAGCAGCAATTTCATTCCGTGTCCTTTGGACAAGCATGAACGTTTCTTCTCGAGTTGTTTCTTGGTGAGTAACCCATCGAGGGCACCCAGCGTTTTCAGATTCGAATATGGTATCTGGTACACGACGCCCTTGGGCTTCATGATGTATTTTTTTTTTTACGATATGTTATTTTATATATGTTCCGAGATTTTTTGTTTCCCTCTCGTATAATTTTTTTACGGCATATTATTTATATATACTACGCAACCGTTAAACAAATTCTATTATGTGCTTTGTTTTCTTACCAAGAAGTTCTTTTGTCCCCTTGTACACGATTCGAGTTTTACTCTCGATTAAAATAGATAGCTTCTCGTCGGATAACATGCTAGCGTATCGATCTGGTAAAAATAGACTGTATTGTCCGTTGATCAACAGGCGTACTTTGGGACCATACTGGGTTGCAACAATTAAACCAGAAGTTATTGCGTAAGGTTTGTCCACTTCCAATTCCTGAATTTTTATATATTCGACTGACAAATTTAGCATTTGTTTTAATGCCTGGACGTCACTAATTTTTTCACTCATATCGAAGAAATATTTTTTTTTGGTCTCGTAGATTTTTTTACAGTGTGTTATTTATAGAAAAAAATTTCGGCATTGCCTAATGCGATGAGGTGATAGTAGATGGTATCCGAGATAGAACCAAACAATAGACCCTTTAATTGACATTAATGGGTTTTTTATTCATTTTCGAGGGGTGACGCTATTGTTAATTAATCTAGCGCCACGTGGCGACACGTGTCGGGGGTGAAGGAGGAGATGAGTCATCGATGACTCATGCACACGTGTGAGTTTGAAATTAATGGTTTTCCTTTAGTGCACAAAAGATACTATTATGTATTCCGTTTTTGACCTAAGCTAACCTTTTGTTGTATTTTGTATATGCGTTTCTGCCGGATATGAGTCACAGATGATTTATACTGACGTTGGAGTTTGGAATTAATGGTTTCTCCATTAAGGTACAAAAGACACTATTGTGGAGTTCGTTTTTACTCTAACCTAACACTATTGTTGTATATTATATATGCGTTTCTGCCGGATATGAGTCACAGATGATTTATACTGACGTTGGAGTTTGGAATTAATGGTTTTTCCATTAATGTACAAAAGACATTTTCGGGCTATTGTAAGGCGTCACGTCCGGCCATTTTGGCGTCGGTGGTGAGTCATATTTGGTATAATTAAGGATCCAGATTTACCCGAATTCATCCGGTGTCGACGCGTTCGATCGGAGGTAGAAGATATTATAACACATGTTCGCTTTAAAGGCGAAGAAATTGAACGATGTATCCTATATGCAAACGAAGTATGCGAGCGGAATCCATGTTAATAATATTAACCTGTTACGGAAGAACCTGTTATGTGGTTGCATTCATCGGCACCCCCAATCCGCGCGCGTTCATGGATACGCGGGGGGAAGAAAGGGTCGCCATTGTTACGGTCCCCTTCGCTTGGTCTTCTTCCGAAGTTGAATGGAAGGCAAGTGTCGCCAAATTTTTACACACGAGTATTGATTTTCTTTGAGGTTCCAATTTTATTTGGTGGAAGTAATCTACGCGGTATTTCTGCCGCCTTTCGTAACATTGCAAAGACTATTTGACCAAAACCGTAAGGAATTTGGCTGAACTAAGAACATTCAGTTCCAGTATCTACAAGTTAAAGTGGATGCCAGCCACTATTTGCCCTTATTTCGGGGTTGCGAACCACGGACCATTTGATTATTGCCTTATATACATCAGGATTCACGTAAAATTGACCAGATGTTTTTACTGTTAGGGACAATATTTCGCATTTTTTGTGTATTTTTACTCAGAAAACGCTATTTGAACGATTCAAGCAAGAGTTCGCATGGCAATTTAGACACACAAACTGTGTTTCTTCAACTTTAGCTGAAATTTAGGTTTATTTTTTACTCTATTATCACAATTTCTTCTATTCAGGCAACATTTTTTATTAAATTTTGGACTCACAGAGACATTTTTCAACTTTTAACTTGATATTTTAAAAGTTTATTTCCATTTTTTACTCTAATATCACAATTTCTTCTATTCAGGCAACATTTTTTATTAAATTTTGGACTCACAAAGACATTTTTTCAACTTTTAACTTGTTATTTTAAAAGTTTATTTCCATTTTTACTCTAATATCACAATTTCATCTATTCTGGCAGGAGTGTTTATTCCAGTTTAGACTTGCAAAGATAATTTTTTCAACTTCTTTTATTAATTTTTCTATTTATTGCCTTTTGTATCTTATATTTATTAATTCTTAACTTTGAGTTTTGTTCTTTATTTAAAAAATTTCTCTAATCACTAAGGAAGAAGTACTTTTAAGTAAAACTGTACCCACAAACTTTATTATTACTATTATTATTAGTATTATTATTATTGTTGTTGTTTTTGTTTTGATGTAGTTGTTGAATCTTGTTGTTGTTGTTAGGGTTTATTGACTTCCACTACGCTATTTTTGGTTTGCTTCGTAGGAAAGTTTGCTTATTTTAGAGTTTCCTAGGTATTTTCTTACTGTTAGGGTAGGTAAAGTTTCCTAAATATATGAGTAGGGTTCCATATATTTTTGTTCTTGCATGTTTTTCATATGATGTGATCACCACAACTCTCCAAGGGCTTTTACTGCATGTTTCCATTTTTATTGAGGCTTAGTGATTCCTAGAGCCACTTTATGCATGAGAGAAAGCTTGAAAATTTTGATCTCAGATAGCCGTCAACCTTATGTCAGAGTATTTTCGAGTATATTTTAGTCTTATTATGGCCCCCTAGAATATCACGGCTTGCTTTTTTTTTTAAGTATGTTGCGCAGTTATTGTATTTTTGCTTTTGCTTTCTAGATAAACTGTATGAAATGTTTAATATTTGTACTTTTTGCACTTATAAGAGGCCAAACTTTTACTGTAACTAAAATTATTATGTCTCTGGGCACTGAAACCCCTTTACCAAGAGTACTATAACTGCATGTTTATTAATATTGTTTTTTTCATCCCTCAAATATAACAATTTAACAATATAATGACTAATCACAGGACAAGTCGATGTTAGCAGATGACTACGTGGCTCTTAAGTCCACCTGCCAAACTTTTCTTACCATGCTATTTACTTTTATAGTATTTTATTCGGGGTACGTTTCAAGTACTATTGAATTTTTGAGTGTTTGATTAACACCAGGGGTTATTTGTATCTGTTATGCTGTATTATTTGAGGCTTCTTTTTTATTCTACAATCACTATATGTCCCTGAGAACTAAATTCCGCTGACTGAAGCTTAAAGCTTAGGCTCTACAGCATGTTGAATGGTTAAGCACTGGTCAATATGAATTTTACAGAGGCTAGTAGGAGGCATAGGAACACACGCCAGAGCATTATTAGCGAGCAAGAAACACTTTCAGGGAGTACTACGAGGAAATGAAGTTGATTTTTTTGAGTGCTTTACCAGTTACACAGCCAATATTTGTTATTTCAAGTAACTACAGGTACCAAAACATTTTACAGCCCCACACTAACTAGACTTCAATTTATACTATATTAGGGGCTAAATGTAGCAAGAACACTGATTGTACATACTTTTGAGAATCCAACTATTTCAGGATTTTTTCTATGTAAGCATATTTTTTATTGATTACTAACTTTAACAGACCAATCAGGAAGACGCCAAAATTCACTAAACTTAGTACTATAGTGTAGGTGATTGCATGAAAAGTAGAAATTATAACAACCACAAGATTTCGCTTTTTTGCTTTTGTGACTAATCGTGACGCTGAGGATGAATGGATGGCCAAAAATGTTAAGGACTGGATGTATTTTACCACTACAGACGCCTATGTAGAAACACTAGAGTACTGTTAGCTTTCAAAATTGAGGATATACTGTACTGTTTCTTAAATATTTCGTACTTGGCACGTTACAGTTATATCCATTTCAGGACAAATATTGCTAAAACTCTCAAATTTACTGGTACAAGTTGATATTTCTGCTATCAGAGGAATTAACAACCCTA
Source organism: Lepisma saccharinum (assembly GCF_977018435.1). Lineage (NCBI taxonomy): Eukaryota > Metazoa > Arthropoda > Insecta > Zygentoma > Lepismatidae > Lepisma > Lepisma saccharinum. The sequence continues at coordinate 55,955,443 of NC_139236.1, read as the reverse complement.
TTTTACAAACAAATGGTATTGTTTACACTTTATTTACTTCAATCTGAGACTAATATTTTACAGTAATTGAATCATTCAGCCCTAGTCAATACTTTACTGCATCAGAAAGTTTGTTATTAATCTAATAAGTATGCTATTTTGTGATATTCTAATGCAAACGTTGTTTAATTCACTGGTTATAATGCAAACTTTTGCACAAATTCGATATATTCACTACCTTCAAACCAAACAATTGTACTTATTTAGCGCATTTCATTTATATTTCTTGTAATTAACTTATGTTTCTTATAATTAACAAACTAAAGTAATTACTTTGGCATGTTAAAAACCGTATTTTTTACTATTTCCTATTCTATCAGGTTCTATATTGCTGTTTTTATCAATTATGTAAGACCACACTCTGGTAAATGCACATATATTCTCTTTTATACACACGCATGCCACACACACACACACACACACACACACACACACACACACACACACACACACACACACACACACACACACACACACACACACACACACACACACATTTACACACTTATACGAACATACATCTGACGTTTTTCAATATTTTGCTATGAAGTTTGCATCCACGCTATTCAAACAAGGGCAGGCAATGTAGTATTTATGAGTATTAGTAATCCCAAAGTGGTGTTTTTGGTGTCCAAGTTCAGATGAGAGTCTGCTATGTGCCTTTTGCAGGGGATTGCATGTGAAGTGTATGCATATTGAGCATTATTTAGTGTGTAGGCTTCCAAGTTTTGCTGTTATTTTCCTATAATTCTGCGAGACTGTAGTGAGTTCTTCCTTTTCAACCAGTTTTCTTTCATTGATTGGATACTTTTTGGGAACTTAGCAGTTTTTTATGTTATGAAGCAGATTGTTGTAGAATATTTTGCATGGTCTTTTGTGATATTGAGTGCCGGCTGTAACGGAAGTAAGTATCTTTCCTTCTTGTGTTGATGTTCTCGTGTAGGTTTCCTATTTTCGGTCAAGTTGCAGTAGGGAACTTAGCAGTTTTTTATATTATGAAGCAGATTGTTGTAGAATATTTTGCATGGTCTTTTGTGATATTGAGTGGGTGCTGTAATGGTAGTAAGTATCTTTCCTTTTTGTGTTGATGTTCTTGTGTAGGTTTCCTATTTTCTGTCAAGTTGCAGTACTTAGAATAATCGCTATTGTCTTATTGATCTACGAAGCTCCTTTGAATAATCATTTGCATGTGACCCTATACTCCACGCTGTACTTTGTTCTGGGACCTATCTTTTGAAGCCTTGGCATTCTGCTAGTACAGTATTATTATCGTAGAGGTAAATTAGTTCGTGAAAATATGTATTTTTCTGATTAACTATAGTCGCTTAGTTGTTCTAGCAGGTATAAGTAGTTACTGCTGATGTTGTTAATTTTCTATTCGCAGGGGCTATGTATGATGTAGCGTATTTGTGTTGGCTGTCCCTTTTATTCCTATGTTGTTGAGTTTCTCCATAAGCATGTCCTGTTTTACTCTATTCTATGCCTTGTTGCTGCTAGATATCTGAGGTATGTTGCTGGTTCATATCTGAGGTAGCTTGTTTGACTATCTATTATTTTTGCTATGGCTGTGGCTATTGATGTCCCTTTCTGAATTCCATGTTGGTTTCTGTTTATCCTTGTTGCTGCTTGTTATCTGAGTTAGGTTGTTTGACTTCAGGACTATCCTTTTTTAACTTTATTGTTGATTGCTGTTTTGTTTATTTCCTTATTTGTTTTTATTTGTTTACTGAATCTATTTGTTTTGTGTCTTGTAATATTATTTACTATAGTAACAAAATTATTTTCCTTCCATCCCACATTTATTATTCTGAGCAACAGAACTTCTCCTTCTTTCCCATATATTTGATTATTTCTGGTGTAAAAGTACAATTTTTCAAAGTGAATGTTTTAAAAGTACAATTTTTACTAAGTTAATGTTTAAAAGTACAATTTTTTCAAAGTTAATGTTTTAAAAGTACAATTTTTTCAAAGTTAATAATTTAAAAGTACAATTTTTTCAAAGTGAATGTTTTAAAAGTACAATTTTTACAAAGTTAATGTTTTAAAAATACTATTCTTTCAAAGTTAATAATTTAAGAGTACAATTCTTCTGCTATTTGAACTTTTGTACAATTTTGTTATTGTTGTTAAAATAAATATGTTAGTTGATATAAAATTACAGTAAATTTTCATGAATTTATATATTAAATTTCAAAATAGTGTTACTTGCTAAAGATAGCGGACAAAATAAATTAAACTTTGGCAAATACTGAACAAGAAATATACAAGTATGTTGATAAATATCAATTTTTAAAAATAATTTTGTTACTATAGTAAATAATATTACAAGACACAAAACCAGGGTGGCTACAAAAAAGCAGAAATAAAATTCCCTGACTTTTCCAGGTTTTCCAGGACAAAATTTACATTTTTCCCTGACAATTACAAACTAAACTAATTCGATGTTTTTGCAAATAGAAATAATAAACTCACACAGATCCACGTATGGTTTTGTACCAATATTATCTTCTATGAAATTGACTTAATTTCTCTATTCTCTATGATTTGACTTCAAACTGCAAAATAGTGAATTTGGAAAATTATTACAATTCACAAGCTAGGGAAGCATTACGGAATTTTGTCATACGCAGTAAGTTTAAAATAAAATACTTGATTATTTTTAAAGTTACGACTAAATGAGATAAGAGTGAAGAGTGATTGATTAAGAAATGCAATTTGTAATTTATCAGTCTCCTTATACATTCTCGGTATTATATGTTGATATTTTCACTGAGGTTTGGAATAGGGGTGGCCAGATCCGGATCCTGGCGGATCCGAAATCCGGATCCGGTTGGTTCCGGATCCTTAGGATCCGGATCCTAAAATTTTTCGGATCCGGATCTGTGGATCCGGATCCGGATCCAGAACTTTCGGATCCGGATCCGCGGATCCGGAATTTTCAGATTCGGATCCGGATCCGGATCCAGAACTTTCGGATCCGGATTCAGAACTTTCGGATCCGGATCCAGAATTTTCGGATCCGGATCCAAAACTTTCGGATCCGGTACTTTCAGATCCGGATCAGGTACTTTCGGATCCGGATCCGGTACTTTTGGATCCGGATCCGGAATTTTCGGATCCGGATCCGTTTTGCCATCCCACATGCGCTTCTTTGGAAAGTAAGAATGTGCTTATAACATATTGTTACCTGCTAATATACATATATATATAATATACATACACACACATATATATATATATAGTGTGTGTGCTCGCGTGCGCGGTTTGTAATTAATTAATACACTTACTTACTAGGGAGGTCTAAGTCTCCCCCTCCGATTTCCATGAAACTTGGCAGGTGTATAGAGCCCCCCCCTCAAATGTCAAGATGAGGAGAAATTGAAGTCCCCGAAACCACGTAAATATGGCATAGGAAGAAACAGGGGGCATACGGCCTCTCTATACACCTGTCAAATTTCATGGGAATCGGAGGGGGACACAGGGGTCAGATGATTCCCACGGCAATTTGTCCTAATCTTGACATTTGAGGCGGGTTTTGCCCCCTAAAACAGTATTTTAGCCGAAACAAAAAAACACGTATTTCTTCCTTTGGGCCCCTCTATACACCTGCGAAGTTTCATGAAAATCGGAGGGGAACACAGGGGTCAGATCCTTACTTCAATTTGTCCTCATCTTGACATTTGAGGGGATTTTGCCCCCTGAAACAGTTTTTAGCTCAAACAAAAAAACACGTATTTCTTCCATTGGGCCCCACTATACAGTATACACCTGCCAAGTTTCATGGAAATCGGAAAGACACAGGGGTCAGATCCTCACTTCAATTTGTCCTCATCTTGACATTTGAGGGGGTTTTGCCCCCTAAAACCGTTTTTTAGCTGAAACAAAAAAAAAAACACGTATTTCTTCATTTGGGCCCGTTTATACACACACCTGCCAAGTATCATGGAAATCGGAGGGGGACACAGGGTCAGATCCTCACTTCAATTTTTCCTCATCTTGACATTTGAGGGGGTTTTGCCCCCTAAAACCGTTTTTTAGCTGAAACAAAAAAACACGTATTTCTTCCATTGGGCCCCACTATACAGTATACACCTGCCAAGTTTCATGGAAATCGGAAAGACACAGGGGTCCGATCCTCACTTCAATTTGTCCTCATCTTGACATTTGAGGGGGTTTTGCCCCCTAAAACAGTTTTTTAGCTGAAACAAAAAAAAACACGTATTTCTTCATTTGGGCCCGTTTATACACACACCTGCCAAGTATCATGGAAATCGGAGGGGGACACAGGGTCAGATCCTCACTTCAATTTTTCCTCATCTTGACATTTGAGGGGGTTTTGCCCCCTAAAACCGTTTTTTTATCTGAAACAAAAAAACACGTATTTCTTCCATTGGGCCCCACTATACACCTGCCAAGTTTCATGGAAATCGGAAAGACACAGGGGTCAGATCCTCACTTCAATTTGTCCTCATCTTGACATTTGAGGGGGTTTTGCCCCCTAAAACCGTTTTTTAGCTGAAACAAAAAAACACGTAATTCTTCCTTTGGGCCCCACTATACTGCCAAGTTTCATGGAAATCGGAGGGGGACCTTTAGATAACCTCCCTTGTTAGTCTTACACTTTGTAATTATTTAACACTACATATATTATAATGTTTTATTTTAATTTGTAAAACTGTAACTGTAGAACAATTGTATAATTTTTCTATAACATTTCTATCTTGTTATATGTGTTAAAGGTTTCATCCTGGAATGGAATGTCTCACATTTATGTGTGTTTTCATTTCCAATACATTCGAATGAATACATATTCGTTTCAATGGCATTTACAAAATCACTTCGGACATTTGTGCACGAGTGTGTTAGCCGATGCGTAGCAAAGTATTTTAGGAACAACACTTGAAAAAAATTCTTGTAGGACTAAGGTGTGGTAATATTATAATGGGATTGAGATACGAAACTCTTGGATCCGGATCCGAAATTCGGATCCGGATCCAGATCCGAAACTTTCAGACCCGGATCCGCGGATCCGGAACTCTCGGATCCGGATCCAGATCCGGAAATTTCGGATCCGGATCCGCGGATCCGGAACTCTCGGATCCGGATCCAGATCCGGAACTTTCGGATCCGGAATTTTCGGATCCGGATCCGGGATTTTCGGATCCGGATCCGGGATTTTCGGATCCGGATCCGGGATTTTCGGATCCGGATCCGGGATTTTCGGATCCGGATCCGGATTTCTCGGATCCGGATCCGGAATTTACGGATCCGGATCCAAGTAGATCCGGATTTCTCGGATCCGGATCCAAGGAGATCCGGATCCGGATCCAAACGGATCCGGATTTTTCGGATCCGGATCCGTTTGGCCATCCCTAGTTTGGAACCCTCTGCTTGCAAGAACCATGAGTGCAGACTCATTTTTCAATGCATAAAGCTACTTCTCTTCTCTGTAAAGGAAACAACTTAACTCTTGCATATAAGTGAAACAATTGAATTGAACAAAAAGTGTCATATTTCCTTATTATATTTATTATCAATGTGATTTCTGCTTCAGTACAGTATATCCAAGTGAAGTACTGTGAAACTGATAACATGCAGTTATACCATTAATGCTGACGAAAAGGGTATGTAGGTATTAGAAATTTAACGAAAGGAATTTATAGAATTGTACTGTATAGGTACCTGATTTAGCTAACCACACATTCAAACAGGAACACTAATAATAAAAGCTTCTGAAAGTTCATATACGAGGGGCATCCTGAAAAAAGCTCCAATGGTGCCTATACGCAGCACTAGTGGTCAGAGAGCGACACAAACACATGCAGGCAGGAAGAAGTGGCATGTAGCTGTAATCTGGTACAGTTGCAATGCAGCCGTTTTAGACAGTTCTAGGTTAAGGATTGCAGCTCTCACACAGTCTCCCACCGACTGCGATGTAGCCTACATTGCACGCTCAGAATTTGGCACAGAGCCACCAGCAATCGTGTGAGGTGTGCAGACCGGACGTCGTGAGTGATAGTATGATCAGACGATGGTGCAGACAATTCACGGAAGGCCAATCGAATGTGCACAACCCCATACAGCTGAGTACACACATGGCCCTTTGCATCACTTCAGGTGAGATATCTTCGACCACTCTCTGTACAGCCCTGGTCTTCAATGTACCGACTTTCATATCTTTGTTTAACTGAAGAGGTTTTTTTGGCAGGGCAAGGATTGGACAGCTACACTGCGGTAGATATAGTTCCAGTCTTTGGTGTCAAACACATATAACATGGGCATATAAAATTTAGTGCCATGCTACGACAAATGCCAGAACAACGGTGGTGATTATGCCGAAAATTAGGTTAGGACTCACTGTTACTAATGCAATAAATTACAACTGATATTCTTGTTTTATTTATGCCTAATCGGTAGGGACCTTGATATTTTGTTATTTTTTTTTAAACTGGTGTATTTTCTTATTTTTTTATTTTTTACTATACGGTGTTATTTTTCCCAAAAGACACATTTTCATTTTAGCGCATTTTCTGGCAAATACATGTAGGCTATCTGAAATTATACCTTCATGGTGTATTTAAACTACTGTTTCAAATTGTAAGTCCCGTGGCTTACGCCTCTTCGTGAGAGTTTGATATCTTGAAAGTTATTTTGGGAAAGTTATTTTTCATACCCCTTTTTTAATTTTAAGGTAAGGAATTTAGATAATGGAATTTTCCCCGTATATACTGAAGGGTGCATAAGTGACCATATGACCATAAGTGGCGACGCACCCAAGAAATTAAAATCAATCAATCTCACGTGACAGATACCGATATATTATGGCACCAAAATGGCATTATCGTTTTTTGACTTGTTAGTGTTATGTTTCCCAAAATTCGCGTTTTTGTTTTAGAACATTTTTCTGCCAAATATACCGAAACGTAATACTCCATTGTGCTTTTAAACTATTATTTTAAATTGTAGATCACATGGTCTACGTATTTTCGTGACAGTTTGATATGTTGGAACAGATTTTTGAGGAAGTAAAAGAAAAGTGCTCCCCTGCACTTTTCCATGAAGGTGTATAGTAGGAGTGTAGAGTTAGGGCCCCACACTTTCTTGGTCACGGCTGAAGGTAGGGGTGATGTGATCAGCACCACGCTCCCGGCTACCTTTATCCCTCAAAGTTTCCTCAAGGTATCAGATTCATATGATGCTGGGTGGGCGCCAGAGCAGTTTGAATAGGTGGAAAACATCCCGGTTCTCCACCGCAGGGGATCGAACCCCGGTGTCTCGCATAGTAGTCAGACGCCCTAACGACTTGAGCTCCATTATTACTTGCTCGACAAATGCCGATGGTGCGCACTTAGCTTGGTCATTCAAAACATATCTCGTGCGACAAATACGAAGATGTGGCTCCCGTGTGACGGTAGATACGCACTCGATCTCCTGTTAGAACCCTTCCACTTTGCTCTGTGATGCAAATGGTTTTGATAGAAGTTGAAAAAATCGTGGGAAATACATGATTTAATGTGGCTGTCTGAATTATTCCATGTATAACATTCATTATAGTTTACTCTTGAGTAAAATGTTGGAAAACTTGCACGTTCTATGTACACAAACATGGCCTAGAAAAGACAAGAATGTTCGATTTCATGGAATTTTTCGTTGTTTTAGGACATTTCTAATTACTTTATGGCCACCCCTCGTATAAATCAGTAGATGGAAAGTGAAAATTTAGCAGGGCTGGCAGAGAAAAGTCAATTCTTGAAGAAAGTGATTTGCTTTTATGATTGAATGATTAGAGTAAATATATTAAAATATTTACGTATTTATTATTAGTATTTTATTTCATAATATTCTATATTAACCTTACTCAGTGAGAGATTAATGACCATCTCTCATGAGTTTAAACAAACAGGACAGAGAGTGGCGTTAATTTCATTGCAATACTAGTGTTGCAGTAAATTTGAGGTTGGGAGCATGCACTTGCCAATTTTTATAACGTTCACTAATGCAGATTTATGTTTCACTTTTCCGTGATATTATTCAATATATATCCCATTTGGTTGCATTCTTCTTGATATCTAAGAATAGTGCAATGTCATTCTAAATGTATGTTAACTTGTGCGAAACCAGTAATACGTCAGGATGATGAAAGAAAACCTTCGCAAGCACTGCTACATTAAATAAGGTGAAGTGAGCCAGAAGAGTAATAAAATTCCAGCAGCATATTTGCAGTCTAAAGCTCTTCTTGTTTATGCATTCAATTTTTGTTAGATGTTGCAGTCCATGCAATGTCTGTCGCATGTTGTAGTGAGATACTTTGTCGGGTGGCGATATTCGACAAAAATCGTATGTATCAATGGAACCTATTTGTTTCCATGTTCCTTCAGTTTGCCCAACAAAATGCCTTACTACGACGTCCGACAACTATCGGATGGCGCCACCCGGTCTTAAACCCTCCATATGTTGACAAGTCCCCTTACTACTCCCATACGGAAAAGAAAAAATCGATATTTCAATGCATTTTCCACGTAATATTTCGAGGCTTAACCTTTAATCCCCCGATGATACCATATGGTAACATCAGAGTAAGGTCGTACTCACCCGATGATACCATATGGTATCATGGTGCTGATTACGAAATTTTGGACCTTCATACTCTTATGTTTGGGTGGAAACTGACATAGGTCTGAAGCAAGCCTGGGAAATTCACATTGATGACCAACCTCCCCCCCTCTCCGCAACATATCCATGCCACATTTCCGAACAGAGTTTCACATTTTGGCTCATTATTCAACTTGTATGGCACCCAGGAACATGAAACATGTTTAAATCTCTTTGGAAACGTCCATTCTTTAAAGATAATACTAAAGTTTGCGTCTTCTCCCCAAAATAGCGGGAGAAGAGAGGGGCACACTCCAGATTTTTATGTTTTTTTTTCATTGAATTTGGGGCTCGCGCCCCCAAACCCCCTTCCTTGGTCTGGCGTTTTGAATTGTACACGGTTGCATGCTCTGATGTTCTAGCTGCAAAACAAAAGTTATCCGAAGTAGATTGCTCCCATAATGCCCGAGTTATAACAATTTTCCTCCAAAGAGTGTTCGAATTTAAAATTCCCGCCGAGAAGCCCGGACGAGAGAAATTTCTCTCTCTCTCTCTCTCTCCTCCTGCCATCACTGGTTTCTGGCGCCGTGGTTGTGTTGCGCATAAAAGGGGCCTAAAAGTTGAGGCCGAAACTTACGAATGAGATTTCGTGTTCCCGTGCAGAGTTCCATAACAATATCTTTAAATAAGTAAATATATTTTTTAAAAAAATCAATAAAGACGAAAGTCCCTGACATTTCCCTGATTTTTTTTGACACCTCTAATTCCCTGACTTTTCCCGGTTTTCCAGGTCTGTCGCCACCCTGCAAAACAAATAGATTCAGTAAACAAATAAAAACAAATAAGGAAATAAACAAAACAGCAATCAACAATAAAGTTAAAAAAGGATAGTCCTGAAGTCAAACAACCTAACTCAGATAACAAGCAGCAACAAGGATAAACAGAAACCAACATGGAATTCAGAAAGGGACATCAATAGCCACAGCCATAGCAAAAATAATAGATAGTCAAACAAGCTACCTCAGATATGAACCAGCAACATACCTCAGATATCTAGCAGCAACAAGGCATAGAATAGAGTAAAACAGGACATGCTTATGGAGAAACTCAACAACATAGGAATAAAAGGGACAGCCAACACAAATACGCTACATCATACATAGCCCCTGCGAATAGAAAATTAACAACATCAGCAGTAACTACTTATACCTGCTAGAACAACTAAGCGACTATAGTTAATCAGAAAAATACATATTTTCACGAACTAATTTACCTCTACGATAATAATACTGTACTAGCAGAATGCCAAGGCTTCAAAAGATAGGTCCCAGAACAAAGTACAGCGTGGAGTATAGGGTCACATGCAAATGATTATTCAAAGGAGCTTCGTAGATCAATAAGACAATAGCGATTATTCTAAGTACTGCAACTTGACAGAAAATAGGAAACCTACACAAGAACATCAACACAAAAAGGAAAGATACTTACTACCATTACAGCACCCACTCAATATCACAAAAGACCATGCAAAATATTCTACAACAATCTGCTTCATAATATAAAAAACTGCTAAGTTCCCTACTGCAACTTGACCGAAAATAGGAAACCTACACGAGAACATCAACACAAGAAGGAAAGATACTTACTTCCGTTACAGCCGGCACTCAATATCACAAAAGACCATGCAAAATATTCTACAACAATCTGCTTCATAACATAAAAAACTGCTAAGTTCCCAAAAAGTATCCAATCAATGAAAGAAAACTGGTTGAAAAGGAAGAACTCACTACAGTCTCGCAGAATTATAGGAAAATAACAGCAAAACTTGGAAGCCTACACACTAAATAATGCTCAATATGCATACACTTCACATGCAATCCCCTGCAAAAGGCACATAGCAGACTCTCATCTGAACTTGGACACCAAAAACACCACTTTGGGATTACTAATACTCATAAATACTACATTGCCTGCCCTTGTTTGAATAGCGTGGATGCAAACTTCATAGCAAAATATTGAAAAACGTCAGATGTATGTTCGTATAAGTGTGTAAATGTGTGTGTGTGTGTGTGTGTGTGTGTGTGTGTGTGTGTGTGTGTGTGTGTGTGTGTGTGTGTGTGTGTGTGTGTGTGTGTGGCGCGTGCGTGTGTATAAAAGAGAATATATGTGCATTTACCAGAGTGTGGTCTTACATAATTGATAAAAACAGCAATATAGAACCTGATAGAATAGGAAATAGTAAAAAATACGGTTTTTAACATGCCAAAGTAATTACTTTAGTTTGTTAATTATAAGAAACATAAGTTAATTACAAGAAATATAAATGAAATGCGCTAAATAAGTACAATTGTTTGGTTTGAAGGTAGTGAATATATCGAATTTGTGCAAAAGTTTGCATTATAACCAGTGAATTAAACAACGTTTGCATTAGAATATCACAAAATAGCATACTTATTAGATTAATAACAAACTTTCTGATGCAGTAAAGTATTGACTAGGGCTGAATGATTCAATTACTGTAAAATATTAGTCTCAGATTGAAGTAAATAAAGTGTAAACAATACCATTTGTTTGTAAAATAGGGTTGTTAATTCCTCTGATAGCAGAAATATCAACTTGTACCAGTAAATTTGAGAGTTTTAGCAATATTTGTCCTGAAATGGATATAACTGTAACGTGCCAAGTACGAAATATTTAAGAAACAGTACAGTATATCCTCAATTTTGAAAGCTAACAGTACTCTAGTGTTTCTACATAGGCGTCTGTAGTGGTAAAATACATCCAGTCCTTAACATTTTTGGCCATCCATTCATCCTCAGCGTCACGATTAGTCACAAAAGCAAAAAAGCGAAATCTTGTGGTTGTTATAATTTCTACTTTTCATGCAATCACCTACACTATAGTACTAAGTTTAGTGAATTTTGGCGTCTTCCTGATTGGTCTGTTAAAGTTAGTAATCAATAAAAAATATGCTTACATAGAAAAAATCCTGAAATAGTTGGATTCTCAAAAGTATGTACAATCAGTGTTCTTGCTACATTTAGCCCCTAATATAGTATAAATTGAAGTCTAGTTAGTGTGGGGCTGTAAAATGTTTTGGTACCTGTAGTTACTTGAAATAACAAATATTGGCTGTGTAACTGGTAAAGCACTCAAAAAAATCAACTTCATTTCCTCGTAGTACTCCCTGAAAGTGTTTCTTGCTCGCTAATAATGCTCTGGCGTGTGTTCCTATGCCTCCTACTAGCCTCTGTAAAATTCATATTGACCAGTGCTTAACCATTCAACATGCTGTAGAGCCTAAGCTTTAAGCTTCAGTCAGCGGAATTTAGTTCTCAGGGACATATAGTGATTGTAGAATAAAAAAGAAGCCTCAAATAATACAGCATAACAGATACAAATAACCCCTGGTGTTAATCAAACACTCAAAAATTCAATAGTACTTGAAACGTACCCCGAATAAAATACTATAAAAGTAAATAGCATGGTAAGAAAAGTTTGGCAGGTGGACTTAAGAGCCACGTAGTCATCTGCTAACATCGACTTGTCCTGTGATTAGTCATTATATTGTTAAATTGTTATATTTGAGGGATGAAAAAAACAATATTAATAAACATGCAGTTATAGTACTCTTGGTAAAGGGGTTTCAGTGCCCAGAGACATAATAATTTTAGTTACAGTAAAAGTTTGGCCTCTTATAAGTGCAAAAAGTACAAATATTAAACATTTCATACAGTTTATCTAGAAAGCAAAAGCAAAAATACAATAACTGCGCAACATACTTAAAAAAAAAAGCAAGCCGTGATATTCTAGGGGGCCATAATAAGACTAAAATATACTCGAAAATACTCTGACATAAGGTTGACGGCTATCTGAGATCAAAATTTTCAAGCTTTCTCTCATGCATAAAGTGGCTCTAGGAATCACTAAGCCTCAATAAAAATGGAAACATGCAGTAAAAGCCCTTGGAGAGTTGTGGTGATCACATCATATGAAAAACATGCAAGAACAAAAATATATGGAACCCTACTCATATATTTAGGAAACTTTACCTACCCTAACAGTAAGAAAATACCTAGGAAACTCTAAAATAAGCAAACTTTCCTACGAAGCAAACCAAAAATAGCGTAGTGGAAGTCAATAAACCCTAACAACAACAACAAGATTCAACAACTACATCAAAACAAAAACAACAACAATAATAATAATACTAATAATAATAGTAATAATAAAGTTTGTGGGTACAGTTTTACTTAAAAGTACTTCTTCCTTAGTGATTAGAGAAATTTTTTAAATAAAGAACAAAACTCAAAGTTAAGAATTAATAAATATAAGATACAAAAGGCAATAAATAGAAAAATTAATAAAAGAAGTTGAAAAAATTATCTTTGCAAGTCTAAACTGGAATAAACACTCCTGCCAGAATAGATGAAATTGTGATATTAGAGTAAAAATGGAAATAAACTTTTAAAATAACAAGTTAAAAGTTGAAAAAATGTCTTTGTGAGTCCAAAATTTAATAAAAAATGTTGCCTGAATAGAAGAAATTGTGATATTAGAGTAAAAAATGGAAATAAACTTTTAAAATATCAAGTTAAAAGTTGAAAAATGTCTCTGTGAGTCCAAAATTTAATAAAAAATGTTGCCTGAATAGAAGAAATTGTGATAATAGAGTAAAAAATAAACCTAAATTTCAGCTAAAGTTGAAGAAACACAGTTTGTGTGTCTAAATTGCCATGCGAACTCTTGCTTGAATCGTTCAAATAGCGTTTTCTGAGTAAAAATACACAAAAAATGCGAAATATTGTCCCTAACAGTAAAAACATCTGGTCAATTTTACGTGAATCCTGATGTATATAAGGCAATAATCAAATGGTCCGTGGTTCGCAACCCCGAAATAAGGGCAAATAGTGGCTGGCATCCACTTTAACTTGTAGATACTGGAACTGAATGTTCTTAGTTCAGCCAAATTCCTTACGGTTTTGGTCAAATAGTCTTTGCAATGTTACGAAAGGCGGCAGAAATACCGCGTAGATTACTTCCACCAAATAAAATTGGAACCTCAAAGAAAATCAATACTCGTGTGTAAAAATTTGGCGACACTTGCCTTCCATTCAACTTCGGAAGAAGACCAAGCGAAGGGGACCGTAACAATGGCGACCCTTTCTTCCCCCCGCGTATCCATGAACGCGCGCGGATTGGGGGTGCCGATGAATGCAACCACATAACAGGTTCTTCCGTAACAGGTTAATATTATTAACATGGATTCCGCTCGCATACTTCGTTTGCATATAGGATACATCGTTCAATTTCTTCGCCTTTAAAGCGAACATGTGTTATAATATCTTCTACCTCCGATCGAACGCGTCGACACCGGATGAATTCGGGTAAATCTGGATCCTTAATTATACCAAATATGACTCACCACCGACGCCAAAATGGCCGGACGTGACGCCTTACAATAGCCCGAAAATGTCTTTTGTACATTAATGGAAAAACCATTAATTCCAAACTCCAACGTCAGTATAAATCATCTGTGACTCATATCCGGCAGAAACGCATATATAATATACAACAATAGTGTTAGGTTAGAGTAAAAACGAACTCCACAATAGTGTCTTTTGTACCTTAATGGAGAAACCATTAATTCCAAACTCCAACGTCAGTATAAATCATCTGTGACTCATATCCGGCAGAAACGCATATACAAAATACAACAAAAGGTTAGCTTAGGTCAAAAACGGAATACATAATAGTATCTTTTGTGCACTAAAGGAAAACCATTAATTTCAAACTCACACGTGTGCATGAGTCATCGATGACTCATCTCCTCCTCCACCCCCGACACGTGTCGCCACGTGGCGCTAGATTAATTAACAATAGCGTCACCCCTCGAAAATTAATAAAAAACCCATTAATGTCAATTAAAGGGTCTATTGTTTGGTTCTATCTCGGATACCATCTACTGGTGATCGATGATCCTACTGGTTTCTGCATTTGAAGCGTACCAGTCGTCTGTATATCGTCTCCCCCCTGTCTCCACTCGTGAAGTTCGTCCATCCTATCAGCCAATTTTTTATCAGTAGCCCGAAAAAAAGCATAGGGAGAAGAAGAAGATTTCACACTGTTTATTTTTCTCAGATGATCCAGAAGTAGCATTTCACAGGGCAAGCGAAATTGTGGTGTTATTTTAACTAAATCAATAAGTTTTTTAACATCCTCGTGACTATCGTCGAAGGTAAAAAGGTAAAAAGGTAAAGTGTTCCCCTGTGCATAGCACCACGCCATGAAGGCGTATAGGGGGTGTGGGGGTAACGCCCCACACTTTCTTGATCCGGTCGTGACTGGGGGTGATGTGATCAGCATCACGCCCCTGACCGCCTTTACCCCCCAGGGTTTCCCCCAGGTACCCATGTTATTCGACGCTGGGTGGGCGCCGGGGCCGCTTTTACCGTTAGAAAAGTTCCCGGATTTGAACCGGCCGGGGATCGAACCCGGGACCTTGAGCATGGTAGTCAGACGCGTTACCGACTGAGCCACCGCGAAATATTTTGCATAACACTTCAGTTGGTAAGTCTGTTATATGCGTAGACATTTTTTTTTGCTAAATTTTTCTCTCTGTAATCTGTGTGTTATTTAATTACAGCCCCCACCCCAATTTTCGTTTTGTGTTCATGGCAATGGTCGTACCCAATGCTGCAACCCGTTCACCCAGCGAGGCGTCTCTGCTAACAAGTCTCCCGAACGCGGCATGCTCCAACATTCTGTCTGCATCGTGACGCGCGTCGAGATCAGTGTGAGTATTGTAAGCAATGTCGTGATCCTTGCATGCTGCGTCCAATGGGTTCACTCCCTTGTCTCCTCTCTCCAGTCGTCGTTCGAGTTTGGTACCCGGTCCGCAGTACTGGTAACCTGGCAGGTGCATCTCGAAGGGTAGCTTGTTGATGATGTCGTTCACGAGACCTCGACCCTCGGCCACATTCCAGAATTTGGGAGGCAGGGTGTTGATGATTTTGATAAGGTAACCTATACCTTTGTTGTCGTTGACAATGAAGTTGCTAAGCTTGGTGCTAATCATGTCCATGATGCCCACCTTCTCGTTGTGAAAGTTGCGATTACCTGCATTCTCTTCACCTGCGATAACCAGCAATCGATCTACAAGCTTTCTTACGTCGTCTACCCAAACAAACTCTTTAGGTAGGGTATTGTAGAGTTTGACACCGCTGCCAGTTTTAATTTGGTTCCATATTGGCTTGATGAGGTTCCTGTATTTTTCTCCACTGCTTGATTTTACGCGATTCTGTGTTGCATCGTTGTTTTGGTACAGAGCATCCGTCATGATTAAAATTTCTGTGTAACTTTGGTAATCCTCGTCTGTATAATCTTTAGGTTGCTTTTTGGTGATAAGTTCCCACAGGCCCACAGTGCCAGGATACCTAGTCCAGCTGTTCTTCTCGCCCAAATTAATTTTCACGTCGTCACCTTCGAACGTGACTTTTGATTTCCCAATTTTCCAAACAACACCCTCGTTAGGTTCCACAGAGGGGTACAATCCAAACACCTCGTCCTTTTCAAATTTCCCGGTGCTCAGGTAATCACTCGCCAACGGGCCTAATTCAACTACCTTGTCCGAAGAGGTACTGCCTAGAACCTGACGTCTCAGAGGTGCAGCTCCAAGTTCGAACGGGGTAGTGTGAATACTGGATATCGGTGTAGGCACAGCATAATTTCGAGCAGCAAGTGGCACGAGCTCGTTGATTAAATCTTTGTTTTGCTCGGTAACATCTTTGATGTCTTTACCTAGTCCACTTATAGCATCGATGATAGGTTGGTCCTGTCGCTTTTTCTCTTCGTAAATTCCGCGATTCTCTGATTTCCAACCCCTGAAGCGTTTGGCCAGGTAGTCGCGCAGCTTCAGGTTGTCGTCTGCGAGTTTGCGTTTCATCATTTGTTATTTATAATACGTCAAGACGTTTCTTGTAACGTCAAGACGTTTCTTGTAACGTCGCAACGTTTAGAAAATTGTTAATTTTGTTTCTGTACTTTCCGTCATTAGGTTTCCTCGTCATGTCTATCGTGGCAAATCCGAAATCATCTTGGTTCCAGCATGAAGAGCAAAATTTAGAAAACTGATTGAAGTTCATGTCCCCGCCTACATAATCATCGTAGGCGTGTTTTAAATTGGTGTGGTCTTGACGAAACAAGCAAATAAAATTAGCATTGTCTCGGAGAAGCTGCTTGGGAATTTTGGAGAAGGTCTGAGCAAGGTAGAAGCAGTCTATGCCTCTGTGCCGCCCCTGAGTAAAAAAATTGCGAATCTCGTTCTGGTTCTCCAAAATCACATCGTCGAAGACCACCACCGAATTTTCATGGCAGCAGTCTAGTGGCATTACTTCGGAGGCAAAGGTAGCTATGCTCAGCCCTTCGTACAGTTTTGTCAGCTGTTGATATTTTGCTTGCTCCAAACTTTTGGAAAAAACATACAAGTGCCTGTTCTTCCAATCTAACCAGTCGGGAGCAAGAAGAAAATTATCAATAAGTAAAGTTGTTTTCCCACACCCTGAAGGTCCGACAATAAGGCTGCGAATGTTGTCCGGCAACAATTCGCCGTTTTTCCTAGCCTGACACTCCGAGGGAAAATCTGGCAGTCGTCTCACCACATCCCAAGCGCCTGTTACACAATCACTTCGTTTGCGTCGATCCAACTTTTTTCCTCGAGTCCCAACCATTTCACCAACAGTTTGTCACCTTTTCTACGTAATACTTTTTCGATAAGATACGTATTGGGGTATTTTGTTTTGGAGAGTTCCTCCTCGTAGAATCGCCCTTTCAAAATTTCGTCGCGATTATCTTTTATTATATACGTGTGACGGTTACCGGGTAACAATCGAGCAACGGTGAAAAGTTCTGTACTCCAGTTTTTGGTAAAGCCTTTTTCAAACATGCGCTTAAATTTACTAATTCTTACTTGGTCTCCAATTTTGAATTTCGGTTTTTTGTTAGTGGGCCGGTACTTGGGGCAATAAACAGTAGAGATCAGTCGTGCCTCATCAGACTTGCTGACATCGGCAGGCTTCATGCGTATCGTGCTATGCAAACTGTGATTATAGTCGTTTACGAGTTCCGGAAGTACGTCTACCCACTTGTGGTTACCTTGAAGCGTAAATCGTTTCCACATGCGTGTTTTGAGAGTACGGTTAAAACGTTCTACTACGCTGGCTTTGATGTGACTGAAAGTCGAGTAATGTTGAATATTTTGCTTCTGAACAAACTGTTGAAATATCGAGTTGTAAAATTCTTTTCCGTTATCCGTTTGAAGAAATCGAGGTCGCCTGCCACTTTCATTGAAAATAGTTTTGAATGCTTCCATTACGCACACACCTGTTTTAGCCTTGAGGGGCAAAGCCCACGCAAATTTTGAAAATGTATCTATAACAGTAAGAAGATACTTGTATCCTTTATTGATTTTATGTAAATTTTTTAGGTTGCCGCTACTCATTTCCACAAGGTCAGCCTGCCAAAAGTCATCCACGCCTTTGGTCACCACCGCCAGTCGTTTGTAGTTTCGTCGTGCAGGTTTATGAAGCTCGTTCACGATACCCTGCCTAGACATGGCGCGAAAATAAGAATATAGCCTGGATGGGATTTCTGGCTGCAGACAATGCTGGGTTTTCTATGTACAGCTTGTCACCTATTTCTATGTCGATAATTTGAGTGGCATCTTCGGCATAGGCAGTCTCGCGACTTTCGGGGTGTGTGAAATCGACCAGCTCAACTCCTCTTATTTTAGGCTCATCGCCAATGTTCGTCACGGTCATGGTTGGGTAGTGGGTTGCGTGAGGCAAAGACCAGTAGGAAACCTTGACGAACTGAAGTGTGCCAGCGAGGAAAAATTGATGATAGGCTTTTGCAGGAGTCAACTTGTAGAGTTTGTAACCTGGATTGAAAGGGGAGGAGAACTCTCTGTTTGGTATGCTGTACAGTTCGATGGCAATCGTAGACTTGAGATTGTCGATGCTGGCATTTAGAGTGTTTACGTTGGTTCGAACCTCAGTCTCCACATCCTCCAATCTGCCATTCACCGATTCCAGGTGTTCCTCGATAGCATGAACAACAGTGTCGTAGTTTGGTTTGATCTTTACATCGACAATAAGGCTCTTGAATTTTTCATTTAAGTCATGTAGTTGGGTGCTGAAATTAGCTATAGTCGATTCCTGACTTGTTTCGATATTCCCAATTTGCTCTTTCACGCTGGCAATAATCTGCTGCAGGCTTTCTACAAGCGTCAACTTGGAGCTCTGTATTACAAGGTCGTGGACCTGGGTTCTAATTTCCGCAAACAATTCATGCAGCTCGGTGATGTTCTGGTTGGTAGGTAAAATCGCGACAGACCCCTGTATCGATTCAATTTCGGATTGGATGTTTTTGATGTCGTCGGATTTGAGTATTCGGTTGAGAGTTCTCTTCACGCTTTTCAGTTCCTGAGAGGTAGGCAGGGTGGCCACCATGTTTTGGAGCGATTCCAAAGCTTTTTTCACCGCGTCCAACTCGGAGGCATCGGCAGCAGCACGTATGCCTTCTTGCAGTTGCGTTATGTCATCCTGGGTGGGGTAGATTGTTGCAGGGTTTCCAACTTAGTCTGTATGTCGTCGATCAAGTGATGGAAATGAGACAACTCGGATTCTGCATTCAGATTTTCCAGTTTGGCGATTTGCTGTTGGACGTTGGCCAGTGTATCCCTGATGCCCGGCAGTTTGGTTTCCAGCTCATCGTGAACGTTCGCCAGATCATTTCTAATGGCTGCAAGAGCATCCTCAATATGGGTTATGGTGCCTTGCAGCTTCCCGAAATCCTCGTAGGTCTCAAGTTGGAGTTTGATGTTGGCCACGCTACGGGCAATGGCGTTCAGTTCGCTGGACGACGGTAGATTGTTGATAAAATCCTCCAGCGTTTGGAGTTTAGTTTTTACTTCGTTGATGGCCGCATGCAAAGCATCCGTTTGAAGCTCAGCCTTGATGCTTTCCAACGTAGGGATTTCGAAAGATTGAAACTGTTCGCGCAATTTAGCAATACTAGCGTTCACGCGATCGTAGTCGCCTTGTGTTTTAATGCTTTGGATGATAGTTTGCAGTTCGGTCTGGATGTTGCTTGTTTGATCCTGCAAGCGTTGTTTCAGCTGTTCAACGTCTGAGGTTTGCGTTTGTTGCAGCTTCAGAAGTTCGTTCTGCAGATTGCCCACACTCAGTGCCAGCTTGTCGAGATTGTCTATCGACGCGAGGTCGGTGTATTTTTGCAGCAGCGATTTTAGCTCTGCATCAATCTTGAGTACAGGGTCCAAGCACTGAGACTGCAAGCTGGCTATCTCGGACTGGAGGCTGGAGTTGAGCGTGGACTGGAGGGCCTGCAGATCGCTTCGCAGCTTCTTGACCCTGACGTCGAGCATGAGAAGCTCGTCGCCATGGTCGTCGCGTTTCGTATGGCCAAAAATATCGTTAGGCATTATTGTTATTTATTATAGGATAGCTAATTTTCATTTCTATGAAAAGAGGGATGAGTTTGTCGTAGTCGTCCAAGAGCTCTATGTACAGGCGATCGCCAGCAGATACATCGTACGTGGTGGTACTGTTCATCCTATCGTGTTTGATGCGATAGATGTTCTTGCCGGAGGAAATTTTGGCCTCTCCTTTATTCTCGGGATTCATGTCAAACTGCAGTTTGCCGGAGATGGGGAATTGGTAATAATTCAAGTTGTTGTTGAATATGTAGAAAGTCTTGCCCATATCCTCGTCGTACTGGGTCAGGATGCTATTCAAGTGTATAATCAACAAACCGTTGAGTTTAGATAATAGGGAGGGTAACAGGTCCCAGCTTGCAGGTGGCGACGGTGTGCTTTGGGCGGATGCCTCCATAGCCTGCTTCCTGAAGCCAAACAGGTTCATAGGCATTGTTATTTTATTTTATATTTAGCGATTCGTTTCGAGCAAGCCAATTTCAGCGTTGGTAAAGCAAAACCCCTTTTTCTTTACCCCCTACGCAAACGTAAAGCATGCCAGGGAAGAAGAGAGTGGGATATGTTTGCTTCGTACAAAAAAAAATTAGGTTAAGTTAACCTCTCTCCGAGAACTGACCCCGAGCGCCCATTTTCGGTGAGTGTTATTTCAGCGAGCGCCATTTCAGCGAGTTTAGTGTTTTGTAGAGCGAGTTGGCAACACTGCCAGTGAGGTTAACATACATTATCAAAAACACATCGTGAAAAGCTACGTTTTGTTCGGGCACACGTACACTCACACACACACAAAAAACTAAAAATTATACACCGTGAAAAACTACGACGAGTTGGAAACACTGCTGGTGGGGTTAACATACACCATAAAAAGCTACGCCTCGCCCCGAGTTGGCAACACTGCTTGTGAGGTTAACATACACCGTGAAAGGCTTCAAAATATCATATAGTGGAATTTTTGTAGAGTGGGTTGGCAACACCGACGAGCCTCAAATGATGATTTCGAGCCTCAAATGATGATTTCGAGCCTCAAATAATAATTCGAGGCTCGTCGGTGTTGGCAATTTCTATTTGTAGGTTAGCTTAGCCAGTGAAAGATCATATAGTGGAATTTTTTTCGGATGGGTTGGCAAAACCCAAGCCTCAAAAAAGGAACATCCAATAGAGTTGCCAAATATAAAAAGGGGACAATAGGTCCCCCTCATAAAAAACTACAGTAAGAGCCCACAGGTCGCCAACACTAGGCCCCCAACAGTGTTGCCAGACATAAAAAATACATAGACCCCTCAGGCCCTTTGATGAAAATTTACAGTGAAAAACCCAGTAGGTTAACAACACTGTCAAAAAATCTACGGCAGTGTTGCCAGATGTAAACAGGGGGCAATGGGCCCCCTCACAAAAAGCTACAGTAAGGGTCCACAGTGTTGCCAACTCTGTGCCCTCAAAATATACATCATAAAAGGCTACAACGAGCCCCAAATGATGATTCGAGCCCCAAAAGATTATTTAGAACTCTCTTATTGTCTCTACTCTGTACCGATCGCAGGCCCAACTGGGAGTTGACCTACATACCTCTATCTGTCCACCAATCATCTTCGGGGGTGTGTTCCTCAATGAGCATCAACAAGCTCAGTTGCGAAGTAAGAGTTGGAGGGCTAACATTACTTTCCCGTTACAACATTGCCAAACGTACATCTGTTTTTGTCAGTTGTTTTTATTAGCTTGTTTGTACAGTGTTTTGGTGCTTTGTGTACTATTGTACAACTTTGTTGGTATGAATTTATATCAATACTTACTGGTGTTGTATTCATGTCTATTTGAAGCAGGGAAGCGTCTTTGCTTCCAATGAAACTCTGAAACATCACTGGAACCCCATTACTAGCTGCTGATCCTAATTTGTCAAGCCATAGCAGAGATCTAAGAAACCAGTTAGTTGTATTTGAGGTTTCGCCTTGTGTAGATTCATCTGCAGAATAAACATTCACAAGCAAGTTTAACTTTTTCTTTTAACAAGGAACAATATCACTAAACCAATTTCGGTAGCGAATGTTCTTAAAAAAGTAATTTGAAGGTGATATAAAACTATTTTCACAGATTGCTAATAGGTAGGGAGACAAATTTATGGTAAATAAAAACTGAGGAGAGCGGTAAATAAAATGTTAGATCAGCGGTATATACCAGCGGTGGAAAAAAAAAAATTGGCACACACTTTTTCATCATGAGAGGAAACAACATACAAAGAGCTATAAATTGATAAACTACTTCATTTTTATGTACTGTACACATACACAAATACTTAGATTTCAACTGTAATTGCCAGTAGCGGCGATTGGGTAGGGCAAAGATAGTTTACTTTTCTTGCTAGACAAAGCTTAGTATTTAGAAGCCATAGTGCAGGGGCAAAGAAAGCTAGCAAGTTCAATGAAATTGAAAGTTTAGTAGATATTCGGGGGAAGAAAGGAATGCAGCTTGACAGGGAGCGAATTTTTCGAACTGAGATTATGTGCATGGGAAATCCCAATTTGCAGCATCTTCCTGATGTGATCGAAGATAAAACGTTCTTCAGCTGCAAGTGGTAGGGAATTTTAGGCAAACGTTTCGTTACAAATCGACAGTTTGCGCGCACAACCTCGATTGCCGGTTTTTGTTTGTTTTCTATTTAATTTGATGATATTTCACAGTTATTTCGTGAAAAAGCGTTCATTTCATGGAAAAGCACACATTTCGCATTACTTCGTGAATAAAACTCATGCATATTTCATCATTGGGGATGTAGTTACGTGCAGAATGTTCAAAATTGCATCTTTTTTCACATTTCCCGATTTCGCGCATCGCTAAAATTCAATGTCCCTACTAACAAGCAAAGTTTCTTGAAAAGTTATACAAACCCATTTTGTTTGTCATAAATGAAACTTCAGCAATGATGTAAAGATAATGTTATCTGTTACTTATGGCACTTCGGCTCGTTTTCAATCCATAGCCTCCTTAACTTTCTTCCTCCATAACGTCCTGTCTTGGGCTAGCTACTCTTCTCCAGTTTCTGATGTGAAGGATGGAGTCTCTGTCCTTCTGGATACTATCCTTCCATCTGATCCTTGGTCTTCCTGCAGGTCTTCTTCCTCCCATGTTTCCTCCAAGCATCTTCTTCGGGATCCAGTGCTCATCCATTCTTGCTACATGGCTAGCCCAGTGGGTCATTCCACGTCAAATCAACAAAAAAAAAGTGTCTTTTCTGACCTGACCATCTCAGATTTTTATGAAACTCTACTATTTGGTAGTCTTCATGAAGATACGAATTCCTGAGAAATTGTAGGTTCCTGTGTGGCATAGTTATGGAGTTTTTGGAGGTCAAGAATACAAAAAATTGTCAATTTTTAGTCTGCGCCCTAGAATTTCATGGATAATTGCTCTTACCCTAATTGACGTAGAGAGCTGTTTGTAGTCTAGTTTGAAAGAACATGAAATTAGTTTTCCAACGGTGTATCACATCACTATATTTAGAATAAAATATTTTCAAGGTCATCCACTTTGACCTTTGGAATTGTGAACTTTTGAAGATGCATATCTGCGATTTCCTTGGAACTGAAATATATTGTTAACACAAGGTTACACTATAACATAACTGAATTTGAAGTTGGGACGATTATGGGATAATTAAAGAAAAACAATTTACGTAATTAGTATAAGTGTATTTTTGCAGCCGGTAATTTCTAGTGAGAGTTTGCAACACTGCAACAATTGCATTGCAGACTTGCTAATGTGCAATACTTCTGCAACTAGGAAGTGAAGAATGTGTGTAGGAGTCTTGTTTGAAACAAGTGTGGTAGAATGTTGAATAGATAGTGTGTTTATTGTGACAGTTTTAATTTGAGCTGACTTTTTTTTTTTAAAGTAAGATACCTTGATCACCAACATCATGGCATCATCCAGATTAGAAAGCCTTGAATATTTTGAGATCCGTGGAAACCTTGACAGTCCTTATTTTGAAATTAATAAGCATCACCTGGAAATTAACACCAAGCAGGAACAAACAGTGGATATTCACAGACAGACTTGAAACATCAATGAAGCCTGCAGAATTCATAGAAATTCTAACTGAAAAAAATGCGCATCTCATCAGAAATTTTTTCATGCCAACAAGCTTAATTTCTCAAGCATTTAAAAGAAAGTACATTGTACTTTGTGATTTTGCAGAAAATTCCTCCTGTGTGTTGCAAGATGCCTCACAAGGTGTTCACTGGAATAATGGTCAAGCAACAACAATACATCCATTCACTACAGAGGTTGTTCGCTTTATATCCGACCATTTTTGATTCACTGCTATCACCTGGCGTATCATGCTGGAACTATGGGTCTGCTGGCGGGAGCAGTGTTGTGTCTGACGTAGGTGCATGAGTGTTGGTAGTGAATGTTATCAAATGGCGCCGAAAATCAGCCGGTATTGTGATGCCCTTATGTAACTGTAATGGCCCTTTTCCATGCTAAGTTTTCATACGTACACATTGTGAAACAGTGTCGGGAGAATGGGTTAACACTCAGGGTGACTACTGCGAAAGCTATTGTGGCCCGTTACACACAACAGGCTCTCCTTGCGAAACATTCATCCACGGAAACCACCAGGAGAAGGGCTGCAAGCAAAGTGTCACCGGTAGTGCGAAGGGGGATCCGACGATTGGCGTGCCAAGAAAATCCCCCGACTCAATGTGATGTGGCCCACAGATTTCACCTCGCACCGTCAACTGTGAACAAAACAATTCGCAAGTGCCTCAGGTTGAAGTGTGTGCGGAAGGCCTGTGTACACCACCTTCTACCTCATCACATTGCCGAACTTAAGACGAACTGCAGGAAACTGTATGAAAAGTACCTGGCAGGTTCCAAATGGAAGAAAGTTGTCACAATGGATGAATCATATGTCCATCTCACTGCTGGTGGTCACATTTGGGCAATCACATACCGTGACATTGATGGCAAGGGGCGCAGGAACTTTGTTCGTCAGTGCAGGGAAAGTTTCCCTCGTGGCTTCATGGTTGTGACGGGATTCGGATATGAGGGTAAGTTGATGATACGTAAGGTGCACAAAAACGTGAAGGTGAATGTCAGATACTTCCAAGACTCCATTCTGACACCTATCTATTGGAGAGACATCCCACAATTGTATGGAATTGACACGAACCAGGTGATGATCCATATGGACAAGGCTTCGAGTCATACCACCAGAACATCACTATGTTTTTATCAGGAAATGGCAGAGGAATTAGGGATTCATGTCATTCCGTTTGAAGACATTCCTGTGAAAAGCCTAGATGCCAATCCAATAGATTTTTACGCATTTGGACTGTTGAAACAACGTCTTCAACATCGCCGTCCGCGCACCCTGGATGGACTATGGAAAGCTTGCAGGGAGGAGTGGGACAGAATTCCCATGCCTGTCCTGTGCCGGAACTTGCTGCAATGGAAACTGAGATGCCGGGCGATAGTCCACAATTCTGGGGGTCCAATAGAACATGATCGTTGGTGGCGGCGCGGTATCTCTTAAGGTGAGTACCCGTCAAAAATGGTCGGTTATAAAGTGAACAACCTTCTGTATTTATTATGGAAATACCAATACTTTGACAGTCATAAGTGAAAATTTGGTTACCATATCAGATAGCATGATAAAGCATTAGTTCACTTACTCCAGAGTTTATTACATTTTTGAAGAATAAATTTGTTTCTGACAACCTGGCCAAGTTATTTTACTTTTCTGGTGGAGCAGAAGCACACTACAAAAATCACAAAAACTTCATCAATGTTGCCTACCATGAGGATGATTTTTCTATGTTGTGTGACCGATTTGCCAAAGTTAATTCCATTCCAGGAATCGAAAAGGTTCATGCAGTACTTCCTTTTACAAAAGATGTCATACATATGAAACGTTATTCTGCATGTGATAAATTTATAGAACATCGTTTCATAATATGTTCAAATGTCTTAGAATTTACAGATATTACTGGATATTTTACTTGTGTATATGATTAAAACTGGTGGCTAGTGTGTTCAGAAAGTGTCTGAAGAAACCGGTGATTTACAAATTAACTTTCTTCAACCTCATGGACCATCAGGATCATTTTTATGTCCCCATTTGGTCCAACTGGACATTTGTTGGGTCCCGATGTGCAACGTTCTAACAAAAGTGGAACCTTCCACTGCTACAAGAAGAATGTACACTTTAACAACAGACGAAAGCCATCTTGCCATGCAAAGACTGAATGAATGAATACTGAAGAACAACCTGTGAACTATGGTGCATGTAAGTAATTCTCAGGAAACAAACATTCTTGTCCATTTTTCACTACTATAGATAATCATATTATTATTAAATGTAACTAACAACAGTGTTGCAAACTACCACTAGAAATGACCAGCTGAAAAAAATACACTTACTAATCAAATTGTTTTTCTTTAATTATCCCATATTCGTCCCAACTTCAAATTCAGTTCTGTTATAGTGTAACCTTGTGTTAACAATATATCTCAGTTTCAAGGAAATCGCAGATATGCATCTTCAAGAATGCGAAGTCCAAAGCTCAAAGTGGATGACCTTGAAAAGATTTTATTCTAAATATAGTGATATGATATACCGTTGGAAAGTTTATTTCATGTCCTTTCAAACAAGACTACAACCAGCTCTATACGTTACTTAGGGAAAGAGCAATTATCCATGAAAGTCTCGGGTGCAGACTGAATATCGACAATTTTTTGTATTTTCGACCCTCCAAACTCCATAACTATGCCACACAGGAACCTACAATTTCTCAGGAATTCATATCTTCATGAAGACTACCAAATAGTAGAGTTTCATAAAATTCTGAGATGGTCGGGTTGTGGACTTTGTTGATTTGGCATGGAATGACCAAGTCTTTTTATTCTTATGTATATGGAGAGTGGTACTTCCTTATAAAGTTTGTAAATTTCATCATTATATCTAATTCTCCACACTCCTTGTGATTGAATAGGGCCAAAGATCCTTCGGAGGATTTTACGCTCAAATGAGTCAAGTTTATTAGCAGCTTCACATCCATATACTACAATACTACAAATGAGTGTTTTGTATAGCATCACACGAGCTCCCAAATTGACATTTCTACATCTGATTAAAGATAATATATAGAGAAGTAGGCCTTATTTGCTGTTTGAATACGTACTTGTATTTCTGCTATTTCTTATTTTTTTTTTCATTCAGGTTTGTACCTAGGTATGAGAAGTTGTTGGTCATTTTGATGATAAAGTTTTCTATTACCATGTTCTGTTCAAAATAACTTCCAAGGTATGTATCAAACTCTCACAAAGAAGCATAGCCTATCAGACCTAAAATGTGTAACAGTACTTTAAAAACACCATGAAAGTATAAATTTAGGTATTTCCCCAGAAATGCACTAAAATGAAAATGTGAATTGAAGTGAGGAGGTGGAGAACGGCATCAATTTAGAAAAAAATAACGAAAAATCAAGATCCCTACTGATTGGGCATATATAAAACAAGAATATCATTAGTAATTTATTTTACTTAGTTTATAATTGTCAGGGAAAAATGTAAATTTTGTCCCGGAAAACCTGGAAAAGTCAGGGAATTTCATTTCTGCTTGTTTGTAGGCGCCACCCTGTTCTTACATTCCAATTTGTCCCCATTTTTGTATATTTCACAAATTATGCTTCTCTGCTAGTCCTTAGACATTTCTTCTCGATTCCATACTTCTGTTATCAATTGAAATATTCCATATTCCATAGCTCTGCTGGTATATCATCTGGAGCTTACTGTTTCTTTGGGCTTTTAAGACTTTTTCAAATTCTTGCCTTGTGTCTGTGTCTGTCACTGGTTCTTCATTTTTCCTGGCAGTTCTTTTCCTACTAGTTTCTTTGTGGCCATTCACTGACTGTTGAAGTTATGTTTTATTGTTTCCTTATCTCCCAGAAGTAGCCCGTCCTTATCTTTACAATAGTATGTTCTGGTCTTAAGTCCTTCTTTCATTGATCTTACTTCTTTATTTGGTAAAGATAATGTGTTAGGTATAATAATGTCAACTCCTTTTTAAACAATACAGAAGAGCTTTTGGGGGAGGGAATGTTGTGGTGTATTTTAGGGATATTCATGTTCATTTTATCAAAACCCTATACCTATTTTATTACTATGGTATTGTCCATACAAATTATGCCTCATACTGATATAATGTCATACTTTTTCATACAGATAGACAAATTATATAAAATAATTTACAACATACCAATCCATATTGGTTTTCCTGGTGTTGCTGTCTCGATTATTTCTTCCAAGTTAGTTCCCTGTTGCTCAGTTGCTGGTTGCTCAAATCTTGATTTTGGTTGAGATTCATATCTGAGAAAATGGTAGAGATTTTAATTGCATGTAACAAATATGTACACTACATTATTTGAACTAACACACATGCAAATTCATATCTTTTGAGTTTTGATGAAGCGCATATAATCATAAACTGGGGGTTTAAGGATGGCTCAAGTATCTTAGACATATTTTTGTTGTTTGTCAAATATCTTACTAAAATATAATGAGCTCTTGACCCCCATCTACCTCATACAGAATCAGAATCAAAATTTTATTTTACAATTTCCAAAAAACGAAATTTTCAAAAAAATTACACATATTGGTACACATCTACTGAAGGTTCGGTCAAAATTTTAAGGTAGTATCTCTTTGGTATCATATGAAAAGTGAATTCCTTTCAAGACCATGCGGTAATTTAAGTCAACATATTTTACATACCTAACCATATTATAAATACAGAAGCATACATACCAAGAAACTGCTTAGTGATACAGAAAGTCTTTCTTTGATAAAATGTATGATGCTTGTGTCATCTCCTCTTGCTTCAGCTGGTATGTTCTACCGGTGGCTGTTACAGGGTCCACTTTGCAAAGGACTGCATGTCTTGCGATTTTAAGAACATCTGGCCACCTTGGATAACTAAATGACTGTGCTGGACCACAAGGATGCAAGAAAGACACCTGCACTTCATGTTCTACATCATCTTTTGAAAGTACACATCCCACCCACCAATTGGCATCATACGCACACGCTACAAAACCTGTTATGTGTTTCAAAGGGTACATTTTCAACATCTGGATTAACTTTAACACAATGCACCAAAGTTTCTTCAGATACAGAAAACACTTTAGTCTCCACTTCTTCTATGCTTACTGGTATGAATGCATGAAACCTCTGAGTCCCTGTTACAGCTACACCTTCACCAAACTGTCTGTAAAAGTCTCTCTTCTTCCAAATATTCGTCATTTGTCACATAAAAGAAAGTTATTGATGGAACGTTCTCCTTTCCCCACTCAAATAGTTGGAGTGGTGTCATGATTTGCTTTGAAAGAGGATTCTGGAGACTAGCTTTGGCTGCCAGCCTCTTTACTGACCCTCCAACACCATCCCACACTCCCTTACCATGTGCTGTTGCATAAAAATGCCACTCAGCCACAATGCCATCGAAATCTCTATGATGGTTGCACAAATTTGCAAATTTTTTGCAGTTCTTACATTGCGCTGCTGAACCCATCAGAGAAGTAATATACTTTCTGTAAGTTTGGCAGAAAATCAATTTTCAAGAAATCTAAAAGCTTTCTTTGGAAAACATGGACAAAAACTGGGTTGTGAATCAAGCAGTCTGACATAAAGACATAACCCTTATGTTTTAGAATATCTTCATTGTCCTTAAAATATACTACAAATGGATGAACTGTTGCCATTGAGTTGTTCCAGTGGAACCCTTGTACTTTATCCTGCAAAATAAATCAGTAATTCTCAGCAAAATCACATGTTACCACAGCTTCATCATGCACTAGAGAACATTTCTTTGCAGAAAAATATACTGTTTGCTGTTTGGCTATAAAATCGTGTCTCTTGAAGTTGATCAACTGATTTGAAAAAACTTGAATAAATTCCTCCGTAGATTTAGTCATTGTCTCAAAAGAACAGCGATCCACTGCTTGTAGGTTATATTTTCAATCATCTTTTCCTCAAGGCTTGTTAGCAAGGCTTCCTTGAAATCAATTATGCTGGGAAAGACAATCTTGGTATGTTTTTATTGGATTTTTATGTCCTGGGAGTTATTTTATTTAAGTGATCTCCAGCTATCATCCAGTTTAACATTTTGATGAGTGGTACAAAAACATACAATGTGGGTACCACTGACTCCAGCTATTATGCAACTCTTTGGTCTTAATTCTATAAATTTTGAAAACCCAATTTTAAGTACTGTAAATCAAAAACTATTTGATGTAGAGAGCTCAAATTGGTGTCATTCTCTTCAGCTTTTAATGAGCTTTAATTTGAACATTACTGTTGTGACGTGAATGTTGCTTCTGTATTTATAATGTGGTTAGGTATGTAAAATATATTAACTTAAATCATCGCATGGTTTTGAAAGGATTTCAATTTTCATATGATACCAAAGAGACACCACCTTGAAATTCTGACTGACCCTTCAGTAGATGTGTACCAATATGTGTACAATTTTTGAAAATTTCGTTTTTTGGAAATTGTAAAATAAAATTTTGAAACCACTTTCAAAATTTGTTTCTTTGCAAAAAACAAGCATTTTGTTTATCAAATGAAAGCCCTCTTCATAAGCTTTAAAATGAGACCATGCCCAGCCCTGTAGTTGAAACAGGTATCTTGCAAATTGTATTTAAAGTTTCAGCGATGAGCGGTTTTTGGGCAATTTTGTCAATTTTCAAATTTCAAAAACTCAAAAACCAGCAACATGAAAAGAAGTATATTTTCTATATTTCAAAATATATTTAACGAAATCCATGACATAAAAGGTTTATGCACTGATTCATTTGACTTTTAGTAGTCATTTATGATAATATGCTAATGAAACTAAAGAATACTAGTGACTTGCTTCATTTTTGCCTGATTTTAGAACAACAACGTTTGGAAATTTAAAAAGAACAGCTTGTTCAAGGTAGGCCAATGACAAATATGGATGACTGAAGGATTTTTTCCATGAAAAGGCAAGCAAGGCAATGCATTTTTCCACGGAGTGGGGTCGAGGTATATTTTCCCTCCAAATAGTGTTCCTTACTCTCTCTAAAAAATATCCTTCAGTTTCAAGTTACTATGTTCCTGCAACGCTCTTATAAATAATTAACATAAATGACTGTGACTGAAATGTACAATTTTAGATTGTTTTAAGTCCACTTTATGCACATATAGGCTAACCGGAACTTGACCTACAGTTTAAAGTGGGATCTGAACTACTATGAGCCTCCATCAGGTATCGAACCCGGGATCCCTTGATTACAAAGCACAACCAATTGACGTACAAAATTCAGTTATTTATCAAATGTCAAATACATTGTATAGGTGACAACAACTTCTGAGTGTTCAGTTTGTGTGCATTGGGTAAAGGAAGGCAACCTAAAGTTCTGCAATTTGAAAAAGAAAATAACACAATAAATACAAAACAGGCGCGGTTGGCTGTATAGCGCAAATGTGCAGTGAACCCCCAGAAATATACAAAATAAACAATAACTGAGAAGTTCATAAGCGTAGAGAGGCAAATTCTCTTAGCGAGAAGGAGAAACCGCGGGCCAGAGCCACTCAGCTCCCCTCTAGTTCCGTTTCGTGCAAAGCCTCTGCTGAACCTCCGCAAGCCAACCCCTACCATGCTAAAAGCTTAGGACGGCTAGCAGAAGCTCGACGCGTACATATGGCGAAAATACATGCAGTCTGAGACTGGAGGAAGGCCGTCTCGTCAAAACGGACATGCGCAGTTCGTAGGATCACCAGCGAGCTGGAGTGAATCACGCTCTTCTCTCTTCCAGTGTTGCACTATGTGTTTCAATTTGAATTCATTTGGCATTCTCTTTGTATTTTTATATTTTACAAGACTTATTAGATTAATGAAGAGGGTGTAATATAAATGTAGAGGTAACACCGAACGAAAGCTAGAAGTAGAGATGATGGGACAAATAAGATAAATATGATAGAAAACAACTTGCCTACACATTCAGAGTTTTCATCTTTAAGATGGAAACACTTCAGGTGGAAGGAGCCGAAAAGTCAAAAATAGCGCGAGGGCGAGTGGTCGCTTATCGGACAAGACTTAAACAACCTTTTGGTCTTCTTACGTCAGACTAAATTCTTTCGTTGTCATGTTAGGCTTTTTAGGTTTAGTTGTCTTAGAATATATACACTCAATTTTCGGGGCTTACCGTGCTTGACCAAAAATGTAATATTTGCTATTTATTCAAGCCTAACCTAACAATTAAGGCATTTCGCACTTATATCAGAAGACGACCAAAAAGTTGTTTGGGTTTCGTGCGATCAGTTATACTCTAGCGCGAGAGGGTGTTCAAAGGGACGCGCACATTTAACTTTCTTACGTGTCATTGTCTCCATACTTGTTAGTTTGTTTTGAAGTGCATTGCTGGTGATTGAAATATATATGGCATAGTGATACGTTGAGTGAAGTGAGGTGGATTGTGTATTGGAAGGAGTGTAGTTGTTGCTGTGCGAGAAGTTAACATATTGCATAGAATAGAATCTAATCGCTTTGATTTAGCGATATACTTTCGAATAGTTATATAAGAATTATCTTGTAATCAAGAGGTCTTGGGTTCGATTACTGATACATACTCATTTTAGCAGGCAGAGATTTGTATTTTTAACTGTAGGTTCAGGATCCAGTTCCAATAATATAGTCTATTTGACAGTGGTGGGACCAGAAAAGAGTTGGCAAGAGTGGAAGAGGCAAATGTGAGGCGAGAATATTTTCTGAATTCTGAGATACCCCTAAATACAATACCATACGAAAATCTTAAATTAAAATGATCGCCCCCTACACACACACTCCTTGGTGCTGTCACTGTTATCTGAATATAAAGCAAATTAACTTTGTCAGTAATCTACCGGCCAAAATTTGATAATTTTCCCAGTACTATCTCTACGAACAAAAGCGTGTAGTGTCTCAAAAGGTTTAGATAAGTCCACTTTGCATAATTTTGGTGAACCCCCAGGAAAATTATGCACGAGCCGCGCCTGATACAAAACCATGTAGTCACTTTCAAGGAATTATCAACTTAAGTTTTTTTGGACTGCTTCACTTTTCTGAAAAAGGTTCATTGCTTTCTTACCTCTCTTTTCATACGCATTCGTTTCACATAATGTGCCCAGATGCTGTGGTGTCAGGACAAAATGCTAAGTGCACAGCACCTTCTAAGTTGAAATCCTTTGGGCCGCACTGTCCCCAACAACAAACTATTTCACTTCTTCTCGAATTTCTGGCCTCTTCGTAACAGTCTTTTCAAAAGTCTGAAATGGTACGTTTACTGGAACAAATAGAACAAGGACACTACTGCCACGATACAACTCGCGTTAAATAATTTCCCGAAAACGACCTGCCTTGAAAGCAACTGAAATTTTTGTTCCAATTTGACAACAACACCATGTTTCAAGAGTGCAAAGCAAAACATACAACTGACCCTATGTACATTTATCGAAAAACACAAACAGACCACTAGAACACAAGAAGAAGTAATTCTTAACAACAAATCTGAAGAAATAAAGACAAGGGCCGCTGATCTTTATAGACTGTCGACAGTACAGGAAAATAAATGCGAAATCTCTTTGAGAGTAGGATCAATGCTTGCCTGTTGTAAATAATAACAGTAGTCTCACTTCAGTACCTAACATTCGGCCCTTAATATGACAACAACATGACATAATATGACACTGTAAGTGGTAATGTTTTCGGTAGAATATAGGTTTTAGATAGGGGGTGCGGAAGGAAATTAAAGGGTGTGCAAGCACCCCTTCATGCTCCCCTGGTGCCGACCCTGTGGCTACCTCTCCACAAGAGTAGGGAGAAGAGGACAAGGGCTTGACTTGTTTTAGTTGTTGTGGAAAACAGAATTGGTTACCAAGATACATGCATACACACACACATAAGTAAGAGTGATTCTTTGTAGTTAATCAACATTTGTATTTTTAGGGCCTTCCTGGTGGCGTAGTAGTAATACCCTCACCTTGTAATCAAGGGGTTCTGGGTTTGATACCCAGTGGAAACACGTTGCACAGTAGTTGGATCCCATTTAAACTGTAGGTTTAGTCCCGATTAGCTAATCAGTGCATAAAGTGAACTTGAAACAAACTCAATAAAACATGTGTATTTTTAGTCTGTTAAAATAGAAGCATTCATTTTTCCATTGTTTGTAAAATTGGATTTTATAGTGGGATAGAGCTAACAATTATCCACCCAGTGTAGACACCCTGTAGTGCGATGCAAAAATAAATTGAAGTTTGTCGATCTCACTGTGAATGATATCTGCACACAGTAAAATGTATTGGTATTATTTTTGAATACTGAAAAGTATTGAACTGTGAGATGCATTTTTGCATGCACTGAAATTTGTGGTTTTTGCTTAGTATGAATGGTATCTATACACAGTAATAAGTATTAGTATTATCTGCAAATCCTTGCTTTGGATGGAGACTGCGGGACGGCATGGGTTCGATCCCGGGTTCAGTCTTGGGAAATTTCGACCTGTGTATAGGGCCGGTGGCAACCCACCATCGTGAGGAAATTGGGAACTTCGAATGAGTAAGCGTAATCCGGTTGCATAGACCTAGTATAACAGCTGGGGATATGTCAGGCTGACCCCCCGACTATTCCAATCTTCGTTGAAGATCTCCATGCTTAGAGGTGATGAAGGAAAGCATGGGAGGGAGACCAGCAGTCGATAGGTAAGCAAAGGCCCTTCATGGGCTGTAACGCACAGGATTATTATCTGCAAATGCTGAAGCGTAGTGTAGTGAGATGCACAAAAGAACTGAAATTAGTCATTCTATCCAACTATGGATAATATCAACGTGCAGTAAAAAGTATTAGTATTATCTGCATGTGCTGAAAAAATATTGTGCAGTGAGATGCACAATAAACTGAAATTTGTCATTTTAGCTAACTATGAACAATATAATTGGCAATAAAAAGCTTTAGCATTATCTTCAGGTGCTGAAAAAGCATATTGAGATGCATTAAAAACCTAAAATTCATCAGAAAGAACTATGAACCATCAAAGATCACATTAACAATGAAAATATATACTTTTTGTAGACTTACCAATTTTGAGTCCATCAACCACACAAATCTGGTGACACCATTGCCAAGGTATTTGATTCATTGTTTAATTGTAACAACTATAACAGCAACAATAATCAACAATATGATACAGAATTAAATTTAGGCATTGTATTTTAATGAAATAAATATGTACATACGGCAGCAAAGAAATAGCTTTCATTAAATTACTGTATTTTTTGTATGAGAATGCTGTAGTTGAGCTTGTAGATGGAACTTCAGTTCCTATAACAACAGAGGCTTCATATCTTGGAAATATCTTTCTGATTGTTTCCAAAGTTTTGATATCTTTCTCCAGTGATGAAAGTACAACAGCAAATCCAATTTGATCTGGTGGTGTAGGGAATTCTGAAATAAATTAGATGTTTAATATAATTCAACCAAATCGTACAGTCATCGACACTTCTTCCTTGCAATAATTCCATTGACTCTTTAATGGTACCATTACAACCAATATGTGTCCATAACTACAATAATTTTAAGATTTTTTAACCAGGTACATAAGTTACAAAATATACCAAATTTATTTTAAAGAATTTCTCTTGTATTTTTCAACAGTTTGAAGTATATTGATATGAGAGTTAAACATAATATATCTTTCTTTTATATTTTTGTCAGTTCTTATAAATGTTGAATTTTCTCTCAATTTATTTGAAATAGCACATAACTTGACTTGAGTATGAGTTGTAAGTCCACTTTATGTACAGATAGGCTAATTGGGACGGGATCTAAAGTTTTATGTGAGATTTAACCATTATGCCACTCCAACAGTTATGATTAGAAGGAAATGACTTTACCACTAAGCCATTGGGGACATATTGAAATAGCAATAATGTTGTCATTATGATTAATATCATTCAACACATTAAGAGAATCTGAAAAATGAACAAGATGCTCCTTGAAAATGCATGAGGTGTATCAACCAGAAATGTTTTGCACTTTAGCAGTGCCTCTCTTGGTATGAACTGGGTATATATCAAAACTTCGTAGTTGGGAAGGTAAGAAGTTTAGTGATAAGTTGTGTGATGTCTCGATTCCTTATATTCTATTTTTATATTGTAGGATTTCCAGTGATACTATTAGTCATTTATGAAGTTAAAGGCACATTGTAAACATATTTTAACTGACACACTTTAAGTTATCGAATCATAACCTAAATTAGAGGATAATTTTTAGTGGAAAGGGTTTGTAAAGACTACACTCACCATAATCAGGGCTGTTCAAGATGTTGTTTTCCAGTGACAAATCCCATTCTAAGACATTTATAGGAAACACGTTCACATTGAAGATGATGCCAATTCCTGATTCAAATGACAAATGATTGAGAGCAATCCAGTCTTCCACTGTAAAAAGCAAGTTAGAAAACAGTCATTTATTTTCATATAATTTTTTCAGTCTAATTTTTCCTCTCTTCCTGCATGAACGACAACGGTAGCTAATGCTCTT
Organism: Lepisma saccharinum; assembly: GCF_977018435.1. Taxonomy (NCBI): domain Eukaryota; kingdom Metazoa; phylum Arthropoda; class Insecta; order Zygentoma; family Lepismatidae; genus Lepisma; species Lepisma saccharinum. Next base: position 55,918,706 of record NC_139236.1, on the reverse strand, counting down.
CTTATTTGGAAAGTTTACTTGTGGCCCATAGATTTGTTATTCAAATATCTATGCAATACAACTGTTTGGTATTCCAGTTAAGACTCAAGGTATCTTCGCAGGAGGAGGAGGGTCTGACTGTAGCACATTATCGGTGATAGGTGGATGGGATGCATTTTTTTCTTATAAAGAGCCCGACCTTGTGGCCGAGTGGTTATCACATCGCGCTGTGATGCCAAGGGTCCCGGGTTCTAATCCCGGTCGGGCTTGGTTGTTTGTGAATGTCCATTCATCAATTTCATCACTCATCCCCATCTTCACAAATTAGCCAAGAGGCACAAAACACGAAGTAAAATAAACTAAATCAATCAATCAATCAATCTTATAAAGTATATGCACTTATTGAACTTGCTTTGTATGATGCAAATGACAGGTCCATTAGCAACATTAATTAACTGATGTTAATAGTTACTTGCAACAGATGTAAGTAAAATGTTTCATATCTGAAAATGAAGAATGCAGCTACATTGTAAAACAATAGAACATCTATGAAACATAAAAGTTTCAACCAATTTGAGTTTTCAGACCATTTATTTTTAACTAAAGATGTTTATATTACACATATGGAAATTAGATAACAAAATAATTTATTCTAAAAATTCGGAATCATATTGCAGTTCAATTTTATTTTCTAGAAAAACAAAGGTTGGAAATATATATGTAGTATCTTATCTGAATTCAACGATATAAAATAATTTCAAGTGCCAAATAAATTAAACAATTGATAATTTCTAGACAACAGCGAAAGCAAACCACATAAAGATTCATGTGAATGCTCTAGAAGAAATTCTAAGCATATGTAATTTTTAAGATTTTGGAATATCATAGCAGATTTTCGAAGGAAGCGGAAAATTAAAATACAACTACCCTGGCACCAGCCAAAGGTCCATCCTTAAGATAGCTTGGTTAACTGTTGTGGCTTATCGCAAGTTGCATATTTTGGTAAGTATTTTATTCTCAAGGATGCATTTCTGAAAGTACAGAAATTTTTTAAAATGTTACTTTGCGTACAACCCTTTCATTTTCCTTGCATGTTACATTTTAAAGATGAGTCTAAATATAATTTAGAAATATTGATGTTACCTGATAAGCTGTCATTTTCTATAGAATTCTCTTCATTCTCCTTATAACTTCTGTCAATCTTAAGCCAACATGGAGACAATTCTCTGATGAGAGCTTCCAGTTGCCTGGAATCAAAGGAAGATGTGTTAAAAGCACTTTTTTATTTATTTAGAGCAATTAGTTGCATTAACTATGCACTTTGCAGTGCAATAAAACCAACCATCAACACTGGCTGCCACATGTACCTCTTGCAGAAGTGTTTGTTTATTAACAAACTATGAATGATTTTCTGTTTCCTCTTCAGGAAACCAAATATTTGATGAATTGTTTCATTATAAATTCTATATTTTCTATGTACCGTTTAAAAATTACAGCCAGTTTAACAATAAATTGATTCTCTGGTTTGGCTATATCAGCTAATAGTGTTAAACTACTGACTAACAGTTATCCCAAAAATATTGGAATTATGTACATTGAATACTACATCTCCTGATACGTAGCTTAATTTTGTTCTAAAGCAGCATTGTATCACTAGTGTTGGCAAATACATAAATAAATAAACTAGATCAAATTATTGGGTACGTATTTGTAGGAAATAAGGGGGTAGTAGAAAAAGTTCAATTACAGTTGTTACTATTTTAAATAAGCAAGAGAGAAAAATATAGAATATAAATAGCAAAGTGAAACTTACGTGACATTGGAATGCAGCACTTTTTTCAAAACAGTTGAGTCAACCGATACACTAAGAAATTTGTCATTGATAACATTAATTATCTGTTGTGGATTTATATCTAGTTCCTGTATATCACCTGGGACAGGCTGTATGATTAGCAACATAAACAGGCAGTGTACAACTTTTCTTGCCTTCATTCTCCATGGACTCTGTAAAGAAAATTTAAGAACATCGGAGAACATTGTTGGTACTACATTTTTTACAATAAAAAAAGAAAGACACAAGCCATTGAATTAGTGTGATTGAGAACTAAACTGTTGTTGCCAAGTGATAATACCAATTATGCTCTCTCTCTCTCTCTCTCTCTCTCTCTCTCTCTCTCTCTCTCTCTCTCTCTCTCTCTCTCCCTCCCTCTCCCTCTCCCTCTCTCTCTCTCTCTCTCTCTCTCCCTCTCTCTCTCCCTCTCTGATCCAAGAGACACTGAACATAGTGTCTGTCCAATAGCTTTTTGTTGTGAATGAATTGGCTAGCACGTTGACTTTCATCATTGGCATTATCTGACTTGCTTGAGTGTAGGCTTGCCAACTTTAAGTAATAAAATTCTAGGAGATTTCTTTACAGCCTTCAAAACCTTTACATTAAATTGTTCTGCTGTTGTCAGCTATTGTCTGTCTGTGCTCTTGGTATTGTGAATACAAAATTGAATCCACTTGATCAAAACAAGCTAGCAACCACAATTTGTAAGTAAACAAATAAGTAGATAAAAGTAAGTAATACTTTCTTTTCTTTCCTCGTGACTCCGTTCTGGCAATGACAACATGAACACTTAAACACACTTAATCCCATTGTAACATACTCTGAACTAAATCTATGTAATGAAGCAAAATTGGGTGGAGAGAATGTAGAAATCTCGAGGCTTTGATGCAACAATGCCTTTGTTTTAGTTTTCTGTGGATCTTGTGTGAATGCTTTGGCGCAGCAATGTGTTTAAACTTTCTATTTCTCTCTCCTCCAAAAGATGTCTTCGATTGGCAAATGAATACCGAAAGAAAATAGAAAGATAATTATAAAAAAATATATAATACAGTACTCAGTGACGTGTGGTGACGTCGACACTTAGGGTAGCAATGAGTGGCATGCCCCCCCCCCCCTTTAGGGCCCAGTATTCCTAAAAGAAGAACGTCAAATACAGGAAAAATTTCAAAGTTAGGAATGAGTACAAAAAATTGAACACACAACTTCCACCCACTTTCGAAAATCAAAAACGATTTGATTTGACTACTGAGCCAGAGATGCCGGATTTGAATCTCGGCTTGGAAATGGGTGATCTTTGTTTGTCCCTTCATCAATTCTATCGTATCGTCTTCGCGATTAGCCAAAAATGGCGGAAAGCGAAGTAAAATAAACCAAATCAAACAATCAATCAATGAATGATTTGATTTGATTCGCTTTTTTGAAGATGATACGACAAAATTGATGAAGGAACAAACACAAAGAACACCCATGTTCAGGTAGGGGTTCGAACCCGGAACTCCTGGTGTTGTAGCACGTTGTGGTAACCACTCCCCCCTCCCCCCCCCCCGGTTTGTTGATTTGACGTTTTAAGGCCATTTTATATACAGAAAGGCTAATCGGGACTAGATCTATAGTTTAATGTGGGATCCGAACCACTATATACCTCCATGGGGTACAGATCCGGGACCATTTGCACTCCTCCACAGACGTCGGCCGACAGCAAACATGTGAGGAAGGCGCTAACCATTCGGATACGTGGGTATCGGTAAAGCAAACTGCATTTTTCCTGAGTAGTAATTTTCAATTGAATTTTTGAAATACCATCTTTATATATGATTAACGTTTGTTTTTTTTCAAAAATTTTGCATGGCTTGATTTCCCTAATTTCCCCATCTCACGATCTCGTTACTGAAGGATCCGGGCTCAAGCCCTGGCCTTTGCATGAGTGTTTCTTTGCAACCAATCTTCACCAGTTTAATTTAATCAACGTTCATCGTCATGGCAGAAATTAGGTAAAGCGATGGATGAGAGAAGAAAATACAAATAATTTCTTCCCAGTGCATCTGCAGGGAACTGTGAAATCAGGAGCCTAGAATTCTCTGTTCATGATTGTCCCTTACGACTTTCCAAGCTCTTAGCTACTTATTCCGATTAAATCTATACAGCTAGAAAAAAAGATGGGTAATAAAACACACCTTTAAACAAACCTTTTTTCTACTTTCTTCAATGATATTCATTTGGCTTTTTGATTTCTGGGATACATTTTTCATTTCTATTTTTTTCATTATTCACTGCAGGCAGAGTACAACACATAAGAACAAGAATGCATGCTCGTCATGAATTCCAGCCTGAATTGTTCTTTGTGAGGTCCGTTCATCAGTTTCATCATATCATCACTCATCCTCATTTTCGCGATAACCAAATGTGGCAGAAAAGCGAAGTAAAATAAACGAGACCAACAACAAGCATTAGAACGCACGTTCACTTGCCCAAATAAGTACATCCATATTTATCATTGTTTAGCTTATCCATTTTTTTATTGGAGGCCAAGAGATTAGTATATTTAAATAAAACACTACTAAAAGAGAACAAGAGAGAGCGTGAGCAAATATTTGTTAATTAATCATTATATATTCCATATTTTAAAAAAAACATAGCCTAACATTTTTGTCTGCACATAAGACGTTCCAATTGCATAAATAATAAAAGTACATCCCATATTATACAACGTGTAAAAAGTAGTGTAAATACAGAGAACAGATGTACTGCAGAAAAATGTCCCCTTAGTTCTTTAGAGGATTTACAAAGGAAGCGAAGGGAATCCAATCCCCTATCTGTCCTATAGGAGATAGACTGGAGGACCTGAAAGCACGGGCTTTCAAACCATTGGAGCGGGGGTGAGGGGGCAAGGGAGGTAGAGGCAGAAATCTTCCCTTTCCCTTCGAAAACCCGTTTCTACCTGGAACTGTGAGGCGGAGAAAGAGCGAGCTAGGACGCTGAACGCACCGAGGGACGAGAAGCGCAGGAAAAAAAGTGTTGCATATGAACTGTGGCTTCAACTAAACAATAAATATTGTGATTTGAAAATAATTAGAGATTTGAGATTGATTGATCTATCTCTGCTAGACTAGCTACTCCTCAGTGTACGTCACTGACAGTACTAAATCTCGTCGTTCTGGGAGATATTAAAGTTTGTCCGGGAGACTGGGAGATTGACTTCAATTCCGGGAGAATTGGAAAAGCTACTTGAGTATGACAATTATTCTATTATTTTACTAAACTTCAGCATAGTAAACAGTGCCTGAAGTGGAAAATGTTTGCTGGCGGATGTTTAGTCCAGCTTTGAGGTTAGCCGGGGGGGGGGGGGGGGATAATCCTATGTTTTAGGATGGTGACAATGAGACAACTGGGTGGATGCTTTGCGAACATTTTTGTAGCTGGGAAGATACCATCCTCCCTCACTGATAGTAAAAGAAACTTACATTGTGGATTTTCCTACAAATTCTTACATTTATGTAAAAATTATGTAGTTGGTTGGATTTTTTCCCCCTTACATCATCAGTTATTGTGAATATATTGAAAGATAACAATACTTTTTTAAATATACCCTACATTAATGGTTCCACAATTTTCTTGGTTCACAGCACTCTCACATCAGATTTTTTCCTGTGGCATTCTTAGATCTTAAAGATGTTTTCACAGCCCAAAATACATAACAATTTTTGCTGTTAGGTTAGGTCAAACATAAAGAAACGTGTGCCTAATTCAATCAATTTAAACAATTGAATTCAATTTTAAATTTCAAGGCTTTTTTAATATTAAATTTTTTATTTAGGTTGAATGTTCATTTAATTACTTATTTATTTTGTAATAATTTGTAATTGGGAATAAGTCCTATGCAAAAATTAATTGCTTTTTAGAATATATATTAGTAGAGTAATCAGGTATGTTCAAAGTTATACTTGGTACGAGGCCTATTATTTTTATTAATTTAAGCACAATGGAAAACCTATTTTGACGATGTTTTTGTCGATTTTATACTATTGCAAATCTGTGATTTTTCATCTCATACTTCGTACGAGTGTCATAATTTTTTTCGAGTTAAAGTACGTAACACCCACACACACCTACGCACACCCACGCCCACCCACCAACACCCACACCCATCACACCTACACAAATTTACTTCTGGTCTACTTCCAGTCTACTTCTATTCCATCATGTTGCGCAACAAGTTATTACGCTACATTGTGATGGCTCGTAAGGATAAACTATTGCATCATGTTGTGCAACAAGTTATTACGCAATATTATGATGACCTCGTATCTGACGTGTTGTTTTCTGATTGGTTGGATTATGACGTAATGGGTGTTTTCTGATTGGATCACTGTTTCGGATGTTTTCAACGCGGTCCGCGCTTAGGTTACTTAAATGTGAAAGCATTACAGATCAGTTAGTATCGTTAGAGTGTTTGAAGAGTGCGGACGTGTTGTTGCAGTGCTGCTCATAATTTTTTGTTAAAAGTTAAGTATTTAATTTATTTTAAAGCTACATATTATTTATTATTTTTAAGTTTAAAAAGTGTATCAAGTGATTTTTTTTCTGAGTTTTGGTGTGATCAGATGTTACTTGTTGTCTTCTGTATAAATAACATAGCTGAAAATTTTATCGTAATAGCTACAATTATTTTATTATGAAGGTGGTTCAAGTTGTTTTTTACACAGATTGAATTTGTATGAATTTGTATTTGTATTGAATTTTGTATTTTTTTCAGAGAAAATTTATATATAAATACCAGAGCTGAAAAAAATATTATAATTATAACTATTGTCTTTTTTAAGTTACATTCTATCAATTATCGTAAGTTTAAAAGAATCTTATTGAATTTTGAGTTGATTGTGCGTCTTATTGTTATTTACTTAAAGCATATTTTTTTAAAGAATGTCATCTACCAATTTCATCGAATGTGCTATTTGTGGGAAATCAATCTCCAAAAGTAATATTAGCAAGCATAGGGCAAGATGTAGCGAAACAGGTTCAACAATAAATCGTTCGTTACCTACTAAGCCTTGTACTCAATGCGAAAAAATAATTAGCATTGCTAATTTAAGTAAACACATGAAAATTTGCAAAGCATCAACCGGACATGAAACATTGAAAAGAAAAATTGATCATCCTGAAACTGAAGCTTCTACTTCCAAACAAATTAAGATGTCTAATGACCAAAAGCCGATTAGATCTGCATTCAATAACCAACTCCAGGATTTCTGTTTTACTTCGAACCCACGCTGTGATATTTCTAGTTTCTTGAGTGAAATTAAAACATCTATCATAAATATTTTGAAAAATAAACTAGAAAACAACTCCATAAAAGTATACGTTGATCAAATTTGTGAATATGAGAAAAGCAATGGTACAAGAAATATTTTTTTTCACAAAACGAGAAACCAAGTTCTTTATTTGGCAGACAATAATAATTTGAACGTTTTTTATTCTAATCTTACTAGTGAATTGATTAGGAAACACGATGAATTCGAGGCTAAGGGATCAGTTTGGTCTTTATGTAGAATCCTCACAGGTTAATCGCTTATGTAAACAAATTTACACCTTTTTCTGCTTCGAGCTATGTTCCACTTCCGGTAGAAATTCAGCATAAGAGAGCTGTGCTGAACATTCATAACACTAATAATAAGTGCTTTATGTGGTGCATTTTAGCGGCACTTCACCCGGTTCATTGGATAGATAATCCGGAACTATAAGAAATATATTGATGAGATTGAATATACTATGAAAGGCATCGAATACCCTGTTGCTATTTCCGACATAACAAAGTTTGAAAACAGGGTGCGAAATAGAGAAGGAAAACGATTAGCTATAAATGTATATTCGTATAGTTCAGTTAAGAATTTTGTGCATCCTGTTAGGATAACTAATATTGTTGATGACGAAGCCATGTAAATCAATCTGCTTCTTATTGCTGACGATGATGTTCATCATTACACGCTAATTCGTTCACTCTCCCGCTTGGTCAGAAGCCAAACAACCAAGCATTGGGCGCACATCGAAGTTTGTCCAAGGTGTTGAACAGTATTCGAGGATCGTGACCAACATAATTACCAACATTTCCAAAATCAAGAAATTGCCAAACAAAAACTTGCTGAACATAAAGTCTACTGTGAAGTCAACAGACCGGCTCGCATGTTAATGCCCAAAGCAAATGAATTCGAAGAATTTAAAATGCACAAAGCTTTGTTGGAACATCCGGCCATCATCATCGCAGACTTTGAGGCTTTTCGCAAACCATTGTCTTATTGCGATCCGGATCCCGAATTTTCTTCCACAACACAGTACCAGCTTCATGATCCAAATAGTTTTGGATACGTTGTTGTTTGGCAGGATAGGATAGATAAACCATATATATATATCGCGGACCAAATGTTATTGAACTCTTTTTCTAAAAAATGGTGGAGGAGGTTGAGAACATTGGCAGGTTCTTATGTCAATTGAAATCAATGCTTCCATTATCTAGGGATGAACTTCAATCTTACAATAACATTGAAACGTGTCCGGTGTGTGATCAACATTTCACGGATGAGAATCGGAAAATATTTCACCATAATCATTTCACCGGAAACTACATTAGTGGAATCTGTAACACCTGCAACCTCAAGATCCAGAAGCCCAAATTCGTACCAATATTTTTTCATAATGGATCTAATTACGATTTCCATTTCTTAATTAGGAATCTTGGATACGATACGCAAAAAATAGATATTCTTGCTCAAAACGAAGAGCGTTATATTTCTATAAGTAAGAAAGTTAAGATTCCAGGAACGAATGAAATCATAGAGATGAGGTTTCTAGATTCTTTTAGATTCCTATCGGCAAGTCTCGATGCTTTAGCGAGTAAAGTTACTGACGAACAATTTAAAATTACAAAAGCTAGTTTTCCCAACATACACCTAGAACTGATTAAACGTAAAGGCATTTATCCGTACGAATATGTAACCGATGAATCTAAATTTGACGATAACACTCTCCCACCTCAAAAAGAATTCTTCAGTCAACTGAAAAAAACTGGAATTAGGAATGAAGAACACAAACATGCGAAATTAATATGGAAGGAATTGAGATGCAATACTCTTGGCGATTATCACGATGCATATATATATCAAATTAGACGTAACAATACTTGCTGATGTTTTCCAAGTGTTTAGAAAAACAGCAATAAATATTTATAAGTTAGATCCAGCATACTTCTACAGTCTTCCTGGTTTGGCGTGGTCTGCTATGTTGCTCCAGACCAGGATCAAGTTGGAATTGATATCGGACGTGGACATGTTACTTTTTATAGAAAGGGGGATACGTGGGGGTATGGTGCAATGCTCGCAGAGACATGCAAAAGCAAACAATATTCACATGTCTGAGAATCAATACGATGCAAATCGACCATCGAATTACATATTTTACGCTGACGTAAATAATCTCTATGGATTAGCAATGATAAGAAACCTCCATACGGAGGATTCGAGTGGATAGATCCTATTTCAATTGATGTTAATCATTTCGACGATCGTGAATTTGGTCTGTTCATTGAGGTGGACATTGAATTTCCAAATAATTTGCATGATACTTTTTCCGATTTACCTCCGGCTCCCGAAATTAAATGTCACCTGATTCTAATCAGAGGAAGCTTATGTTAACTCTGGAGAGAAAAGAGAGATATGTCGTCCACTACAAGAATCTCCAGTTTTTGATTGGGAAGGGTGTTCAGGTAGTAAATGTGAGAAGAATTCTCAAGTTCAAACACTCTCCATGGTTAAAATCTTATATTGAGACCAACACGAGGCACAGAACAGCTGCCATTTCAGAATTAGATAAAGATTTTTATAAATTAATGAATAATGCCGTTTATGGAAAAACGATGGAGAACGTCAGAAAGCATGTAGGCATAAAATTAGTTTCACATAACAATAAATGTAGAAAATTAGTATCTGATCCTAGATTCAAATCGCGAAAAATTTACAACGAGAATTTAACACTTTTTAATCTAGATATAAAATTAATAAAATTCAGAAAATCTATTTACGTTGGTGCAACAGTTCTCGACTTGTCAAAACTGTACATGTTCTAATTTCATTATAATATTATGAAACCCTTCTATAATGATAAGCTGTCAATTTTGTACATAGACACCGATAGTTTTATTTGTGACAAACACCTAGCCTCTACGAAGATCTTAAACATCCTTCCATGCTCGGGTATTTCGACACTTCTTCCTATCCTCAACCCAACAGATTTGGAATTCCTTCCCACAACAAGAAGGTTCTCGGCAAATTGAAAGATTAATTTAACGGTGATATTGTTGAGTTCGCTGGTTTGCGTTCGAAGATGGATACATTCAGAACAGAGAACAGCATCACGAAGAAAGCAAAAGGAACGTGCAAAGATACTGTGGAAAACAAACTAACATTCCAGGATTATACAGTATTTGTTGTCTTTCTTCACAGTCGAGGATACTTCGAGAGGATAATAGAATACAAAGCTCAAACCATGAGATTACAACGAATAAAATTAAAAAAGTAGCCCTGGATCCACACGACGACAAGAGGTGTATTCTCGAGTGTGGAATACATACTTTGCCTTGGGGACACTTTAGTTTAGAAGTTAATAATAATTGCAGTCAACACATGTGAAAAAAAAATAAACCTAACATCAAACTAAAATTTTGAAAATAACAAAAAAATCTACACGTAGTTTAATTTTTTATATATTATTCTCTCCTATTAAAATTTTTCTATCACTCTTTCATTATTTACATCATAAATATATGATTTCTCCACAATTAAAATTGCACTGCATATAGTATTTTCGGGTAGAGTTTCATGAAATTCACATACTAATTTAATATTAGTTCGATCATTTATAACTACCAATTTTCTTTTTGATGTATTGATTAAAAACATTGGTCTGTGAATTATGAACTCATCTGGATTATAATACATGTCTATGTTACCTTCAGTTACTCTTTTAAATGAATTATAAGCTTCATATAATTTTAAATAATCTTGTTCTGTAATGTTTAAATTGTAATTTTCACGAGGAAATACTTCATTTCTGCCATTCTTCAGATACACATTTTTAACTTTACACTTATCAAACTGGCTGCTATCTTTTTCCTGATTGTCATCTCTCCCTGTCTGAAACAGCACAGCTACAAACTCTGGCATGTCATATTGCAAAGATTGGAACTGATTAGTAAGATCAAATTCAAACAATTTACCCTCCACTGACCTCTGAATGCATTGATAAGTATAAAATTGTATCGGAATTTGAGGATTTTTCAAAATGTTGGTTTTGTATTTGAGAGTATAATTCGATTCATATTCAACTATAGGCATTCGCAACTCCATAGACTGGATCACACATTTCGTAGTTTCGGGTAAACTAGTCTCATTAGTTGTTCCATCTGCATTCAAAGTTTTGTATCTCATGATGGCATTATGATCATTGGGTGCTCTGCGAAATATGACACTCAAACTACCTTTCCACATAATTTCTTTATAATCAGAGAAAAATCCAAATAGCAATCTGATGGGGAACAGTACTGTGTGACTTTTTGCTTGAGTTTTTGTTCCAGCTTCGAACCCACCAACTTTATAATATGCACTCTCTGATTTGGACAGTTTCAATGTCCCCACTGTAGTAGATGTAATTCCAGGGCAATGAATCCTGTCAATCACTGTACCATGCTTCCTGACTTCAATTTGAGAAAATAAGAATGGAACAAAATTATCTATAAGTTTTATATTAGCCCCCGGGAGGGGATATTCTTCACCATTACTTTGTTTTACAATATCAAATTTTATATACAGATCAGATCTATGTGGATGAATGAATCCGTCCCCCACCGTGATGTCATACTGTATCTCTTTGTTGGGCTGATTCAAATTTGCAAATGTCCTCCTGTTTGGAGGGAAGGACTGTAATTCATAACTCGATATTTTCCATCTTGGTATTTATTTATTTATTTTAAATATTAATTTCTATTATCGCAGTGCTATTAGTACCGGCAAAATCGATTATCTCATTTTTTTCATTCGTAATTGTTATCTCTATGTAATTAACTTTATCAATAGAAACAGGGAAATAGACTGGTGGGATTGGGGAATAAAAGATAGGTTCCATAAATTCCGAATTCGATTTAAATGTAGCAATGATACCTGTCTCCTTGTGACTGCCAATCGAATTTTCTTCTGCTTTGATAATCATACCTTTGGCAATGTTACAGTGAATATTCAATGTCTCAATAGCTAAGAATTTTGGTATAAATTTACCTATGTGCCTAATACCTGGTTCTAATTTGCTATTGTTCTCAAATCCTAAAAGTTCTCCCATGGTAGATAAGTCCACTGTTTCATTGGTAGTTACAATCTCTACTCTGTGTGTTACAGAATTTTGAGAAAGCAAGACAGTGTTTGGAAGTTCAAATTGTAAAGTAGATAAGTTATACTGTCCAGGAGGAATAATTATTTTTTCATTACCTACTAATATAATATTGTTGTAGGTAGTTACATTCGGAATCAGATACATACTGTAGAATGCTCGTAGAGCTATGGATTTTGGATAGATAATATCATTGTGAAGATGTAGTTTCAAAACCGAAGTCTCGCTGGGGAGATGGAAAATTCCCATATTTAATATATAATACAGCTTTTTGAAAATCTTTTAATTTGATGTTTGGTATTTTATTTAAAATTCTGAGCATCGTAATGCAAACATGGCCACATATAATTTGAACGAAATCTTGAATACGATCGTCGTCGTAATAAATTTTAACATGTTTCAAGTAACGAATTAATTCTGTAGGGGGTACCGCTCCGGAAGAATCGAAAATAAAAGCATTTTTATTTTGTTTATAATAGCATATCCAGTGAGTACCAACGTTTTCTGACTTGTCCAAATTCACCACGCCACATTGTCGAGAGTGAGGACTACCTTTAGGGAGAGAATTAGACATGAAAACCCCCCTGAAGTGTTTAATTTTAAATATTTTAATTAAAGATTCAATGTCTTGGTTGTTAAGAGCTTCTTCTTTTTTTAATTTTCTTAGTGCTCTAGACTTCACACCTTTGCCTATTTTTTTCTCCATGGCAAGATTATGACGCTTTTGCTCTTCTAGTTCTGCCTTATTTTTTTTTAATCAATTACAGTTTTGGCAATAGCAGCACTACCCCAGCCAAACTCCCAACTGCTCCCAATGCAGCCAGGATAGCTGGAATGCTGAATATGAATCCACCACTGTGTGTTTTCTTTCTTGCATTTTGCAATCTTTTTAATTGTGGCGCACTGAGTAATAATTTCATTCCATTTCCTTTGGCTATACATTGCCTCTTCTTTTCTTGTTGTTTCTTATTTAAAATCAATGAAGTTTTAAATTTTTAAGATCATGATACGGTATTTGGTACACATCTCCTTTTGGTTTCATGTTGTTCTTGTTATTTTTATTATTTTTCAGGGTATTTATATTACAAACCCCACCCTAACTTTTGTTTTGTATTCATAGCAATAGTTGTACCCAATGCTGTTATTTTTTCACCCAATGATGCATCTCTGCTTGTTAATCTGCCAAAAGCTGCCTTTTCCAGTTTTTGATCAGCCACATGACGATCATTCAGATTTTTGTGTGTGTTGTATGCAATATCATGTTCTTTACAAGGTGCATCCAGAGGATTAATACCCCTGTCCCCTCTTTCTATTCGTTTCTCAAGTTTTGTACGAGGACCGCAATATTGGTAACCAGGTACGTGTAACTCGAACGGAAGTTTATTAATAATATCATTCACTAAACCTCGACCCTCTGATATATTCCAGAATTTAGGAGGTAAAGTATTGATAATTTTAATTAAGTATCTTATATCTTTAGGATCGTTTACAATAAAATTAGCTAATTTGTCACTAATCATGTTTACAATACCTATTTTCTCATTATGGAAATTATTGTTCCCAGCATTTTCCTCTACTACTATAACAAGCAACCTATCTATAAGTTTTCTCACATCGTTTATCCGTACAAATTCCTTAGGTAGAGTATTGTATTGTTTTATACCACTACCGGTTTTTAGTTGATTCCAGATAGGTTTAATCAGATTTTTGTATTTATCCCCGCTGCTCGATTTCACACGCTTTTGACTGGCATCATTATTTTGGTACAAAGCATCAGAGAGTGTCAAAATTTCAGAGTAACTTAGATAATCATCTTCTGTAAAAATTTTTGGTTGTTTTTTGGTAATGAGCTCCCATAGCCCTAGGGTACCAGGATATCTGGACCAGCTGTTTCTCCCACCCAAATTAATTTTTATGTTATCCCCTTCAAATGTTACTTTAGACTTGCCAATTTTCCATACTACGCCTTCATTACCCTCCATAGTTGATTACAATCCAAATACTTCATCTTTTTCGAATTTTCCTGTACTCAAATAATCCCTTGCCAGGGGACCCAACTCGATTTTCTCTGATTCTTCCATAGCTACTTTAGCAGGTGGTTCCTTAAGTACCAGAGGAGTGTGGATACTAGACAATGGCGTAGGAGGAAAATCTGCATAATTTTTAGCAGTAAGAGGTACCAATTCATTGATGAGGTTTTTATTTTGTTCTGTCACACTCTTAATCTCTTTACCAAGACCACTGATTGCATCGATAATAGGTTTGGTCTTGACGCTTGTGTTGTTCGTAAAAACCTCGATTCTCTGATTTCCGACCTTTGAAACGTTTGGACAAGTACTCTTGTAATTTCGAATTATCTTCTATTTTATGTTTTGTCATATTTTTGTTTTTTGATTAATGGTTATTTTATATCGTTTCAATGTTTAAAAAGTCGTTGATTTTATTTCTAAATTTACCATTGTTAAGTTTACGAGTCATGTCGATAGTAACAAATTCAAATTTGGCGCTGTTCCAACAAGATGAACAGAATTTTGAAAATTGGTTGTATTTTAAGTCTCCTCCCACATAATCATCGTATACATGTTTCAAATTAGTATGATCTTGACGAAACAAACAGATTAAGTTTGTATTATCTCGTAGTAATTGTTTGGGAATTTTGGAATAAGTTTGAGCTAAATAAAAGCGGTCTATTTCTTTGTGACGACCCTGTGTAAAAGAAATTCTAATTTCATTCTGATTTTCCAGAATAACATCATCAAACACCACAACAGAACTTTTCAAACATTGGTCGAGAGGTTTTATTGTTGATGCAAATGTAGCTATGCCCAGTCCCTCGTACAGCTTCATGAGTTGTTGGTATTTCGGTTGTTCTAAACTCTTTGAGAATACATACAAGTGTCTATTTTTCCAATCTAGCCAATTGGAGGCAAGCAAGAAATTATCAACCAGCAAAGTGGTTTTTCCACAACCTGATGGGCCGGCAATGAAGCATCTTATGTTATCAGGTAACAACTCTCCATTTTTTTTATTAGTTTCCACTACATCTGGTAAACGTTGTACCACATTCCATGTTGGTGTCAAAGAATCAGCTGGTTTGCTTTTATCCAACTTTTGTCTGGCAGACCTAACCATTTCACATACAATTTATTATTTTTCTTCTTCAATATTTTCTCGATTAGATATGTATCTCGATATTTTGTTTTACTAAGTTCCTCTTCATAGAATCTCCCTTTCAATATTTTGTTATGATTATCTTTTATGATATATGTATTTCTATTCCCTGGTAAGACTTGAACCACTGAGAATAACTCCGTACTCCAATTTTTAGTAAAACCTTTTTCGAATAACTGTGTATATTTACTGACCCTCACCTGATCCCCTATTTTAAACTTTGGCTTCTTGATAGTGTATGTATATTTTTTACAATAAACAGTAGAAATCAATCGTTGCTCATCAGATTTGGTTAACTCGGCAGGTTTCATGTGAATAGTACTGTGTACTGTATTGTTGTAATCATGAACTAGCTCGGGTAAAATTTGCACCCTGTAGAGTAAACTGTCTCCATATGCGATTTTTTAATGTCCTGTTGAATCGTTCCACTATACTAGCTTTCAGATCACTGTATGTAGAATAATGTTTAATATTATGTTGTTGCATGAACTTAGCAAATGTATCTTTGTAAAATTCTTTCCCTCTATCTGTCTGTAAATATTTTGGTATCCTTCCCTCACTGAATATCGACTTAAAAGCCTCGGTAACACAAGTACCAGTCTTGGATTTTAAGGGAACAGCCCATGCATATTTGCTAAAAGTATCAATAACTGTAAGCATATATTTGTAACCATGATTTATCTTATCCGAATTTTTTAAACTGCCCCTTGGAGGGCCATCTCGATCAGATCAGCCTGGAAGAATTCATTTAAACCTTTCGTTACTACACTTAATCGCTTGTAATTGCGACGGGCTGGTTTGTGTAATTCATGAACTATATCTTGTCTTGACATCGGGTTCGAAGTGAGAATATCGCATAAAATGGATTGTGCTCAGGGTATAACCGCTTTATGTCAAATACTAGCTTGTCACCAATTTCAATATCAAAAACTGATAATTGTTCGTCGTCATGTACTTTATATTTATTGGTAGACTCATCCCAGTGTGCAATAGGTATTTGAACTGCCTTGTGTATACCATCTTTTCGCACTATAGTAAACTGAGGAACTTCAATATGTTTTCCATGTTTTAGAAAACTAAACTTCAGAAATCGTAAACTACCATCAACAAAAAATTCATGTACCTAAGTGTACGAATATAATTTGTAAACATTGCCAGCATTGGCATACGTCCAGTGCCCTCGAGCATTTGGAACACTTTGTAACCTAACAATTTCCACAGAATAAAATTGACGAGTATCTACATCATCTACTCTGCTTAATACCGATTCCGAGTGTTGTTGATAGTACGAACGAACTCGTCGTAGCTAGGTTTGATTTTTACATCAACATACAGTTGTATATATTCCTCTTTGAGATCGTGAAGTTGAGTAGCAAAACCTGATAAAACAGATTCTTGACTTGCTAGAAGAGTAGTAATTTGTAATGTAATAATAGAAATAATCTATTGTAAATTTTCTACAAGTTTCAGTTTAGAACTCTGGGTAGCAAGATCGTGTACTTGACTTCTGATTTCTGTAAATAATGCATGTAGTTCGTTAATTATTTGATTGTTGGGGAGACTAGCAATAGTTTCTCTGATTTGCGCAATTTCTGCTTGAATGTTTTTGATATCCTCAGATTTTAAAATTCGATGTACTGCTCTCCTCATAGCTCTGATTTTCTGAGAAGTAGGCAAAGCAGCTACAGTATTCTGAAGTGTGGTGAGAGTTAATTTTATGGCATCGAGTTCTGTTGCATCAGCTGCATTTTTCAAAATTTCTTGCAGTTGCGTTATGTCATCCTGCGTAGGTGTAGACTGTTGCAGTGTCTCTAATTTACTGTGAATGTCGTCAATAAGATGATGGAAATGCGATAATTCTAATTCAGTATTCAAGCTTTCAAGCTTAGTAACTTGCTGTTGAACTATAGCTAGAATATCAGTAATGCCAGGCAGTTTCGATTCCAGAGTTTCCTGTATACTTGTTAGCTCATTTCTCATAGTTGCCATAGTATCTTCTATGTGAGCTATGGGACCTTGTATCTTCCCAAAATCTTCATAAGTCTCCAACTGCAATTTGATGCCGGCAACGCTCCGAGCAATAGCATTTAATTCAGAAGATGAAGATAAATTATTGATAAAATCTTCCAATGTATGTAGTTTCGATTGAACTTCTGTTATAGCTGTATGCAGTTCATCTGTCTGTAATTCAGATTTGATACTTTGTGATGTAGGAACTTCGAAAGATTGAAACTGCTAGCTAGCATTTACCTGCTCATATTCTTCTTGAGTTTTGATATTCTGGATGATGGTTTGCAGTTCGGTATGAATACTATTTGCCTGGTCATTTAATTGCTGTTTTAACTGTTCGGTATTCGTTCTCTGGATTTGTCTAAATTTATGAAGTTCTTTTTTCAAGTTGGCAATATTTTCTTCTAAGTTCTGAAGATTATCTATTGAAGCCAAATTAGTATATTTCTCAAGCAAAGATTTGAGTTCTCCATCAATTTTTACTATAGGATCAATCAGTTGAGTTTGAAGATTTGTAATCTCGGCTTGAATATTTAGATTCAGCGAATTCTGTAACATGAGTAAATCTGATTTCAGTTTCTTTAGACATACATCTAAACTAGCAATCTCGCTGGAATTATCTGGAATCTCCTGTCGCCTTCTATTACCAAATATATCCATGTTTTTTTTGTTTTTAGGTATTTTATATGTTAATAAGAGGATAGATTATTCTTATTTCGATAAACAGAGGAATCAATTTATCATACTCTCCAATTATCTCAGCATACAAAAATTCACCAGCTTCCCCATCATAAGACGTATCAGGAAGTAATGTACTATGTTTAATTCTATACAAATTTCGACTTATGTGCAAAACTGCTGCATTCGGTGCAGAAACGTTTATTTGAATTTTCCCACTTTAGGTAACTTATATGATGATAAGTTATTATTAAATACAAATAAGTGCTTTCCAGTATCCTCGTCAACATGAGACCAAATACTATTCAAGTGAACAAGAAGTAACCCTTTCAATTGATGATAAATTTCTCTAAGTACATCCATGTTTACTGGAATTCTCTCTACAGGCTGATTATGTTGTTGCTTTTTAAACCCAAAAATATTCATGACGTTTTATTTTATATTAGCTATTTTTTATTATATATAAATATATATTTGTACTAAGTATAAAAAATTAATAAGCACATATAGTAAAAAGAAATATCACCCTGTGCGTAGCACATGAAAAAAATTATGAGCAGCACTGCAACAACACGTCAGAAACGAGGTCATCAAAATATTGCGTAATAACTTGTTGCGCAACATGACGCAATAGTTTATCCTTACGAGCCATCGCAATGTAGCGTAATAACTTGTTGCGCAACATGATGGAATAGAAGTAGACCGGAAGTAGACCAGAAGTAAATTTGTGTAGGTGTGATGGGTGTGGGTGTTGGTGGGTGGACGTGGGTGTGCGTAGGTGTGCGTGGGTGTTACGTACTTTAACTCGAAAAAAATTATGACACTCGTACGAAGTATGAGATGAAAAATCACAGATTTGCAATAGTATAAAATCGACAAAAACATCGTCAAAATAGGTTTACCACTGTGGTTAAATTAATAAAAATAATAGGCCTCGTACCACTCGTACCAAGTATGAGATGAAAAATCACAGATTTGCAATAGTATAAAATCGACAAAAACATCGTCAATATAGGTTTTCCATTGTGCTTAAATTGATAAAAATAATAGGCCTCGTACCAAGTATGACTTTGAACATACCTGATTACTCTACTTATATTTGTATAATATTTTTTTAAAAAATATATTTGTATAATGTATATTTTAAAAGGGAAACACAGATTTGTATTATTTTGTATTAACATTGCATAGCATGTGACACTTGTAATTTTTCTAGTCCACTGTTGTGGAAGAGATAGAATGAAGTTATACTTGAGCCTTGATCTGTTTGAAATAAGCCGGCCTCTGTGGCAGAGTGGTTAGCACATCGTGCTATGATGCCAGAGGTCCCGGGTTCGAATCCCAGTCTGGGCATTGCTGTTTGTGGGTGTTCATTCATCAGTTTCATCATATCATCATTCATCCCCATCTTCGGAATTAGCCAAAAGTAGCACTAAAGCAAAGTGAAATATAACAAATCAATCAAATCAAAACTGTCTCAAATAAGTTCTAGGGGCAGCTAACTCATATGTTGTCTACGTACTTTCATCTTGCATTAGAATTTTCAATATCTTCATTTTACATTTTTCACCTCAGTGTTTGTCTCTTGTCTTCGTTCTCTGCACAATCTATGCTTATGATTCCATTCTATGACATACATATGTTTAGGTCTTGGTGGTGCTCTTTTAAAAACTTTCCATGGCAAGCAAGTACTGAGAGGATGCAGCCATCAGCCTTGTTTGACTGTGCTGACCTGAACACAGGATTTCCCAATCAACCAACTTAAGACTGCGTCTACAAGGCAAATTTGGGGCAATGAAAATATTTAACACTTGAAGAATAAGAAATGCAAATACTTGTGGACTAAAAACCATCACATCTTTGCAGATTTTGGGAATTTGATTTCTCTTTTTCACAACATTGTCTCTGTATATATAAATTAACAAAAAAGGACAACCTAATTTTGCTTACCAGAATTTAAACAGTTTGAAAGTAGAATCTACAGCCCGGTGGATTATCAGGGATCTTCTAACATTATTCTGAACAGCATCTGCAAAACAAGGAAAAATACCCAGATAATCATAATTAGTTTTTGGATAAATTATCATACAATACCTAGTGGATAGATTCATTCATTGCATACTATCAACTACGGATGGTAACAAAATGAGATGAAACTTTCTAGAGCTCATCTTGTTTGGTGTGAGGCAGTCTGCCTCGATTTATAAGCATCTCATTCACATCTTTGTTTCATTTCTTGTTTAAAGTTTGTTTTATGTGTATTTTAAGCACATATGGGTAACTAGGACTAAACCCACAGTTTAAAGTGAGATCCAAATGCTATGTGCCTCCATCGGGGAAAATCCAGGACCCTTTGATTACAAGGTGATGACGTTGTCTCTGTCTTGAGTCAAGAAATATATAGTATAAGCAATATGTACAGCATGTTATCGGAGAAACTTTCACCTTATAGAGGTTATTAGCCAAGTAACCAGAACCATTGGGCCAACTAGAGTTTTTACCTGGGGAAGGTAAATTCCTTGAAATGTGTAAAACTAAGTAAACTCTAGAAAGTGTTGTGTGAAGTTTTTATTTTACAGT
This sequence comes from Lepisma saccharinum, assembly GCF_977018435.1. Taxonomy (NCBI): domain Eukaryota; kingdom Metazoa; phylum Arthropoda; class Insecta; order Zygentoma; family Lepismatidae; genus Lepisma; species Lepisma saccharinum. The sequence continues at coordinate 55,898,032 of NC_139236.1, read as the reverse complement.
AATAATTTATAGTAAAGTTTATATTTGGCTTCACAATAAATTTTATATGTATCACAACACAAACCTAACTATACTTAAGTTTTCAGTATGTTGGTAGAACATAGAACCCACCCGTTGGCCCAGTGTTAAACCATGGCCAAAATCACCATTGCCCAGCTGTATTGTATGTTCTTTCATTTGGCCAGCCATTTTTAGTACAGTTGGCCAAACTTTGGGCCAACCACTTTTGGTTTTTTGGGTAAGGCAAACTATTTTTCTTCATAATGTTTTTCCTGTTCGACACCTTACATCTTCGCTATGAAACATTGAAGAATATACACATTGTGGACAAAAAATTAGTCACCCCTAGGTAGAACATACAATCTTTTTTCCCAGCCCAACAGATCACGTCCTGATGGCTCTACACTGGGCCACCGAGCAGTGACCTCTGATAATGCTTGAACAGTTACCTCGAAAGCTTATTAGCATCAGTCATGTCCAGGCAGTTTGTGACATGGATCGCAAGTCAGACATGACGGAGTGACAAAAAGGTGTCATTGTGTTTGGGCGTGCACATGGACACAAAGTGAATGAAGTGGCCCAGTTTGTCGGTGTGTCAAAGGTGACAGTCCAGAGGGTGTACCTTTCAAGAAACCTCAAATTTGGACTGTGGCCGAAAAACGCTTATGACTGACAGGGATCGTCAACGTGTTGTTCGTCTTGTAGCTGCAAATCAGTTTCAAAGTTGCCAGGAATTACTCGAAACCATACTTTCGCAATGTGGTAGCATCCGTACTGCAGCAGATTCATGCAGTGGTCCAATCCAAAAGTGGTGTCACCAGCTATTAAGGACATTCTGGTTGGGGTGACTAATTTTTTGTCTGGGGGTATGTAAATTTATCCTTGAATGCATGCTACCATGCTGCACAGGTTCATAGTTGCCACCAATGGATTAACCTAGCAATTACAGTAAACAAAATATATGACCTGTTTCTAAGAACTCAGATAGATATCTACTTGGTATAGTAGTATGTCCCAATAGAAAAGTAATTTTAGGTTACAAACTTCATACATAATAGTTTGCCAGTATCGAGTCTCGGACACTAAGTATAGTTTTGTTTCGATTTTACAGGGCTTTTTGTTTTATTGATCTTGACAAGCCTCTAAAGGTTTGGAATAGTTTTGAAGTAAGTTAAATGACTAATTGATGGTCATTTAGATGATAAATCTGGCCAAACTTCCTAATGGTCATCCCTAACTAACTAACCCCATCCCCCAAGATTGAAATTCTGGGTACACACTCACTGGGGCTGACAGATTATATAAGGGTGATTTCATCTCAAATCATACAGGTGCTGTCAACTCACCATCACTGATTTTGCTGAAAAATATATATGTGAAAGGATCACCTTAGTCCAGGGGCATAGGTCAATATTTCTATAGTCTTTGGGTTTTTGAATGAAGGGAAAATTGTGACTACCTGTAATACGTTGCTAGTGTGGTACACAATCATGTACTACCAGCTGTTTTGCCTGCAACTGTGGCATATGGCCTATATGACGTCATAAATCCAAGATAGCTGCCACTTCATGTACTAACAAAAAATCTACCATAACTCCTTTAAGAGTGGTTTTTGAGAAAACTTTATACATATATTTTTTGTTCAGAATTAAAAAAGGAATAAAATTTATTCTTACAGATTTCTTCATATCTTGAACTGTTATGGAGATATAACCAGTGAAACTATTTTATGTCATTTTCTGCAAGGATTCTAAGCGTATTTTACGCTTTACTTGACATTCTGTCGTATAAAGAGGACAAATTACTGCCTGTGATATTTTGTTGATGCCTACTATTGTCGCGTATGGTGGCCTGTATGGTCAATTTGACCATTTATAAGTTTGTTGGGTTTTTGCACGAAGGGAGGACATGTGTATGGAGGATGCCTTCATTTGGAGGCATGGAATCATGTATTACTACAGGTCTTTTTGCTGGAAAATGTGTCAGAGACCATTCATGATGTCCAAATTCCAAGATGGCCACCATGAAGATTCTGCATAGAGAAGACTGTCCGTATCCTGATTTAGAGTTCGATTATCAGAATTTACTAGAGGCATTTTCTGTTAATAATTAAAAAGTATAAAACTTTATTACAATTTTTATAACTGCAGTAGTGTCCAAAAGTTAAGCATGACTAAGATATGAGAAAATGTTTCATTAATGAAGTGTCAGAACTGCATAATGAGTGAAAATTAATCAAAACGTTATCTGGTACACAATAGAGTGGAATGCATGAAATTAACAATTGTTTTTTAGTACAAAACACACATGCAAGAGATAAGACAAAAATATCACTTCCTTGACAGAAAAGATGTTTGTATGGGTTGACGTTACCACTGACAGCTAAATAAACTTGCAACGATGTAGCACATGCTCTTTACAAGCTGGTTCCAGAGCTCTACAAGCAGCTGGTGCCATTCTCCATGAAGAGGAGTGCAGATCTCTGAAAATATCCTTGGTGGAGGATCGCGGGCTAACTCGTCCACAGGATTTATGTCTGGGGACCTCGGTGGCCAGTCCAAGCAGTGGATTTCTTCATCTTGAAGAATGTCATCCACGAATTGGTTCGATGCGCACATGTATTATCATCCTTGAAAATGAAGTATGGGACGACTGCGCCTCTGATAAGTCGCACATGATGATGGAGTACCTCGTTTCTGTGGCTCTGGGCAGTGTCAGTACCTCCAGCAGATACATGCAGCTCCGTACGTCCATTGAGCATGATGTTTCCCATACCAGTATCCCTCATCCACCAAACTGATCCCTATCCACGATATTCCTTGGATAAAATCGTGATCGAGATTCTTTTCAGATGAATGTGCGACGGGAATCATTTTGCAAACTGAATCTGGACTGATCTGTGAAGAGCACGTTCCTCCATTCATTGAGTGTTCAATTTCGTTGATGCTGACTACACTGTAAGCAGGCTTCTGTGCACTGGATCAAGCGGGACAGACACTACTGGACATCTGACATAGAGACCAGCTATCCTGAGTCTCGGGTACACAGTTTGGCGAGAGAACCTCTAACCCCTGAGGTGGGTGCAAGCTCTGAGGACAGTTATCTTGCAGCCATCGTCCGGTTTCGTCGTGCAGTTAAAGCCAGATATCGGCCCTGTTGTGTTGTTGTTTCTCGTTGATAACTTTCTGGCCTACCATTAACGTCTATTGTGTCTTGGAACCGTCGCCAAATCCTGGAAATGACTGTGGCACAGTCAACGCAGCTGGGACTTCAGTCTGTGTTTGACCTGCTTCCAGGCGTCCGATGATTCTTCGCTGACATCTTTGTGCCATGTTGTTACTATACATTGCACACTTCACCAAGAGATTGTCCTCCAATCACAATGAGTGTTCGATACAGAATGAGGCACTCTTGTTCTGATATGCTGTGTTTTGTTTACCTTTCAATACTGTTGCCTATGCGCGTAAGGTGAGTTACACTCCTTGATATTTATTTATGGTGATCGTGCAAATCTTCCCCTCCCATTTTTTTTACTCTTTGGACACTACTGTATTATAGTAAAGGAGTAATGACGTCGCCTGTGACTTCTTCATTCAACACTGTCTGGAGCTCTAGGCAGTTTCAATATGACAGGAATGACCTTCTTGTCATCCACATTTTCTCCCCCCCCCCCCTTTCAACAGCCTATTGGGCTAAATAGATTTGGATGATCCTTTTCTGCTTTTATCTCACTCGAATAGTTGGAGGTAACAACTCCTCCCGATAGAAGGTGTGAGGGGACTTTGGTTGGAGCATGACGTGAGCCTTGAACATTCCTTTTCACAAACAGACACCATAGAAGTTTGCCGAAATCTTTGATTTTGGTGTCAGCATGTATACTATATGAATGATTTTTTAAAAAATGATGTCATCATATTCGGGGTGTAAGAGACACCCGAATGTCAACCTCACTTCCATGTAGTACACCCTGGACTGCATTTTGCAGATTAACAATGCTCTGGTGTCTGGGCCTCCCGATGACACAGTGGTAGCTCTGTCGCCTTGGGTCCTGGGTTCGATACCTGGTGGAGGCACATATAGCAGTCCAAAATTAGCCTTACTGTGCATAAAGTGGACTTAAAACACCAATTCATTCAATCAGTGCTCTGGCGTTTAGTCCCATGGGACTTTAGTTGTGTGCTGCCCGTTTGTGATTGTCCTTTCATCTATTTCATCTTCTCATCATTCATTCTCATCTTTGAAATTAGCGAAAAGTAGCAGAAACGAGAAGTAAAATCAATGAATTCATTCTTTCATCATGTTCAGGAGAACCAAAGTTTGCAAGAGATTGACGCACATCATCTTCTGCACCATCAAATACGTTTAACAGCCACTTTCTTGCCTTCTTTGCAAGTACAAACACAAAGTGGGATACCATTAATAGTGTGAACACTGCCACCAAAGTGTCCCTTACACCTTTCACCAGAAGTTACTTCCAAGTATTGGAGTGAAATAAAAGAAGAAAAGGAACATCCAAAAACTACCCAGCCCAATAGGCTGTTGAAGGAAAAAGAAAATGAGGATGACAAGAAGATCATTCTTGCAATGTTCATACTACCTAGAGCTTCAGAGAATATTACAATTATGTGGTTGCGGAAAGAGAAAATGTTCATGCATATGCTGGGATCAGTCCATGTGACGTACTGAACTGTCTTTGTAGTGCGAATGAAGAAAGTGTAAAAACAATGACTTACAGGACAGATATTCAGATCAGAGTGCCTAGGAATTTGACTAAAGTGACTGTATCGATGACATGATTTTTACCAAATTATTACATCCACTCTTAATCTTGATAACAGGTGAGCTGCTTAAATTTCAAAAGACAATGCGGAAGTCAAAGCTGGTGTTATTACTCCTTTACTATAATAGTAATAGTAATAATAATAATAATGAATATTTTTCACTTATTTATTAACAAAAAAATGCCTCTGGAAAAATCTGATAATTGAACTCTAAATCAGGTTATGGACAGTATTTTATGTGCAGAACCTCAATGATGACCATCTTGGATTTCGGACGTCATGTATGGTCTCTGCACATTTTCCACCAAATCACCTGTAGTAATACATGATTGCATGCCTCCAAATGAAGGCATTCTCCATACACCTTCCCTTCGTGTAAAAACCCAACAAACTTACAAATGGTCAAAATAATGACTCCCAAAGGAGTTTAGGAGATATTGTTGTTTTTCTTTGTTAATGTGTGCAGAGGCAGCCATCTTGGATGTATGGCGTCACACAGACCATACGCGACAATAGTAGGCATCAACAAAATATCACAGGCAGTAATTTGTCCTCTTTATATGCCAGAATGTCAAGTAAAGTGTAAAATACGCTTAGAATCCTTGCAGAAAATGACACAAAATAGTTTCACTGGTTATATCTCCATAACAGTGCGAGATATGAAGAAATCTGTAAGAATAAATTTTATTCCCTTTTCGATTCTGATCAAAAAATGTATCTATAAAATGTTGTCAAAAAACACTCTTAAAGGAGTTATGATCGATTTTCTTTGTTAGTGCATGAAGCAGCAGCCATCTTGGATTTACAACGTCACATAGGCCATATGCCACAATTGTGGGCTAAACACCTGGTAGTACATGATTGGGCCCGTTCCGAAAGTAGCACGAGTTTAACGCGTTAAAAGAGTTATGGTAACTGGCTGTCTCATAACTTCTTCCGTGCGTTTCGTGAGTTTCATTATGCTGTCCCAAAAGTCGCATTCTGTACGTTTCGTGCAAGAACGAGATTCACCAAACGCACGGGCCAGGAGGCTGGTTTGTTCCGTGAGAAACGTCTGCTCCTTGCAGACAAGCACGTGCTGATGGATTCAAACTGCACTACTTCGGAAAATGTACTATAATTTTAAGAGAGACCGATATGAAGCAACATGCACAAGATGAGTATGCCTTGACCGTACTTAGAATGTGATTAAAATGAGTAACAGTGTCCACAGTAGAGTTTATTTTTGCCATAAGGACATTCCTTCCGCTGACGCCATGCGGAAACTTTCTCTAAACAAACGATGCGCCTGCGCTTTCGCCTAGTGTGTCCCATAAGTCTGTAAAATAACTGGTTTCACAGATTCACGAGCCCAGGTGTACTACACTAGCAACGTATTACCGGTAGCATGCACGTATCCAAGGGGGGATTAGGGGGCTCGAGCCCCCCAGAAAGTTTTCTGTTTATAAAATGAGGTTTTCGGTTTCTTGTGGTGTGAAACAAAATAATGTGACGATAATTTAAGGAGAGAAATAATTATCGAGGCAAGACGGAGAATGTTCTGTAGCCCTGTTATTGATAATAGCATGAATCCAAGGTGGGGTACAGGGGGCTCGACCCCCTTTTTTTTCAGTGTACACTAGATAAAAATAGGTTCTTGGCATCTTGAATAATGTGATGATAATTTGAGAGAAATAATTATCGATACAAGACTGAGAATGTTCTATAAGCCTGTCATTGTTAATAGCACGTATTCAAGGTGGGGAACAGGTGGCTCGAGCCCCCACTTCCAAGGAAATTTTTCAAATTTACACCAGATAAAATTATGTTTTGGATTCTTGAATAATGTGACGATACTTTAAGGAGATACATAATTATCGATACAAGACGGAGATTATTCAGTAACCCTATTATTGTTAATAGCACGTATCCAAGGTGGGGATCACGGGGCTCGAGCCCCCCTTCAATTTACCTTAGATGAAATTAGGTTTTTGGCTTCTTGAATAATGTAATGATAATTTGAGAGAAATAATTATCGAGATAAGATGGAGTATGTTCTTTAACACTGTTATTGTTAATAGCGCGTATCCAAGGTGGGGGATCAAAGGACTCGAGCCCCCCTCTCCCAGGATATTTTTTAGTCTACACAAGAAAAAATTAGGTTTTTGAATAATGTGACGATAATTTAAGTAGAAAAATACTTATCAAGGCAAAATGGAGAATGTTCTATAACCATGTTGTTGATAATATTGCGCGTAAACTTTTCTTGCGCTTTTAGGGTTGTCGCATCGAACTTGAGCATTATGTAAAGACTTGTCAGCATTTGGAAGCTGTGCAACAAGGGTAGCGTCACGAGTAGGACGAATCGTTGTAATTTTTAGCTCTGGAAAGCACGAGAGGATACGTTCTTGAAAAGAGGAGTCGAGCTACTGGCAATATTAATGAATCGTTTTATCTGCGGAATGTTCTAGAATATAATGATATAATGAGGTGTTTACGCAGTCAGTCCTCATTCTGCCATCTTTTCCTGTCCTTGACATTCTTTTTTTTCTTTTCTTTTTTAAGGAATACTGGGTCAAATTGGGTTATGACCCCACCAACCCTGTCAACATTAGATGTGTTGGGAACGGAAGGGTTTTCAGGTTTCGTGCCGATATAAAACAAGACTGCGGAAGCTGTGACAGACAATTTTGAACACTTGCAAGTGCGTAGGCCTGAATATGAACAATTTGGTGGGGTTTCTGCTTTTATAAGAGCTGCAAACATTGGAGGACAAGACACATTAGTGGTGCTCAGGCTCGATTCAGAGAGAAATATTCGAGCTGTCTGCATCCAGTTCACAGCCCATATTTTGAATCTCGCTTTGTCGAGTGAATTGTCCATCCCGTGCATGTGTAACAACTTCGTAAAAACACTCAAAGACACCATAGATGTTTTGATTCCTGATGAGAAGAAATCAACAAACACATACTGAGATGCTTCCGGCAAACATTGAAACAGAGGAGTCGAGTGGTAAAAAAAGTTCCGATTTCACGATCTGATTAAATTTGCAGCCTTAAACAGTGGCAACGATTTAGGGGATAGCTGCTCTCCATTTTTTTGCCTCCACACTATGGCGTCTTAATGCTAAGCCTTGTCTACCAAGTTAAAGTAAACTTTCCTTACACCACCCCCCCCCCCCCAACATTGAAACAGAGGAGTCGAGTGGTAAAAAAAGTTCCGATTTCACGATCTGATTAAATTTGCAGCCTTAAACAGTGGCAACGATTTAGGGGATAGCTGCTCTCCATTTTTTTGCCTCCACACTATGGCGTCTTAATGCTAAGCCTTGTCTACCAAGTTAAAGTAAACTTTCCTTACACCACCCCCCCCTCCGTTTTGGAACCCAGTAGCCACCACTGGCCTTAAACATACAATTGTGAGGTTCTATCTATACTCCTTAAAAAAGATGGTGTTCAGCCCCCCTCCCGAAATTAATTCCTGGATACGTGCCTGACCGGTGGCCATATATCCCCTTGATTCAAAAAGCCACAAGATTACAAATGCCCCTGGATTACATGACACGTGTCCAAGAAAAAATATTTTCTTTACTGTTGATTTCTTACAGTGTTACAAACTCAGAAAGAAAGGCACTCTGTGATAAAAAAATCCCCAAGGAAAATAATGCACTATTCAAATCACTATAAATCAAAAACAAAAAGTGGTAGAGACTTAAGGTTTCCTTTGTTTGAAAGCTTGTTCAAAGTACTTGCAAAATCTTACTAAGGAATATATTTATGCAACCCTCTTCAGCTCAAAAATTAAAAATCAAAATACAAAAATTTGATTTTTTTTTCAAAGTTCCATTTTTTTTAAAAAAAGTGAAGAACCACAGGACATTAGTTTTACTGGGATAATAGAATATGGGAACTGGACTAACTATTTGCAATGCCATTTGTGCACTAACTTATAACTAACTTTTTTTTAAAAAAATTTAAAAATCTATTTTGACCCTTTTTCAGAAATCATTTTCTCAAACACAACCATCTCAAAATTTCTGAAAATTGTACAATATAGTCTATGGTTACTGTACTTCAACTAATGTTCCTGAGGTTCTTCACTTTCTCAAAAAAAGATTTGGAACTTCGAAAAAATATCAAGTTTTTGTATTTTGATTTTTAATTTTAGAGTTGAAGAGGGTTTCATAAATATATTCCTTAATAAGGTTTTGGAAGTACTTTTAGCAAGCCTTCAAACAAAGGAAACCTTAAGTCCCTACCAATTTTTGTTTTTGATTTATAGTGATTTGAATATTGCATTTTTTTCCTTGCGCAATTTCTTTTTACCAAATAGTGCCTTTTTGTGGGCTTGTAAAACTGTAACAAATCAACAGAACAGAACAATATTTTATTTTTGGACATGTGTCACGTGGTCGTTTAACATATATTTTTTTCAGCTGATTTTGAAATTCGAAGGTGACACATTTATTACTTGCCTGTATGATTTGAGATGAAATGGCCCATAACACGAATTTCCCTAGATAGCTTTTGCATAGGCGAAATTGGTGGGGCAAGAAGTTACTTGTCCCATCCAAATTTTCAGGTTTATTTAAGTTTATAAGTTAATGGAACTTTTGTTAACCTCCTGGGACCTGAGAAGCAACGTAATAAACAGTATTTTTTATGATTTCGCAAAGAAAGTAAAGTGCTCCCCTGTGCTAAGGCGTATATGGGGTGTGGGGTTAAGGCCCCACACTTCCTTGATCACGGGCGAAGAAGGGGCCTTTACCCCCCAGAGTTTCCTCCAGGCACCCACTTTATACGACGCTGGGTGGGCGCCGGGGCCGCTTGAACAGGTGGAAAACATCGCGGTTCTCCCCCGCCAGGGATCGAACCCGGGTCTCTCGCATGGTAGTCAGACTGAGCTACCGCGGCTACATGATTTCGCAAATGTAACAGTTACTTAGCAAAATAGTCCTGGACGCTATTGTTATGGGATAGAAAATTTTAGATCCACCCATGGGTGTCAGGAAGGGGAGACAAGGGGGGCCGTGGCCCCCCCATGGAAAATGAAAGTCAACCAAAAATTATATATTTTTGACATAATTCCATTTCAGCCACAATAATATGTACTCCCTCTGTCCCATAATTATAGTCCCGTATGCCAAAATGGTGACTTTTTATTTATGTTCTTTTGGATACTTGATCGGTAAATTTGTACTGATCCTTGAGTAATAACGTTGTATGACTCATTCCCGTGTTTAATTTTCTTCTTCTGTATACACCCATGTCACAGTTTGCCTATCGGACAAATATTATGGGACAACAAACAAAAGTATACCGGACAATAATTATGGGACAGAGGGAGTATTAATTATTGCATGAATATGATAAATTCAAATTTAAGCAATGTTTTCTGAGGGAACAACACTATTATTTGGGAAAATGTGTCTTGTTTGTCAGCCCTGGAAAAAATACATTCCTTGCCTCTCCCTGGAAAAAATCCTGCGGACGTCCATGAATCCACCCCAAGTTAAGCCCCAAGTACGATTCTGCTCGCGCAAAGTTAGGTCCCAAGTTACACCCATTTTCTGCAGTAGATCGAACAACGCGTGTTTCGAAATGAAACAGGATAGCCACAGGAAATTGCATGACGTGTGTTCCTTAGCATTCGCGATAATTGAAAGTTCGCTCATTTAGGTGGAATGACCCATGTTCTTGGAACTTTTGCCCGGAAGAAAATGACGCCATTCAGAATGCAATAAGCATCGCAATACGTGCTGAATTTAGACAGCTTTTCAACACCTTGCAGATTTGAAATTCTCGATGACATACGTAATTGAGAGCGCGTATTAAAAGTCTCAGCGAGTGGAACAACCTCTCTGGAAGGGAAGAAAGCCATATGCAGGCATAGGCGTAACTTGGCGGGAGCAAGGGAACACTTCCCCCCCAAAATTTTCAAGTTTATAATTCACAAGGTAAGGGTACATTTGTTAATCTCCTGGGACCTGAGGATCAAAGTAATAAATAGATCTCTGACTTTAGGTTTTTAACCTATTTTTTTCCCTTTGCAGGTAAATAAGAAATAATATGTTAACAGTTGGGCTGAAAAGTTCGTAGGCTAACATAGTAAAAAATATTTTTTTGACAAAATTCGATTTTATTATTCAATATAGTTGCCTTCGAGGGCGATACAACGATTATAGCGGTCATACAATTTTTCGATGCCATTTTTATAGTACGATTTCTCTTTAGCCTCAAAATAGGCCTCAGTTTCGGCGATTACCTCTTCATCAGTGCTAAATTTCTTTCCAGCGAGCATTCTTTTAAGGTCTGCAAACAGGAAAAAGTCACTGGGGGCCAGATCTGGAGAATATGGTGGATGGGGAAGCAATTCGTAGTCTAATTCATATAATTTTGCCATCGTTTTCATTGATTTGTGACACGGTGCATTGTCTTGATGAAACAGCACTTTTTTCTTCTTCAAATGGGGCCGTTTTTTCGTGATTTCATCCTTTAAACGCTCCAACAACGCTATGTAATAATCTCAGCTATCTCGATCAACTTCACTTTACGATCATTTAAAATTATTTTGTGGACTTTTTTGATGTTTTCGTCGGTAACAGCCTCTTTGGGGCGTCCACTGCGTGCATCGTCTTCGATGCTCATTTCGCCTCGTTTAAATTTAGCAAACCACTTCTCAACGGTTGATTTTCCTGATGCAGAGTCCGAATAATGTTTATCAAGCCAAGCCTTGGCTTCAACAGTATTTTTTTTCGCCAAAAAGCAATGCTTTATTAACACACGAAATTCTTTTTTATCCATTTTTTCACAATAGCAAAAGCTGCTTCACTCACAATGCTATATCTCACGAACTAATTATCCGGCAGCTGTGAAATTTATACACGTATCTTTTGAAGGTTAGTACTAAGTAAAAATCACATGGATTTAATTCTAGTAACGCCATCTATGAGTCAGCCTACGAACTTTTCAGCCCAACTGTTATGTCAGCGTTTCATTATAAAACGCAACAACTGACGAGGTTTTATAGTACCTAAAATAACCTAATTTGCTAGTTAGAACTATTTTAGGTTTATGTGCCTAAATTAAACACACACACACATACGTAGGTTTTACAGGATTTTTATATCACACAGTACAGTTGAATTTACTCGCTTTGGTGACGAAACAACTCAATGACTGGCGTGTTTGAAACATGGTTTCTGTCGATTTTCCTCCCTCCAAGTCTGTGGTGTTTTTCAAAGCTCTAAACAAAACAAAATGTCTGACGCCACTGTTACCTCCTCTGTATACAGTGGCGGCGATTATAGGGGCGCATTCCCTCCTACTTTTTGCCCTCGCACTATGGAATCTCATGCCAAGCCTTGTTTACTAAGAGAAAGTAAACTGTTCTTGTTCTCCCCTTAATAAAAGTTGCAATTTTCATTTCATGTTTTACCAAAATTCACGCATAATTCCCAGAGCCAATAATTCACATCTAATTCATTTTTCATATCAGGAAGTAATTTTGCTAACAGCACAAGTACATTACAATAATTTGTGGATAATTTTGAAAGCGATGCAAATACATTAAAATTTGGCAAGAAAATTAATAGGAATTTAGTAGTTACCATTTTAAGTTTTCTGGAACCTACTTGACGATTTTTCGAGCCTAATTTAAGATATTTAGAACCTATTTTAGCATTTTTTAGAACCTAAAAATCCAAGGTCTTGTAATAAGGAATAATACTTGTGATTTCACAAATATAACAGTTATTTAGTAAATAATCCTGGACGCAAAATGATAATACTTTGTCACTGTATACAAGTTCAAACTCCAGTCTGCTATTCAGATCCGCCTTGCTTTCTTTCCATAAAACACTTCGTTGATGAGCAGTTGCTTCGTCACAAATCTAATGCCATTCATTGTACCTCTAGCCTATGTTTTATGTGCTGAAGGCTACTGTAAAAAATAAAGAGAAGTAACAATTTATAATGGGTGTGTGTGAATTATCAAGGTCAAATCCCGACTTCGGGAATAATTTCCCGACTTTGTAATCCCGAACAGCCGAGAAATTCCAAGAGGTTAATTCTTGATATTTTCTGCACTATAAATATCTGAAATTTCGTGAAATTAAAAGTTTTTATTCTAAATGTGCAAAAATCATGACTTAAAGGGGAAATAAGCCTAGTATGCACAATTCGAGATTTTCACTGCATCGGAAAATTTTCAAAATTTTCTCCCCCATCTGTCCCGCACGCCCATAGTTACGGAAATCAACATGATTCTAATGTCTTTTGTGAAAACATTCTCTCATTATTTTGTTGGATATGGCACTTAATTGCTGTAACTGACAACCTGAAAATTGCAGACAACAGTATTATTTGTAATAAAATTTGGATACAATTTCACCATTCGAATTACATAAACATTTTCCAGATATCTCAGGGGAAGGGGCAAGTGCACCCCCCCCTTGCGGGCGCCCTTGATGCCAGCAATTTAATAGAATAACGCAGGAGGGAGACGACTGTATCTCACTAAATGAGCCAACAAGGTCAATCAAATGATTTTCTTTGAAGCTTTATTGTTGCATTGTTTTACGATTAGTATGCGAATATATTTGAATCCACTGTAATATTTTCATAAAATATTTTTACTTTGTTGTAGTTTATAACTCCCGTGCCCCCTCCAAACCTATACAAATCATTAGATGTCGGCGCCTCTGCAGATTAAGACCACTACCCCGTTATTTTCAAATGCTCGTACCACATCTGTGCTTCAACTAAGTAATTCAGAAGGGTAGGCAACACACATTATATGCTACGATGATCGAGTAATTCTGCCGCAACGGTAACTCGTCTTCAATGCAAAAGCCAGCAAGGCAGGAAATGTAGGAAGATTATGCGACCAGTTGTCAGGTGGAGTGTTGTGTTTCAGAACATCGCCTGTTCTCCAGCCAAGTCGCAGAACCAGCAAGCGCTGCACGTAAAATATCCGAAAATGGTTGACTTAAAACACGTTGAACGATACGTTAATATTATTATCACCGTTTTACAAAACACAACGTCTACTACATATCCTGATTTAATTGGGACAGTGTTTTCTTCCTTATATCTTACACTGACGTCTTTTCAACCGCTGAAGGGACGTGAAAATGTCCTGATTTTCTTTTGTTGTACATTCAGGTATGTTATTTTTCTTTAATAGAACCACGGTTGGTATATGTCATTAAAATGTAATCGTATTATAATTTAAACTTTCGAGAAAAAATATTGAAATAAATTTGTAGTTACTTCAAACAAATGGAACCCTAGTTTCTGTTTCATTACTTGCAATACCTCAGCAATGCGCGAGAAACTTTGTTTTATATTAATTTTTTTAAAAAAAATAATAGAAAAATTGAACATTTTATCTCAGTAAGGACAATAGTCTTAATTCAAAGCTGCATGGTTTCACAGTTCGTTTATGGTTAACAGCGGCAGCTTCAGTGAAGAACAAATGTTTTGTGTTACTCTTATTTTTACGTTGCATTTCTTTGTAAAGGGTCTACCAATTTGAACGTCAGAACTTTGAATGAGTATTATGGCAACACCGACTGGAATGATGAGATCGAACTGTGACATCTGTATGCAGTAGTCTGTGCCAAGTTATCATGGAGAGATACACAATGCAACAACGTTTAGAAATTATTCGAATTTATTATCAAAATTCATGTTCAGTTCGACAGACATTTCGTGCATTGAGAGGAATTTCATCGTCTTTTCCGATGAAGCACATTTTTTTCTTCATGGATACGTTAACAAACAAAACTGTAGGATTTGAGCAGATGAAAATCTGCAAGTGATTCTGAACGCACCCCTTCATCCTAAGAAAGTGACTCTGTGGTGTGGTTTTTGGCCCAATGGTGTGATCGGGCCTTATTTTTTTGAGGACCAACATGGAAATCACGTGACTGTAAATGGGGAGCGATATAGGAATATCAACTTGCCACACAGCCCGCCAAACAATGGAATTATTGCAGGAAAAGTTCCCCGGACGAGTTCTGTCCATAAAGGGTGATGTGAACTGGCCACCAAGATCATGTGACCTAACCCCCTGGATTACTTTCTATGGGGTTATGTCAAATGTCTATGAGACTAAGCCACGCACAGTTCGTGACCTGAAACGGAACATCGAACGAACCAATATGTGTGCAGACGTGGTGGAAAATTGGACATTCAGAATCCATTCCACCCACCGCAGCAGAGGAGGACATTTGAACGACATATTGTTCAAAACATTATTTGCTCTTGAAAATAAAATAAAAATATATGTCATTATCACTTGTGGTTTTCATTCTATCTAATTTTAAAGATCTGACATTCAAATTGGTAGACCCTATATTTAAGATAATCCTGTCGATGAGTTTCAATGAATATTATATGAAATTGACGTTGGACACAACAGAACACCTACAGTATGTCTAGGCCGGAAATGCCGTAGAACATAGAACCTTCGAAGCGGCTAAAGAATGATTTGATAAAAACGGGAACGTTTAGAATAGCGATCGGTCCATCGTATTCCCCTCCTTTGATACTTTTCCCATTACTCCATCCTCCGATTGGTCATATTTAAAATTATCCTATTTAAAGAGGGTTCCGAAATAATTCTCGATTCTACACACTGAAAATGTACACGTTCTTCATCCATCATGCAAACAACGTCTAGTGGTAAGTAAGATGTTGAAAGAGAGAAATTAACTCTTTGTAAAACTATGGTTATTTCGTAGTTTCAATGTTGGTGCCTCGTTTCCGCGCCGCAAACGTTAATAAGTCGTCGTTTTGACGATTGTATGCTTGCAGCGCAAAATGTCATCATATCATCAAACGTCTCCAAGGATGGAACCAGAAATTTCTATCGGGGAAGGTGGGAAAGAAGGAAAGGGGGGGGGGTCTCCGAAGGCCAAGAGTTTTATTTTATCATCCTTGCGCACCTAAAATAAATTGGTTATGTCAGATTTCGTTTCTTATTTAATTTATTTGCGAATTGGACTTTCACTTTTATTCGCGATCATCCTGGAAGGTGTGTACCCTCGTTTACACATGCTCAAGCTAGAATAGGGGGGGGGGAGGGGGACGAGAAAAGTAAATTTACAAAGGATAAAATGTACTGTTTCAGAATAAAAGCAACCACTTGAATAGGAGCTGACCTTCGTGGCGCGCAACGACGCCATAGGTTCCAGGTTCGAATTCCGGCCTAGGCATGGGTGTTCCTTTGTGAGTGTGCCTTCATCAATTTCATCATATCATCACTCATCCTTGTTGTCTCGATTATCCAAAAGTGGCATAAAAGCGACGCTAAATAAAATCCAAAACTTGATTAGGAGGGTCGTCGCCAGAAATTTTTGTAGAAGTGTCAGGCCGTTGATAAGACTTGAATAGCACTTAGAAATAATAATAATTATTATTATTATCATCATTATTATTGTACAATAATAACTTATAAATTAATAAAAATAAACTCGTTTTCCCCCAGTTATTATTATTGTATCTTAGGGGAGATTTTTCTATTCGTTCAATCCGCTTGAGTTGATTATCCAGTACAATTAAAAATAATATATATAACATTTTATATAATTAGTGTGCGGAAATGCATGGTCATTCTATTGAGTTATTATTTTTTACAAATCTCGTTCAAGAAAAAAACTTTAAAAGCTAAAGGAAAATTTTAGTCATAAAGTTTACTTTAAAATTTTATTTGTGGAATTTTGAAAACTTGAATCATTCATGTTTTGAATTAAATGGTAGAATATGAAAACATAACATACACTAAATGTTTTCGATATTAGGCAGTTTTTACTTTACACTAAACTGAAATTTATTTATGATATTAACCATAAAAATTATAACCTTTCTTCATCTTTGGAACTTGAAATGAAGGATGCCAATTTCCAAAGAGGTGTCGGCCGACCTGTTCGACCCCCACTCCCGACGCTCATGGGAGAAAGCTACACATTATGATTCCTAGCCTACTTAACCAATTAAACGAAATAGTTTCGCCCATCAAGTGTTATTGTTTATGTAATGTTTAAAACCTACAAAACTCCCAACATATTCGTTCGTTTCTGTTTCTATTTAGTCTGGTGATCCATTGGAGATCGCGGTTCGTGCAATCTCCCACGTTATACACGCACAGCATCATAATGTGTTGACGCCTGCCTCGGATGTCACAGTCACAGCAGCGTGTGTACAATGATGTAATGAAGGAAGCATCTTGGAGGTGACATTTTACATGGAGAGAGAGACTGTTGTAACGACGGCTGTGACTAATGGAAGAAGAATCAGATGTATGCTACTCAGATTGCGCAATGCATGCAAAAATGTGCTTTGTATGCCAACTTCCACCGCGGAGCTTGAAATCCGAGACCACGATGGTTTTTTAGAAATCAAGACGAGACCCTTCAAGAGTGATCGAGACAGATCTCTATGTAGTGGAGACTTACTGTTCAAGACTTTTGTTTTATTTGACTTTGGCAACCTCTCACATGTACCAATGTTAGTTTTATTGTGCGACTTACCACTGGGTAGCAGAAGTCAATCAATCAATCACCCAAAAGATTTAGAATAAAGGTTAATACAACGAATGGTGCCTACTAGGGTAGTGTTACTGATCTTTCATGTTTCCTCGACTTTTTCATTTTTAAATGTAAATTTTTAAGGATAATGAACATAATTTAGCCATATCAATAAGATGATTATTTTGGTTAGGTCATCGTAATTGCAAAGTTAATCAGTTAGTGGCATACTTTGCTAACATGGTTACATACCTTCAGAATAAAATAATATTTATAGGGTTTTTGTAGCATGAGAACTACTGCTGCAGAATTTGATTTTTTTTATTTTGATATTAAAATTTTGGGTGCGTAAGTACTAAGGCTATTTTGCACCCGTCACATTATACGGGGTCCAGCCCCTTATCGTTACACATAACAACTCGAACGTTGCATATCTAAAATCATAAAATATTAAAATCTTCTGACTTTCATTAAAAGCTGAGGCTGTAAAGGAGCACTCAGCACAAATAAGAACAACACACAGGACAACACAAACAAACTTATACTGGCCATGGGGCCAGTCGCCAGAGACTCGTTAGTCTGCAGTCCAGGGTGCACTACGTGGAAGCGAGGTTGACTATTGCGTGCACTACGTGCTACGTGGAAGGAGCACCCCTTACACCTCTACTATACCGCGTTTGTTACAACCTGTCCCGGTTCCCGCGCTAGTTGCTCCCTGTCTTTTCTCGGTGCTGGGGAAAGTCAAAGCCAGGCAGCCAATTAAAATACGCAACGTCGCAACAGCGTCTACGTAAGCGCCTCTCTTCTGGCTTTCATTCGCTCCTCGCTGCCCAGCAGACGATTTTTTCCTCGTTTCTCATTGGCACCGAAACTGTTGAGCGCTCCCTAGCGCGGGAAGCGGGACAGGTTCTACCAAACGCGGTTTAGTGCAGAAGTATCTAGAATTATTCTTCGGGAGAGGGGCCTCCCCGATGGCCCAGTGGTAGCGTCGTCGCCTTGTAATCAAGGGGTCCCGGGTTCGATACCCGGTGGAGGCTCATAGTGGTTCGGATCCCACTTTAAACTGTAGGTCCAGTTCTGATTAGCCTTACTGTGCATAAAGTGGACTTAAAACACCAAATCAACAACAACAATACTTCGGGAGAGGTCCGAACGAAGTGCCTCACATGTAATAATAATAATAATAATAAGTTTATAATTAATAGATTAATAAGATTAATAAATATATTATTAAAATAGATAAATTAATAATACTTTAATTAATTTTCTCGACCCGAATGTCAGGGTTTGATTCTCTGCATGTGCATGAGAGTTTATTTGTACTTTTGTCCTTTACGAAATTTATCTAATCATGATTCATCCATATCGACTCGATTAATCTAAAGTGGTAGAAAGGCAACGTACATTAACGAAAATCCAAAAGGTTAAGAATTAAAAGGTTAATGAAAACTTATAGCGCCTTCTACCAGTGCCGGCGATTGGGTGTCAAAACGGAAAGGGGAGGGTGGGGGCAAGCTTCTCTTGGCAGACAAGGCTTCATTCACATATACTCTCAAGAAATGCTCTCGTCACGGTGAGGGTCGGCTCAAGATAAAAATTTCACCCGGGCGAGGTGGATTTTTTGGCACCCCTCTACTTTGTACTCTGCCCCCCCTAATCTTTCTACCCAGGTTCTCCTATTTTCCACCTTCCTCCAATAAAAACATGACCATGTTATATATATTTACAGTTCTTATGACGGACAAGGTATGTGTTCATTTAATACCTACATAATGACATTAAAATAACAGTAATCTCTTAGCAAAATAGCTACATGATTTTGCACTATACTTATTATGTAGCACTAACTTCAATTATTTTTTGTCAATAATAAATACACTTTTTTAACGGTTGTTAACTGTCAACAAATACGGTTTTGGTGCTAATCAAGGGATACGTTCAGATTGGAGTCCCTCAGAGGACGGCGTCCCAGGCAATCGCCCGGCCCTTAAGCCGCTCCTGCTCACGTTTCGGTCACGCTCAGGTCAAGGTTCTCTCAGCACATGATCACTCACGTCTGGTCACTCTTGAGCGGGGCGAACCTCGTACAGGTTTACAAATACGAAAATCCTGCATTATATTGTACCTTATCTATGTATTAGTGATCATTTTGGAAAGAAAAAAAAGCAGTAGCTTTGATAATTTGAACACTTTCAAGTTAAGCCTTGTTTCCATGTTAAAACATTAAAATGCTTACCAAGGCAAACTTTTATAGTATAAAAATATACATAAAAACGTAACTTTTCCACCCTCTAATAGGACCTTCTTCAAACGAAACTTTGTTGTGAAGTTTCGTCTGAATGAAGATTCTGCTAGAGGGTGGAAACGTTACGTTTTTATGTATATTTTTATACTATAAAAATTTACCTTGGTCAGCATTTTAATGTTTTACTCTCAAGTTATTTGTAAACTATATTGTTATTTTCGTTTTATTACTTCCTATGCTTCAAGAATAGTAATAAGCAAGCAATATATAGCCTCATTGAAATTTTCTTACCTTAGACATACTATGAACTTTTCCATAGGAGAAATTACACTACGGAATTTCGTGTTTTTCTTTATTAAGGACCCTTTTTTCGGTATGCTTTCAAAAGTTGGAATGACATTCGAAAATTCTTGAAAGACTTTGTCGTTGTCCACTAGGCGAGGGTATAAAAGTCGCCTTCTGTTTTGCGGCTTGCACTAGTTGAATGGACCCATAGCCGTATCCGTTTTCGTAATTTATTTAATTTTTGTCATTTTCTTCTAACGTCAATGCTACAACAGCCAAGTCTGTAGTTGAAAAACTCTTCAAACCTTGTGGTTACAATAATAGGCAGACGTTTTGTATCAGAAAAATTGATGTATACCACCAAGCATCCAACACCAGACTGATGATCACCGTACCTTGACCGGAGGGAAACTGAGCGCTAGTGTGGATACATTTTTTGGGGGGGGAAGAGGGGGCAACTGCCCTGTTGCTCCTCTAATCGCTACCATGCCTACTACTGCTACTGTACATGCATACTTTCCTCAACTTATTTCACTTATAAATAGACAATTTTAAGATAATACACAGAATCAATTTAAACTCTCAACTTCACAATTTGCTATTTTCTAATTAAAGCAAGGTCTGCGGCATTTATTCTTGTTCAAACGTAGGGATTTTTACCGCACCCTTACTCCATTTCAAATTCAAATTTTTTATTCCATATTTCTACAAGATGCATTCAAGAATTGAATAAATGAACCAATAATAACACTGATTTAATTTATTCCCCATCGTCCTAAGCATCTTCCCAAAATACTGAAAGTGCCCAAGTTATTATTATTATTACTGTATTTATTTCTATTGTGGTGTTGCGTAATAGTTGTCAAGACTTACTTTTTTGTGCATACTATCATAATTAATACTGAGAATTGGTATAGCACGGGACTGTTTCTATTTGTTATTTTAAGACACTTGTAATTCTTTCGGTAATTGCGAAAGTGAAAATAAATTAATAACCGATGAAATGAATGATGGGAGAAGTACAACACATACTTCTTTTTCAGGATTCGAACTTTGAACCTCTTACTCTTCGGAGATCTGTTACCAAAAATATTCACAAGTTTTAAAAAGGAAGATGCGGCTAGTAAAGCATCAAAACACCACCATCTATTCGTAATGTTTCTCTGAACAGTAGCCCTAACGATAAAATTTAGTAACAACAATGATTTCCTTTATTCTTTGATTCACATTTCATAAATAGTTACTTCATTTTAAAAAAGCAGTTTTAAAAGAAACTAAAATATCATCTACTAGCAAAGCAGCTAAGCACATAATCACGAGCGTCTTTTCCGTTGTACATATATAATCCAGTGTAATAATTGGCAACTCTGTTCATATAACTTCTTACAACAATTAGCATTCTAAATTTCATTATTTTCCTTTGTCTTTTAAATTTTAATTATTTTATTGCTACTGTTGTTTCATTTATTGTTCCACTTGATTTCACACATGTACATGTACTAAAGATGAAAGTGATAAACATTAGCTATCTATGTCCATTAGTTTATACATAATCCTTTTTTCTTTCTTAATTTTATTCAATTTGTATTTTTATATTCAGTGTTCATCCAGCTTACATGTAATCAGGATATGTTCATACATTCCATTTGTACTTTAATTTTACTTTACTTTGTAATAATCACCCAGACAAGGTTTGTTGTAAGCAGTAGCGTACGCAGGATTTCATCGGGGGGGTTATTTCTAAAACTTTCTTCAAATTCACATTAACATTGTTTTATTATACTTTATTTAATTAATAATGCTCATAATTAATTAGTTTAATTACTACTAATAATACTACTAATGCAGCTGCTGTTACTAATGAAAGCAGTAAAACAAAATTTTAGTAGTCTTCGATTTTTAACAAATTCTAGGAGCAATTTATGTTTCTTTGTTACGAAATAATTGTCTAGTCAACGGTTTTTTGTGTATGATAGGTGAGACATTTTAAGTGTGAAGAAATTCCATAAAAATAACCAAATATGTTAAAATAAATTGAAATAATCAAAGTATGGAACTCATCCAAGAAGCCACGGCGTCTGACATGACAACCACACGGGAGGTCCTCATTCGATTCCAGGAATTCCACCTGAAAGCAACCCTGGGGAGTAAAGGCTGCCGGAGCATGGTGCTGATCACATCACCTCCAAAATGGCCGAGATCGAGAATGTGTGGGGCCTCACCCCTACATGTTCCTTCATGTCACAGTGCTATATGCACGGGGAAATTTACATTTCCTTTACCTATGGAACTCACTCAGGATGATGATGAGGCGAGATGTGGAATACATGCTGCTAAATTCCATTAAGTTCATTCTTGCATTAAATAGTAAGTTTAAAGACATTTCAACACATTTATCACTTCTAGGTGATTCACAAAGCACTTCTCAACATTATTTAGTGATGTTTTGGTTTGGTTTGGTTTGATTTGGCGTTTTAAGTTCACTTTGTGCACACTAAGGCTAATCGGGACTGGACATACAGTTTAAAGTGGGATCCGAACCACTATGTGCCTCCACCGGGTATCGACATGTGGATGTAGATTTAGCATCACTTGAGACTTCACATGGGGATGCAAAATCAGTATCGGGAAGAGTGTACGCAATTACGTCGACACACTGCAACGAAGCAAGGAATTTTCACAATTATCGCGAGTCACTGCATGGTTTTTTGCAAAAAACATTGCAAAATTGAACTTCACTATCGCATAGATTTTTTTGACGCATCCCAAACGACACTAAAGATTAATGAGAAATGTGTCAATACCGCTCTCAAAATCCATCATGCACGTGCATGATGCACGATAATTCACATCTGGATTGTCTCGCTGTTCTTACCAACAAAACATTTTACAATAATTACGCTTATTGTCGTTCGAATTCAGAAATTCAAATGTGCCATGTAAACAATGGGAAGGCAGACAGGTGACTGCGTATTCTTGTCTGCATTAGCCGCTTAAACCGAACCAAAATTTTTCTTTAGTTCACAGAAAAGAAAGTACATGTTTATTGAACAAAAAACTTTTTTTATCTTTTAAATCATAGTTATTTTCAATAATTCGTGTTTATTTTCAAGGCATTCACTATTAAAGACGCGTGTGTTTGGAATGCTGTGTTTTTCTGCACGGGAATAATAACTCAAATTATTATTATTATTATTATTATTATTATTATTATTATTATTATTATTATTATTAATATTAGTAGTAGTAGTAGTAGTAGTAGTAGTAGTAGTAGTAGTAGTAGTAGTAGTATTGTCGCAGATCTTTGACTGGGATTAATTGGTAATTTTTATTTTTTCCACAGCATTTCTTTATATTTCAAAAGCTCAAGGAAGGGTTTAAACCCGGTAACCCCCCTTGCGTACGCCACTTGTTGTAAGAGGCCGAAACACGCCCGCTCTAAGAAAGACGATTTTATTATTGGCCTTATGTGGTCCTTTCTTTACTATCCACTTATATTAGAGAGTAGATGCTCTGCAATAAGTGTTAATTTTGGATTAGGATCCACTTTTGGTAATTTGGTAGAAAATAAATATGATACACCAAATTCCTCAGATCACTCACCACCTAGAATCCTATTGACTGGATCACTGTGACTTCAAATGGATTTTTAATTGAATACAATATTTTTAAGTGTGATGCTAGTTCTCTTACATGCCATTTTCTCTGCATAGGTATGTCACGAAAAATGTGCGAGCGTTTTGAGTGTTCGACTCATGATCTGATCTGAACACATTGGGTTCTAGTCGCGACCTAGGCACGACTGTTCTTAAAGTGTCTGAAGGCAGCTGCTTATATAGTAATAGTGGCAGTTTCAAAATAATATGAGTGGTTGGTGATGCAGTTATAAAAAATAGTACTTTAAAAAATTAACATCTTCGAATATTTTAATATGGGCCTACATGTTAACACACAAAATTTCCTTTATCTTTGTTATTTTTAAACGAAATTCGTGTTTTGGTGTGGATGTATATAGCGTATGTAAGACGCTATCGGAGAGATAAGGCTTTCTTCTCAAATTTATGATGTTTTCTCTGAAAGTATTAGCTTCACCCAAAAAGTAAAGAGATCAAAATTGAAGAACATAAAAACTAGAATATTTTAAAATAAACTGACCCTATACAGCATTTATGGTAACCGAGATATGGCTATTTAAAATTTTATCATTTGGCATTTTGTTTTCGATGGAGATACTTTTCTGCAACACCATGAAAAGTATATTTTAGTCCCCCCCCCCCCCCAGTTGTGCAGTATTTTCGGTGTACTAAATTCAATCAGTTAATAGCAACTGTGAATACGTGTTACGTGGTTGTATATATATTCAAGATAAACTCCCGTTTTTCCATACTCTGTCCCGGTAATCTCTGGAGCGAACGAACGAAAGCAAGTCTCTGCGCAAGTAGTGACTCGAGAGGGCTCGACCAATGAACTGGTGCGAGGAACCTGGATTGAGTGGTGAGGGAAAAGCGCCTGCAGTTATAGTCGACGCGCTAGCTACGTTTACGACCGGCTGGCTTTGAAGTCCACGGAGCGCGCCCACCAGCTGCAACAATCACATTCAACGCACAGTGTTGCCACACATCTACTCTACGCCACCTTGTTCCTCTGCGCACAAGCACCTTCCCACGGTCTCCACATTGAAGTTGCAAAGTACGGCAACAGCGTATCCGCAGTCACGTGACTGAGACTCCACGTGGAGTAGACGAGCAGAATGACAGCTGCGCCTATTGGCTGAAGGTTGAGTGTGATTGGACGAAAACAACTCGCCCGCTATTTACCCCAAACCACGTTCGTGGTGGCAGCTTTCTTCAGTACTTCGACGTTAACGAAGTAAACGCGTGGACTATACCAGCCTTTACAGCAGCGTGTACTGCTTCGCCCCGCCCATTCGCTTTCTTCCCTTCCCAACCATTGTGCGCGGCCTTGTTCCAGAAAATCCGGGATAGAGTAGAGCTTGTAGCTTCAAGACGTGTAAAAATTATATTGAGAAAATTTGTTTCCCTTAATAATCTCAAAAATGCTGTGGAACATTGTGCGATATATCTCGAGACGAGATCGAGGTATTACGAAGTCTTGTCTCGATAACATCCCTAGAATTGAAGGCGAAATATAAACTAGAAAACTACCGCCGCCACCCTGTACTCATTTGTATTAAATGATATATCCCCCCCCCCTCTAGGTCAAGGTATACTTGTATTTGTTAATAACTTTTGAGAAAGACACGCGTGAAGTGCGTCGAAATGTCGATCTAAGTACAAAACTTGAATTAATAGTTTTGCTATGTTGCAGTGTTTGAAAGTGGCTGCGGAATGGTTCTCCATTTCTCGTCTTCTACGTACGAGCACGAACTGTTGTTTACTATGTTGTGCTGTCGCGCTAAGGATTATTATTATTATTATTATCAGTATAGAATGGCATCATGTAAGCTTACGTGTATAAATAGTTGGCTAATACAGGTATGTTACCACGGTATGAATCCTGAGTATATAATTTAATATCCATCGAGCTCATTACAGTTTATAGCTCTGGATGGAGCAGAACAACATTTATTTCGATAAACTGTAACTGTTATTTTTGTGAAATAACGTGTAACGAAATTTACAGTTACTTTTATAAGTACTTTACATTGCCGTATGGATACAAGAGGTGTAAGGGGTAACCAAGACACAAAGAGGTAAATCTCTCTTCCATTTAGCACACGCTGGACTGCATTTTTTAGACTAACTAGGCTTTGGCGCCTGGACCTGCAGCCAGGATAATCCTCTGTAGAAATTGTATGTATGTATATGTCTTTGTGATAGTCCCTTCACCCATCTAATTATATCATCATTCATTCCTATTGTCGCGATTAGCCAAAAGTAGCAGAAAAGCGACATAAAATAACATAATTCAATCAATCGTATGGATGCAACTGGATTACTTTGATTTTTTTTGCCTCTATTTTCATATTTAAATATATGAGGTTAAATAATATAATTTAATGACAATTCATGCAAATTTTAGTGAAGAAAGTACATCCGGATTCAGCTCATTCATGAAACCTGTTAAACGAGTTATTCTATGAAGTAATGGTATCTGTAACACTGTTCCTTTTTAACAGCAACTTTCTGAAGGCTACGGTCTAAGCGGATTACTCCCCAGAGTGTGAAACTAAGTGGATGAATAACACACGAAGTATAAATTACATAGCACTAGTACACGGCCAGCCCTTTTATTTACGCACCTTGAGCATTACAGCATGAGAATATTGAACTCGTGAAAAACACGTAACAATAAAATTTGCTGACTTCCTACCTTAGTCTCGACGAGAGAATCACACAGCAAGCAAGAAACAGGTCTCCTAAATTCGTATCGTACCCAACTGCTAAACACAATTTCAGCGAACTGTTTCACTTGTTTCTCTGTCACTCTTTCACTGTTCGCTAAATGCACATACACAACACTGCAAATGCACTATGCAAGCACGGTTGACCCTTTGCAAGTCGCATAGTGTCACTGTCACTCAATTCGAAATCTTGCACCATCAGCAAGTGTGGCAAGCTGACGTTATCCGAAAGACACTTCACTGAGAATAATAAAGCTTGTGTAAATAAAAATAGCTTCTTTTATAATGACGAAAGATGCATGATACCAACCCAGGACACAACCATAACAATGAAGTGTGATATGTCTAATTTTTATGTCGCAATTGTAGTAGTTTGACCAAACATCGCAACAAAGAATTTCATTGTTTCTTGAAAATTGCCAAAGGATGTCGATCCTGATTACGAATTCTTCCATGTTAGGATCAACAATGGCAGGAATAACGAAGGTATTTCCGGAATGCAGATCATCAACTGATTGGCAAATTAACTTTTTCGTACTACCTTCTTGTAGTACGTCGCATAAACTATGCATACACACGAAAACAGTTGGAATTTGGGAGGGAGGAGGGTTATGGGCATTATTGAAAGCTATAGTTGTGAACTTCCACGTCCAATGACCATACACATGATACATGTATGTAGAATATTAGAAGAAAACTCAAAACAGTAATTTTAATATTTATATGTGAAAAATTTGTTCTCACTCACTGACTTATCAACGCACAGCCCAAACGCATTGACCTAGAAACTAGAAACTTAAGAGTTGTCTTCATCTTATGGCATAAGCATCCACTAACAGGGTTTCCGAAATTCAACCCCTAAATGGGACTGATGTTAAAATTGTTTTCTTTTGAACGAAAACCTATTCCCTTGACCTAGAAACATGAAATTACTTACATTATAAACAAAGCCCTCAATAGATGGCGCTGTGTGTGTTATACATTTCGATAAAGTTGTGTTTTGCGGGGATTATGTAAACCAGTAGTGTACGCAGGATTTCATCAAGGGGGGGTATTTCTAAAACTTTCTCCAAATTCACATTACCATTGTTTTATTATACTTTAATTAAATAATAATAATAATCACAATTAATTAATAATACTTATAATTAATTAGCTGAATTACTACTAATAATACTACTAATACCACTACCACTATTAAGTAGTAGAGATCTACATAAATTAAGTAGTATTTATGAAAACAATAGAACGAAATTACTTTCTAGTCATTCGATTTCTATCAAATTCTGGGAGCATTTTTTGTTTCTTTCTTACGAAATAATTGTCTGGTCAACGAGGTGAGACATTTTAAGGATGAAGAAAATCCATAAAAACAAGAAATATATTAAAATAAATTGAAATAATCAAAGTATGAAACTCATCCAAGGAGCTGCGGTGGTCTGGTCGGTAGAGCGTCTGACAATCACGCGAGAGATCCGGATTCGATTCCCGAAATTGCTTGATAATTCACATCTGGATTGTCTCGCTGTTCTTACCAACAAAACATTTCACAATAGTTAAGCTTATTGTCGTTTGAATAATTGTCTAGTTAACAAGGTGAGACATTTTAAAGAGAGACATTCAAACGTGCTTCGGTAAACAATACAATGGGAAGGCGAACTGGTGACTGTATTCTTGTCCGCCTAGCCTTTGTCTATACATTAGCCTCTTACAACGAACCAAGAACTTTATTTCGTTAATTCTCATTGTTCACATAAAAAAAATACATGTTCGTTGAGAACGTGTCGTGATCTCCTATGAAAAAAAAAGAGTTTTTGTTACAACAATGAAAAGATAAGCAATTACTTTTAATTTCAAATATACTTTACTAAGAATATTATTGAAAACACGCACAAATTAGTGTAGTTGTGAGTGTTGAATGCTTTCTGTCTCAAGAGATCATTAACAAATCTACATCAATACGCACAGTAAAAGTAAAACAAGAATGCAAAACAATAATAACTATGAAATCTAATTGATTTATATTAACATAGTGCACAAACTAAACAAAAACTTACACATAATAAACCACTTCAACTGCCATAATTTATTAACATCTTTAACCGGTTAGTAAAGGAATTAGTTAGCTGCTTTACACTATCTGATATGTATGAAAGTAAGAAATTAATATCTAATTAATAATCACAATAATTATTTTAATTGAGTAATATATTTTTACTTTTAATAACATTACAAATATGTACATCGTATAATTCACACATATGTTTGTGGGGAGGGGGGTTGTAGGTTACGAACTTTCTCCCCCTCACCAGTTTTCAATAATTTCGCACCCTGGTGGCTTGTGAGGTATTGCAGTTCATAATGCCTTCAGTGAGGTGTTGCGACGTGTCGTGATCTCCGATGAAAAAATAAAAACAGCGGGCGACAATATATAACTGAACACATGGCATCTAACGAGACTTGTTAGTGGATTGCGATACCAGTAGTCTCATTACACATCATCAGGCTACCATACACTTCAAAATACACAACTTGCTATTTATATACGAGTGATGCTTAAATGACAACGTAGTTCAACTTCCGTCCTCCATTGTTCTATTATTTATTCAGTCAAATTTTCATCACAACCCCCCCCCCCCAAAGTTAAGTGGACTCAACCAGCTTTCACATACCCGCCTGTGGGCACCCCTGTTCGACATTCAACTGATTATATATACGTATAAGTATATAAAGTGACCCTCGACTTTCTTCAGTTCTATGTCTCAAGTTTTCGTTCAGTGAAAAGTTTTTTAAAGTGTGTGTTACATAATACACACGGAACTTCCTCACATTCCTCCCTGTGTAGCTCAAAGATTCATAAGACTCAGAATTGTAATCTGAATAAGGAAAATTAATTAAGAAATAAATACCAATAGTCAAAGCAAAGTTACCAAATTTGAAGAAGTTAAGTGAAAACAGCTCCTCTCTCACTCCTAAAAGAGAGCAATAGACGAGATTGTTTTCTTTTACATATTCAACTTATCCATAATTTTGGCGTTCTGCCTTTCTGCCTTTCTTTATTTAACAAAATTATTTTACGCATTCAACATATATATTTTTCTTTCTGCCCTAACAAAATGCATTACTAGGTGTATTAACCGAAATTTTACATGAAACTAATGTTTCACAGAGGAATGTGACGACTTATAAACTACCGATAAAATGTGTGCGTAAATGGCTGTGTAATCCAACTGTAAGGACATACGTTATGTCGGATCCTAAGTAAGTCTGTGTATTCACTCCCAATTAGCTTCTGGGCATAATTACGGCTCTTTTTTGATCATAATTACTGCTTTGATTCGGCTGCGAAACCGGAGCGTAGAGCGATCTGTCCGCGCGTGACGTCACGCCTGACGTCAAGGACCACGTGATCAGGTATGGCCCCAGCCTTCTCCTCTACTAGTCTTGGTCCAAATTTACTATTCCAGCCCCTCCCGAAAAAAAATCTTGCGTACGCCAGTGTATTGAACATTGTTGCAACTGAGATACAAAACATTTTTCTTCTTTTTTAAATCATTGTTACCCTCATATTTTATTTTCAAGAACTCGTGTTTATGGGCCTCCCCCATGGCGCAGTGGTAGCGTCATTGCCTTGTAATCAAGGGGTCCAGGGTTCGATACCCGGTGGAGGCACAAGTGGTTCGGATCCCACTTTAAACTGTAGGTCCAGTCCCGATTAGCCTTACTGTGCATAAAGTGGACTTAAAACAACAACTCAAACCAACTCGTGTTTATTTTCAAGGCATCACTCTGAAAGACGCGTGTGTTTGGAATGCTGTGCTTTTCTCATGCTGCATGGAAATAATAAATCAAATTATTATTATTATTATTAGTAGTAGTAGTAGTAGCAGTAGAAATAGTAATAGTATTGTCCCAGATCTTTGACTGTGATAAATTGGCCATTTAATTTTTTTTCCACAGCATTTTTCATAATATTTCACAAGCTCAAAGGGGGGGGGGGGTTAAACCCCGTAACCCCCCTTGCGTACGCCACTGAAGTAAACGGTCAAATGAACATGCTTATTATTCTTATGAATGATAATTTCTGAACTAAATTAATGCGTCATAATTATGTGCTACTCATTCAATATACTATCTTGATAACATGGCTTTAATTTAAAGATTCGGCTTTGCATGATTGATTTTGACGTTTCTCTCTTCTGATGAACAAATATACAACCCCCCCCATACATTCGCACATACATACATAATACAATATGGACGAATCCATTGGCGATTAATTACATGGGGCGATTAATATTCTTCATTTAAATTAAAAACCGTTTAGGAAATGGAGAAATAACATGTCAAATTATTTTGTACAAATGTGCTGCAATGCACTGCTGATAGTTTATAATTTATGACAAACGCCCAGGTATTGTTCACAAAGAAGTCAAATGCAGGACAAGAATTGGATCATTATTGTTAATAGATGAAATAAATTACATATCTTCCAATTTGCTGTCGCTATTAGCTTTATTATATTAAACTCATAATTTCAAATAGCTATACATGAATAAATTTATGCTACTCCCAGAAAATTGACTGCCATCAGAACCAATAAAATGTGACTTATACTTACATAAAAGGAGGAACTAAATACGCATTCTTCGAAAATTGCTATGCTCATCAAAATTTCAACCGTTTGGTCATATCAGAAATAATACCAACATTAGTGATTTTTAAAATTTCCGAATTAATAATAAAAACGGTTTTGTACTGCTGCTCAGTCTTCCTTTTACGCACGTTAGTTTTGATGATAAATTTGACTGTAATCCTGTAAATATACATTTCTGTAGATGTGTAGGTATATAGTGACACACGGAGTACGTAGTCTAATGTGGAATGTGGAGAAATATTAACGCTTTCTAGCTGGAAATAAAAAATACAGTTTGAACTTTGCGTTTGATTTTTATCCCAGTTTGCCAAGTTCAATTTCTTACAATTTTAGATCGCTTCTCTGCCTTTTTGGCTAATCGCAACGACGAGGACGATTGGTGATGACAAGAAATATTGATGGAGGAACACACACAAAAAATACCCATTGCTGGCTCGGGACTCGAACCGCGACTTTTCTCTGGAACGATCGTGACTCAAGTCCTAAGAAATATTAGATATATTATATGGTAAAGTTCTCCCCTATGCATTGAATTGTGCCATGAAGGAACATGGGGCAAGAGACAGTGTTCCCTAGGTTCCCCATTGTCAATCTCAAACTTGGTGAAATTGATGTGATCGGCATCATGCTCCAGCCGTCTTTTTCCTCCCGTGTCATTCCCGGATAGGGTGGGCGCTCCAGACCATTTGTGCAGTTACATTGACGGGGTTAAAATCTCTTCTGATCTTTTATTATAAAAAGATTACTCTAGTGAATAGATCACCCACTCCGGCAATTGAACAAGAGTCTTCGTCATGACAATTAATGCCTAAGCGCAATAATCTAATCTTATTACGTAGTAAACATCTTGCATGGTAAAGCTGAAAAAAATATATATTGGAGCTCTAACAAAAGAAACTTCCAAAAAAGTTACATACATATACATCATACATATATGTGGAAAATTAATATTAGTTAAGGCTATGAAAAATAATTTACGAAACTACTCTGTACGTTGATACGAACCCACTTATTGTATCATTTTAGGTGTTTAATATGTTTAAAATGTTAATTGTCTATTATGACGTAATTTGTTTTGTTGAATTGGTTAGTCTTTTATGGTTATGAGCTAACCTTAAAACATTTGATTGTGAATTGGGAGGTGAGAGATATTATGGATGTTTCTCGAATAATGGAAGTGATTTTGGAAATGTGAATGTTTTAATTTGTGTAGTGGAGAAGTATTATGATCGAAATACACTTTTGTTTGTAATAAGAAGTTTAATTGTGAGTTCTAGTGTAATATATTAACATTAACATATCCTTATCTGATTTCCCACAACCTGAGGGCTTCATGGTAGGCTGATAAGTCTCAGGCTCGCCGTTGAGGAATAATCGTAAGTAGTTCCATTGAGAATAATCCGGGGAACGTAGCAGGTTTAAACTTTTTGGCGCCGCAACGCGGGACTCGATAAATGTGTTTGAGTAGGGTATGCAGAAGCGTAATTTAAGAAGTGATCGTCGTAAGTTAAAAATGGATACTTTAAGTTGCTGTTCCTATAAAGGGAAAGCTGATGATGAAGAGGTCGAGTGCAATGATTGCAAAAGAAGCTTCCACTTACGTTGTGCTGGTTATCCTTTGCCAAAATCGCAGTATAAGGGGGAAGAATTGAAATGTCTAATTTGTAAAGAGAAGGGTAACAAAGGAAGTCCTTGTTTGGAACAGTTGTTTCAAACCCTGATGGAGAAAATGGAAATGGGAAGAAAAGAAGATAAAGATGAACAAGAAAGAATCAGAAGAGAAGATAAAGAGGAACAGGAAAGGATAAGAAATGAACAAGAAAGAATCAGAAGAGAAGATAAAGAGGAACAGGAAAGGATAAGAAAAGAAGATAAAGAGGAACAGGAAAGGATAAGAAATGAACAAGATAGAAAAAGAAATGAAGATAAAGATGAACAAGAAAGAATCAGAAGAGAAGATAAAGAGGAACAGGAAAGGATAAGAAATGAACAAGAAAGAATCAGAAGAGAAGATAAAGAGGAACAGGAAAGGATAAGAAATGAACAAGAAAGAAAAAGGAATGAAGAAAGAGGAGAATTGATGAAGCTGCTCAGTCAAGATAAGGAAGAATTATTATTTAGAATAGAAGAGGGGCGAAAGGAATGTAGAGAAATTAAGGAGACTCTGAGGAAGGAAATTGCGTGTGAGAGGCAGCAAGTAGCTGAATTAATTCTAAAGCTGGAAGAAAAACAAAAGGAGGATTATGACAAGTGGAACTTAGACTTGACACAGGAGAAAACATCTAGAGAAGCTAAAGAAAAGGAAATGGAAAATGAAATTGAGAAATTGAGGGGACGAATAGAGAGTGTTGAAATAATTGCAAGGCCAGAAGGAACACAGGGTTCCTCAGAATTACTTGATAATTTAGAGCTAAATCAGAGAAGGCAAGAAAAGAAACTTGAAGAAGTTACGGAGAAAGTCGCATCTGTAGATAGGCAGGTCGATCAACTACAGATGTTAATGGCAGGCTGTCGGGTTCTAGAACCTTCTCAAAATGGTGAAGGTGTATTTCAACCGGGAATGAACGGTTCAACAACGAGAGGTGATTCCAAGAGGAAGATGAGGAAAAGAAATCGTTACTCGTCAAGTTCTTGCTCTGCAGTTTCCTCTAGTTCTGAGGAAACTGAAACTAGGAAAATTACAAAGCCCAGGAAGAGACATAATAATGGAAAGTCTGAGAGATGGGGACAGGATGAGATATCTCGTGACAATGCCTATAAGAATAGTTCCTACAAATCTTTTCGCATGTCTGATGTTAACGCTCTTTCAAAGTTTGCTGGAGAGATTAATACTGTCTCTGCTGAGAGGTATTTAAAAGAGCTAATAACATACCTGGATCTAATGAATGTCCCTATGATTTTTAGATTGAAGTTATTGCCCTCTCTTATGGTAGGAAAGGCTAAGGCGTGGTTTGTTGCAAATGAGAAGAAGTGGAAGACTTTTGAACACTTTTGTTCTGCCTTTAGAAAACAATATGCCTCTGCTGATGCCAAACAAAGGGAAATGCAGACTCTGAGAAACAAACGGTATACGAGGAGCTGTGGCCTCTCACTTGAAGAATATTGCTGGGACACATATGGCTCTTATTGTAATCTTGTGGATAGTGTTGACCAAAGCGAAGCGCTGAACTTGGTTATTAGTCAACTTCCGCTGCGAGTGCGTCAGTTGGTACTTACTCGCGATCCACGCAACATGGATCAACTTACCAGCTTCTTGGGAAGATATGAAGCCTCGGAGCAACTCGACGGATGGACGACAGAAAACCCGAGATTCGAGGACAGAAGAACCAACCAAGCTAGAGTTAGGCAATTGATGTTCTCCAGAAATCAACCCAATTCAGCGAAGGTGCCTGCTGGTAACGGAAGATCTGATAATGAGAACTTCAGTGGTAGCGCTCGACAAAGTAACAATCCTTCAGGAGAAGAAAATAGAAGCGGGTTCTACAGAAGAAGGAACTGCGAGGGATCACAGCGATCTTCTGGAGAAGAAAGAAGAACGCCATTCCAAAGAAGAAGTTCGTATGGTAATAATAATTTCTCCCCACATCGCTATAACCGGTATAGAGGTAACTACAATTGGAGGAGGAAAGAAAGTGCTACACAGACGGAAGATTTCGATGGTGGAGAAACTAGTGTTAAACAATTAGATGTTACCACTTGGAATACGTCTGCCCCGTCCTACACTCCAAGAAACTGAGAAGCAGTTGTTGAGTTGAGTGGATGGCCCTAGAGTTTTGAAAAAGAAAATTTACTCCATTTTCATTTTGTTAATTTTCTTTTTGTTTGTGGGAGGATGCCATGATACGAACCCACTTATTGTATCATTTTAGGTGTTTAATATGTTTAAAATGTTAATTGTCTATTATGACGTAATTTGTTTTGTTGAATTGGTTAGTCTTTTATGGTTATGAGCTAACCTTAAAACATTTGATTGTGAATTGGGAGGTGAGAGATATTATGGATGTTTCTCGAATAATGGAAGTGATTTTGGAAATGTGAATGTTTTAATTTGTGTAGTGGAGAAGTATTATGATCGAAATACACTTTTGTTTGTAATAAGAAGTTTAATTGTGAGTTCTAGTGTAATATATTAACATTAACATATCCTTATCTGATTTCCCACAACCTGAGGGCTTCATGGTAGGCTGATAAGTCTCAGGCTCGCCGTTGAGGAATAATCGTAAGTAGTTCCATTGAGAATAATCCGGGGAACGTAGCAACGTAAAAGCTTCCAAATCAAAGAAAGCAGCAGGAATATGTAGAAAAGAGAGCTCCGTGTGTTAACAAATTATAATTTTGAAACTTAGAGTGATGATTTCGTCGATGATTTCAGGTTGGAATCGTGCCGTGTGCATGAGTATTCCTTTGTGATTGATAATATACCTTCATTTTCTGTCTCTTTGGAATAATCGAACGATGGGTCTCAATAATGATTAGATAAAATGAACGGAAGAACAAACAAAGGAACGCCAATACCTTGTCGGGACTCGAACTTGGAACTTTTGGTGTCAAGTTATAGTTTGTCTCGGGAATCTCTGGAGCAAGCGAACACGAAAGTAGTGACTCGAGAGAGCTCGACCAATGAACATATGCGGGATAACATGATTGCTGGGAGAAAGCAACTCAGCTCCCAGCTGTTTGTATCAGCGTGTACTGCTTCACTCCGTCCACCTCCGTCCTGTTCTTCTGCGCGGCCTTGCTCCAGAAATTCCTGGGATAGAGGATAGTTACAAGTATTTTGTACATACCTAGATGTATTTTCACCCACATTTTTCATTGATTACCTCGAGTGAACTACGTACCTCATGCTACAAGAACTCAATTATGCAATTTCGCCGAACCTAATTCCGATAGTTGCCTTTATATTTCTAATGATTCGGAAAGAATTATTCGAGTGAACCCGACAGGAATTTTCTGTAGAAAGGGAACAACGAATTCAATAACGTAAATCAGTGGCGGATCCAGAAACAATCGCAAACCCTAAGTAGGCCATATTGAGTTCAGGTACCTCATGTAGTGGCATTGCTGAAGAGTGATTTTACGTACAGTCAC
This sequence comes from Lepisma saccharinum, assembly GCF_977018435.1. Lineage (NCBI taxonomy): Eukaryota > Metazoa > Arthropoda > Insecta > Zygentoma > Lepismatidae > Lepisma > Lepisma saccharinum. The sequence continues at coordinate 55,862,098 of NC_139236.1, read as the reverse complement.
CGGCAAAAAAATGCGATACCTAGATCCTGAAATACGCTTCCCTGCAAGGTGTTATGTGTGTTGCCTAACTCTTACGGTGGTGGTAGAAGTAGCCATTGAAAATTTGCTACTGAAATCCACTTATCGCCGTAGAGTTAGGCAACACACATAACGACTTACAGGGAAGCCAGCATTTCAGGATCTAGGTGTCCCATTTTTATTGCCGTTAACTGTACCTGTAGCAAGTGTGCCTTTCTTAAATGATGATGCTGTTGTAACGTACGCAAATGGTTCTCAACATTCGCGTGTGTTGCGATTAGTTATTTGGTCAGTTGGCAACTTCAACCTACTACGGGTCTGTCTACATGTCACGAAAGTATTATATTTTCGCTGACGATACTTTTTTTTTATGGCATACTCGGGTCAAATGAACCCATCTCCTAAATCCGCCCTCGACGCAAATCCTCAATGAAATAATCTTCCTCTAGTTCCAATGGGAACAAGTTAACTAACTTATTACATGTTTCTTTGACAGGGTATCGTGAACGGAGGGTTAAGAAATGCAGGACATGGAAGAAAACAGCTCAGAAGAAAAGTCACGATCAGTTTCAAGAGGAACACTTTAAAAAGTGGTAAGTATAATAGCTTGTCAATTGTTTAAGATCCTAAATTACCTATTCGCTGTCCGCTGTAAGAACTAAGTCAGTGTAAACAAATACACGTGACTTGTGAGAGAACTTATTTGTTATTGCAATGGCAGCTGTAAAGAAATCTTGCGAGTAGGAATTTTACATGTGATAAAGCCATACCACTCAACGTAGCTGCTGTAGTGGAACCTTATATTATGAGCTGTATGGACAAGATAAAACCAGAAATATCAAATAGGAAAGGAACAATTATAAAATAAAATCACGTGGTTTTGTTTACATTAACTTCGTTCTGACAGTATGCAGTGCTTCTAATGAGCGCGTGCTGTCTAAAGTATTGAAGCACTAGAAACGTGGGGGACGGAATACATCAAATATCTCTACTTGTTTTTGATATTGTGTGTAACTACACATTGACTATTTTTGCACTTACCGCAGATGGCTCACCTGTATTCATGTGAGTTTATATGTACAGTCATGGAAAAAAGTTCTTCCCCATAAGGCTTTAATAGGAGCAAGTAATGCAGGAGGGTAGGCAACACATATTGCACCCTTCCATGATCGGGTGATTTTGCCTGTCTTAACACCGAGAAATGTGTTCCACGCGAAGGTCAACATGACAGGAAAGCAAAGAGGGTCACGTGACTATTGGTTACGTGGAGTGTTGTGCTTCTCCACGTCCCCAGTTCTTGATCCACATTGCAGAAAAAGCAGAGCTGCATGCAATATATGAAAATAGGTTGTTTTCAACTACACGTTTAATTATGATTTTCCCAATTGTAAATCTATCAGACGTGTCTCCCGATTTAGTCGGGACAGTCTTTTACTTTGAATTCCTGTTTGTCATAGGCGTAACTTGACGGGAGCAGAAAGGGCATTTGTAACCCCCCCCCAAAAAAATCAGGTTTCTTAAAGCTGCTAAAACAGGAATTAAATACTATGATTTGACGCGTCCAAAAAAAGTATTATATTGAAAGATTTTTCCCAAAATACGTAGATAGCAATTTAATACTTTGAAAGTGTCTCAGATTTGTTTATTGTCACAACTTAGTGTGGCACAGGTCTACTACAAAAGTGGAATTTCGTAACAGGAATATGAACCCACTCCTTTTATTTCGTAGCCGATTTCATCTTGAAACTGAAATTAAGAATATTAGTTAACAATGTAATTGGTAAACAATAAAAAAATGTGTTAGACCCAGTTCTTTAATACCTTATCATAATCTTTATCGCAAGTTTAAATTTTGTTGTAAGTCCACTTTATGCAAAAAAAAAAAAAAAAAAGGTAAAGTTCTCACCTGTGCTTGGCGCTACTCCATGAAGGCGTATAGGGGGTGTGGGGGTAACGCCCCACACTTTCTTGATTCATTCGTGAGTGGGGGTGATGTGATTAGCATCACGCCCCTGACCGCCTTTACCCCCAGGGTTTCCCCCAGGTACCCATGTCATTCGACGCTGGGTGGGCGCTGGGGCCGCTTCCAACGTTAGAAAAGTTCCCGGGCTTGAACCGGCCGGGAATCGAACCCGGGGCCTATAGCATGGTAGTCAGACGCGTTACCGACTGAGTCACCGGCACAGATAGACTAATCTGAAGTGCATACAGTTTAAAGTGGGATCCGAACCACTATGTGCGATCACCTGGTGTCGTACCCCAGACCCCTTGATTACAAGGCCTTCCACTACGCCATCAGTGAGGCGCACACAATCTTTGTATTTCGACCTTTTTAAACCTATATGTATCATATAAGAGGTTGTTTAACGTTGCTATGCCTCTATGGATTATATTTAGCCAGTATTCGAGCACATAGCGTCAGATTTCATAGAATATAAGCTTCTCTTCCATGTTTATGGTTTCCTGTCTGCAGTAGAAAAACTGGCAGGTACCCATAGCTTTTCTTTCAATAGTCTTCCAATGGTTGCATATCATATCACTCAAATTTGATTCATTCGTTTCTAACACAATCCCCGATGGCGCAGTGGGATCGTGGGCGCCTTGTAATTAAGGGATCCCGGGTTCGATACTCGGTGGAGGAACATAGTGGTTCGGATCCCCCTTTAAACTGTAGGTCCATTCACGATTAGCCTAACAGGACATAAAGTGGACTTAAGACACCAAATCAAGCAACCAACACAATCCCGTTATTGTCCAGATTATCGAATCCAGAACCTTCGTCGCGAATAACATAAGCAGGAAGACAACGTGAAATAACCGAACAGAAACAGAACCTAAAACCTACATCGGATAGATTGGATTAAGTCGACGATACAGCACGGGTTCTGAAATGAAAAAGAATACGAAAGTTTAATGACCTCTATACGCACCCACTTTTCCTCCACTCAATGGGGAAGATATCCTTCTAGCTGAGAAGCCTTTACGTAGGAGTGCCCTGAGGGAACTTCAAGGCCACGATGATAAAGTGTTCTACGTGCAATGACGGGATCAAAACATACGTCAGATAGCTGTGTTCCTCCTTATTCCGTACGCCATTGATAACTGGAACACGTGACCTCGTCTTTGGTAGAGCAGAAGCCTGCTTGCTTGCCACCACCCTTTAGTTCAGTGACCTTCGCCCGTAGTCAGCAAGAGTGAATGACTCACCAGATACTTGTTGTCTGTGAGGCTACACAAGAATAGATATTTCGTCAGTGGCTGTAAGTATTGTTTCATCTGCAGTTATAGCAGTTAACATTTCAATAGTTTCCTTCCTAATGGTTACGTTAGTGATAAACATGTAAATTAGTTCTCGAGAGTGAACGTTTTATCTATTTGAACGGGGGATTTTTATACAGCCTGCATGTATTATTTTTTCCTGAAACAAGAAGAAATTCGAAGACGCAAGAAGAGTTGTATAAGAGTAGTTAACAAAAGGAAAAAAGAAGAAGAAAACGAAAATGTAAATGCTGAAATAAATTATGGTAGAGATCGAGTGAATAACATTTTGTCATGGGGCCTCCTCGATGGCGTAGTGATAACGTCGTCGCCTTGTAATCAGTGGATCCCGGGTTTGAAACACGGTGGATGCACATAGTGGTTAGTATCCCACTTTAAACTGAAGGTCGAGTCCAGATTAGCATATCTGTGCACCAAACCAAAACTAAGAAAGAAATTGTCACAGTGTAAGAAAATTTCATGTTCAACCAGATACGAAACAAAAGGGAATAATATATTGCAGGTTGGAGTTCACATCTGTAGCATCTAACCAGCACAATTATGAATCGCAACATATCGTATGAGATCCATTTTTATTATACATGTATGATAATATAAGAGAAGTAGAGGAAAGAGAAAACCAAGCGAAACACGGACGCCTTCTCCAGAATTTCAAATCTCGTTACATAAGGTTCTGGGTTGGAGTCCCGAACAGGCATGACTTTCTTGTTCTTGCCCTTTTATCTGCTTCATTTCATCATAATTCATCGTTATGGTTTACCTGCAGGGGAAGAATAATGACAATAATTGCCAATACAAAGCTAATGACAAACAGAACAACTCGATTACGGAGGTGCCAAGAAGAAACGAGACTTGACAGTGTCTACGTCTCTCGGTTTGTCGAATTGAAAATTGCTCTCCCGTTCTCGGTCTCGATTAGTTAAATATAGAAATCGAAAATGTATGTGAATGAATATACATGTATTTTATATATTCCGGTTTTGTAGGAGATTTCGTGAGAGATGAAATAAGTACTCTTCCATCGTATTTATTTTTATAATTTTTATTCCCTGTTCGATGATCGCGACGATAAGGACGAGTGACCATTACATGAAATTGATGACGAAATAGTCAAACACCCCCGACAAGGACGGTACTCAAACCCGGGAACTTTGGCGACGATATCGAATGTCAATCACTTAATGAGCTTGACCACCGAGCCTGCTTAATGTTGTTTCTGTCAGGTAATTCGTAATAATATCCCACATTCACTATCATTTGCTTCATAATTTATCTTATTGTTGTGATTAACCTGAATTCAAAGAATTAGTTGAAAGGCAAAAATGCAAGATTGAATGTCTCTGATGTTACTTCGTGCCGAATAATATGACGTGGTATTATGATTTGAATTTTTTAATCATATAATATGCCTATTCATTCCATTGATTGATCCCAATTGAGCACACAAAATATGGTATAATGTCCACTCCATGGAGGAGATGTTAGCACAGCGCGCTACGATGCCATGGGTCCCTGGTTAGAAACTCGACTTGGGCGTGGGTGTCCTTGGTGAGTGTCCCTTCATCAATTTCATCATAGCATCACTCATCTTCATCGTCGCTATTTGCCAAAAGTGAAAGAATAGCAAATCTAAGTAACAAACATCCAATCAAATCGAACATATCTACCGATTTAATTCTATACGGTACCGAATTTCCACTTTATTACTGCATCTTAAGTCATTTTACAGCATCTCAATTGTTTTCCGATTCGAAAACATTTGGAATGTTGTTTTGTGCAGTTGATTCTGCATTGTTTCGTTGTTTGGATTGTTTAATTAACGTCGCATTAATTAGTTTTAGACCAATCGTGACAGGGGGAAGCAAGAGCACAAAGGAAGCGAAAAAGACAAGGAAGAGACCACGGCTTTCTTTAAAGATAGCATCCCGTGAATACAACTCAAGTGACTGCAGAATATTATGAATAAAATTTATTTCGCTTTTTCCTTTTATTTCTGTTTCAGTTATTTTACTTCGCTTTTCTTCTACCACTCGCGTTACTCGAGTCGGTGAGGAAGAATTATAAACTCGTGAAATGGACGATGGTACAAAAAAATATATGCCTCTCCCACGGTTCGATTTGGTTTGGTTTGATTTGGTGTTTTAAGTCCACTTTATGCGCAGTAAGGCTAATCGGGACTGGACCTACAGTTTAAAGTGGGATCCGAACCACTTGTGCCTCCACCGGGTATCGAACCCGGGACTCCCACGGTTCGAAACTGTCAGTAAAAATATTGTCTTATTTTTAAAATTTACGGGCAAATATGGTTTGTCACGTAGCAATTTTCGCTTATCTCTTTCTCAAGGGGTTCCATTGCCTCTCTGATGTCGTAGTGGTAACGTCTTCCGAAATGAAAGGCTTCCGAATTCAATACCAAATAGAGACGCATTTGGTTCGGATCCCATTTTAATCTGTAGGTCCAGTGCATGAACTGGACTTAAACAATTAACGTGTGGCATGTGGTCTGTGATGAGAACCATCATTTAAGCGAACCTTCTTGACAATGACTCTAATATCACTTGAAAGAATAGTATTTCCTTACGAGTAGCTCTTGTCAAGAAACCAGTTCCTGGAATTTTCTTCTGGAGGCATCGTAGCACCCAGCTGTTTGTTGTGGCTGGGGCACGAGTCATGTGACTCATGCTATCAAAGCTCAATCCTTCCCGAGAACTCGGAATCACCAGGCAAACTTAAGCGAATATTTTGTTATTTGGGTTGCATAAACAACAGGTTTTAAGACGTTACGAAATTCTACGTCCCGTGGCCCAGGTATTTTTTTCTAAGACTGTACAGTCATTGGTATTAAAAAATGAGACGTATAGATACTGAAATGCCCGGTTCCCTGAAACTCGTTATGCGTGTTTCCTAACTGCCCGATGATAAGCGGATTTTAATAGCAAATATTCAATGGCAACTTGTACCACCGCCGTAAAGTTGGGAAACACACACAACGCCTTGTAGGGAAGGTAGTATTTTAGTATCTAGGTGTCCCATTTGTATTGCCGGTGACTGTACAATACATTTTACTGCAACGCCAAGGGCTTATAATGAACAGTAGATCACCCGCTTGCTTTGGATTATTAATAATATGAACGTAAGAGACTTTCGTGGTACGTTCATTCCTGTACGTACAGAAGAGCATGGATCGTGTATTTGTTTGTATTAGTCTTATTTTACAACGTCGCTAATCGTGACGGTGAGAATGATTGATGATTAGATTAAATGGATGAAGGGAGATTCACACAGTGTCGCCCATGCCCGGTCCAGTACTCGAACCTTAATCCGTTTGGTGGCGGGAACATATTATTATTATTGTTGTTGTAGTCATTAATAGGAAACGCTCGAACTGACTAAGGTTGTGAGCAGTGTGTTAATTTGAAAAAATAATCTAGTGTGCATGTCGGGGGAAGGGGGATGCAATACTGTAGAGACTTTTTTATTATTGCGAAACGAAAGGTAATTTCTATAGTTTACAAACTAGTTTCAAGGTTGAACGATTTCCTTGCACAGTAGTGAGACCTGTTACAAATAATAATAATAATAAATAAACGCACCCCCTCAATGTTAACATGATATATGAACGTAAAATATAGGTTAAAGTCATGATGAAATTTGTACTAGTCCAGAAATTTTGGAGGATATCAGACGTTATATATTTTATGTATGGAAAAGTAAATTGTTTATGTCCTTTTTTTTTTTGGTAACACATCTCACCGCAGCGCATAAAGTATTTGAAAGGCGGTCAGTATTAAATCTATATGATATCAAATTCCCTTCAGTCAGTGTGAAATTTAATGTGCACAAAGAAGTGATAAAAACAAAATACATTAGTTTTAAAACTCAAATTCTATTTTGGCTTTTGTATTGCCGTTAATTGCTGGCTTCGGTTGTAAACACGAAGTGCATTTATTTATCTTTGATGGAAGATAAATGCATCTTATTCTTATTATTATTATTACTAGTAGTTTACTGGTACTGTAGCAACACTAACTGTAACAAAATATTAAAATAACTCACAATGAATCATTTATTTCCTCATTCACGGTCTATTCGGAATTTTGTATGTGTATGATAAAATAGATTTTCTACAGTGCTACTAAACTACTGCTACTAATAGTATTATTATTATTATTATTAACATTAATAATAATAATAATAAGATGCATTAATATACTATCAAAAACAACATTTTGGAAGAAAATGAATTTTTAAAAGGTTTTTTTAACAAAATAAAAAATCTTAGAATTTAACAACCAATAACTAAACAATTTATTGTAAACAATATGTACAACACTTTTATTACTTTAGACATTTATACATAATATATTTTACACTCTCTCGTAAAGGATAAATAGTTTCATGTTTTGTTTAATATATAATTAGTAATGATATGTGACAAAGCAATTGCTAGTACAAATAATTGGTTAGATATAACAATTATGAAGGCATGAATTGCAATAACTAAATTTACAAACATGTGCAACAATTTCATGACTTTTTCATTTCTCGCTTACATATTTACAACATCTCAAGTGTTTTGTCATAAGGACATTAGCATACATTAATATTTAATCTAATTAGGCTATTTTTTAAGCAATTTTTCCAACACGGATGAAAGAACTACACAGTTGGAGATTACGCTTTGTGTAATTTCCAAAGAAAATCAAAGTCCAGTTAAGTTACTATCAATTTGAAACTGCAACTATTCCAGACAAGATTTTTAATTTAACTCTTCTATTGACGCATTTAAGTTGTCAGTTCAGTTTATTGCACAAAGTAATAAATTAAATAAATATAGTTTAGAGTCTGTTTATTATAAAAGAAAATTAACAACACATCCGGCATATGAGGTTACAAATATAATTTTGTTCACCTAAAAAGAGCCTAGAAAAATATACAGGATTTGTGTATATTTCAGTATGAAAATGTGATAAATTGCATTTCCCAAACTGCTCATAACTCTGTAACAACTTCCTGTTTTCCTGCTAGAGATTAATTGAGACTTAATTTAAGAAAAAAAGGTTTTCCAAAATAGGAAACAATCAAACGACGAAATCATTTTCACTTTCTCCTTTTTTACACTTAAATGCTTGTTCATGTACAAGCTAGGAGTTCTGTATCGCTAAAACGCTTCGACGGAACATAGAAAACATGGAGTTCATTTTTTCTTTTAGGAAGTCAAAAACTGAAAATTTCTGCATGTTATTGTTTTCATCGTGTGTGTGCACATCGCGCTGGGGTTTCGGTTTGGCGATATCGTCCACGTCTCGAACTATCCACTCGGCCTCGAGTATTCTATCTGGTCTCAACGGATCAACTGCTATCATTCGTATTTCGTTTTTCATGTCAGCATATTGTGTGCCGTCTGATTCTATGTTTTTCAAAACTTTGGCTTTCTGTTTTTTGTTATTTGGTTCATTGTCTTGTTTCACGCTTGGCTCTGTTTCAGTCTTTTCTTCTGTATTTTTCTTGCTTCTTGTAGCCTCAGTCTCTGCCAGACCTAAGTCTAGATTGATTCCAGTATTCTTCGTTAAAATTAGTGAACTATCTTCGTTCTTTCCATGTGACTTGAGAGTATGAAGTGCTGGAGGTCTGTCATAATCGAATTTGTAGTGCGATTTAATTTTATCAGAATTTTCTTGAGATGCTGTTTCATAAGAAACTTCATTTGCTATCGATGCTGTCATTTTCCGTTTGTAACTTAAAGGGATGAATTCTTCTGAACTTCCGTCTTGAATTATTTTATTCGTTTTGATGTCCACATATTTGGAACCTGATTTATTATCTTTTCTAAACTTCTTGGTTGCAACAGTATGCCTGTCACTGAACTTCTTGCTAGTGGTTCCTTGCAGAAATGAAGTTTCCGTTGTCCTTTTTTGCTCATAACGTTCCGACGGATTTGACATATGGAGTTCGTTCATGTCGTTCTCCCTCATATTTTTTGATACCACAACTTTCTGTTTGTCTGTAGCTGGATTTATTTCTAAGTCTCTGCTGGCTTTGATTTCGCGGCGCCTGCGTACTGAGAACAATTCACCGTGGGGAAAGTATGCACCCTGTAATAGTGGAAACAATAAACTCTCATGCAAAGAAGAAACTGTGTCTTTTATGAAGTCCGTTTTGTCATTTTCCTCCCTGTTAGCTGCCAACAATTGCCTCAGTATCTCCTTCTCTTCTATCCTACGTGTTTTCCTTTTATGATCGCCATCGCCAGGCTCAATTGGATTTTCTGGGTCAGAGATTGAGGAACTAGCGCTGTGAGGAACAGACGAGTCCATTGTTGAAGTTTTAGTCTGTAGAGGATTTTGTAAGTTTTTTATTTCTATTTCGTGCTGGTTGGTAAGTAGCTTCTGCCACTCACTCATGAAATTCTTGTGAGCATTTAGGAACTCTTTTTGTTGCACCAATGATTGTTCAGGATTACTGTTTGATTGTAGTTCATCAACAGGAATGTCACTGGGCTCATTCATAACAGAGTTTTCATTGTCAACTGCATTTTCGTTGTTTAGTGTAACTTCATTCATAATATTCCATGGTTCGGTATATGTCGTGGTCAATTGAGGATAGCTCCACGCATAAGGATAGCTATCTCTAAAATTTCCTGTAAGATAGTTTTGTACGTAACCAGAAGGTTCCAATGGATAATCAGGGTTGGTGTTACTGGAAAGAGGATTTTTATCGTACATTAATTCCAAACCTTGCATGTAAGGATAAAGTGCTGGATGTAACTGCTTACGAATTCCATCAGGCATAAAAGATGTAACTTGATTATCATCAATTCCCACGTAATTTGAATCAGAATCGAAGGCCTTTTGTTCAATTTCTTTGGAATTTTCATTAAACTGTTCTACTTGAGCCTCACTGCGACATGGTAAAATATTTTTAAGGGAATTTTCAGAACCTTTGAGGTTTATATAAGAATTTGGTTTGAATTTCGTAACCTTTGGCTCTTCATTCATCATATTGTGAGTTACAGAACGCACGATAGGGATGATGTACTTCAGAAATTCGTTGAATTTTACTCGTTCTATGTTCTCTTTACGTACGTCATACAATTCACTCCTGGTTTTGTATGGTTTGGAAAATTGAGAACGTATGATGTTCACGATTTGTTGGTAATCGCAGGGTGTCTTGTTTCTTGAAGGTTTCTCGACCCTGTTGGTCATCGCATAATACTTTTTTGCCATTTTCAAAAGGTTCATGTTCTTTCCAACAGGTTTTCGATTTTCCTTTCTATATGCGCCTTGCATACTAAAATCCTGCAATCTGATATCTTGGCTTGGGTGACTGTAATTCTCACCATTAGAAAAGATATTGTACACCTTAGGAGTTTTATGTATGATGTGTAACACAGGCAGATATATCTCGTTCTCATCATATTCTGCAATTATTTCTGGTTCGTTCTCCATTTTCCTTGAATTAATTTGAGAGTTTCCTCTCTTCGTTCTGCGACTGTATATAGTTTTCTCAAGATCTTCAGTGTGTAATTCTCTTCCAGAAGACTTATCTTCTTCCCACAAGTTATTCCCCAAATATTCTGCTCCCATGTTGTTAGGAGTCCTCAACTCATCTTCATGGAGTAAACTTGATAATGGAGAATCGAACATCTCCGAAGGACGATAGTTGTTGATCCAATCCATGCCCAAGCTGTAAGAAGGATCTTCGTCAATTTGTTGATTTAACGTTACAAGTGATGTATATGGCATACTATAATGATCTGCATTCATTATCCTCCTAGTCATAAAAGGATAATCTAGAGTATTTACTAGTCCAGAGTTATCATATAGACTTTTCCCGCTTGTATATATTTGTTGAAATTTATTATTATTGCTACCGGAAAGGAAATTAGAATTTGCATGTATGTTATTGATGTCACTATGGTACTGAATTCCTCTCGTCTGCTGCACACGGTTCGGAAGAAATCTGTCGTCGTAAGCAAGTAATCCATCTGCTTGGATTCCAGAATCTCGTATATGCTTTTGGCTTTCAAATATGTTACCTTCATGATCTTGTTGCATGACATTTGGTAAATTGTCCATGGTGTCATGCACATTCCTTTTCTTCAGATAATTTCTTAACTTTCGAATTTTTTTAACTCGTAGAGACTTGCCCCTGCTTTCTCCTTTTCCTGATAAGAATGTTAGTTTTGCAAAATCGTCAGGTTTCTCGGTACTGATTTCCTGCGGAAGTGCAGTATTATCGGTGACATGATTGTGAGATACTTCACTGGTATGATTTGGTGTAGATTTATCTTGTGATGCTTCTTCAGTGACGGAAGGGTTACTATCGAGATTTTCATTTAGTATTGTCTCGGTAGTGAAGGCGATATCGTCTGAAGTTGACGTATCAAAATCAGTGTTTTTCGCTGTAATTTCTGTAGTAAGTTCCATGTCTGTTTCTGTCTCTTTTGCAGACATAGTCGAAGTGAATATCTTTTCTTGTGTTCTCAATGTGTCAACATTATCTTTATCATTTTTCTCCGAGTCGAAAGGATTTTTAGGCGTTTTCGGAGGCAAAATTGCTGCATTGGTTGAACTAATACTCCCCTCATTAAAAGGTTGTGTCTCATTTTCATTTGGATGTTTCCCCGTGTTAATACTCTCGTCGTTAGTCACTGGGTCCGTAACCTGGGAAACGTCGACAGAATCCGAAGAGTTATCTGAATGGTGTATATTAGGAGGGTGAGCATGTATTGCATCTCGACCGTTTTCATTAATAGATTCTTCATCTCCTTGTTTTGGGATTGAAATTCCCTTGTTTGTCAGCTTTGTCGAAGAGTCTGTTTCCTTCACAATGGATGATGAAACATCTTTATTCCCAGCCATGTGTAATGGTTCATCGCTTGAAGGGGTAGTATCTTTCGATGTATTGTTTTTGTCGCTCTCTGCTTCTAGTACAGTTTCTTGTGAGGGTGAATGTACCCGCATTTCAGTAGGGTGATTTGCAAAACCTGATGATTCTTCCTGTTCAGCAGTTTCTTCTGAAGATGATTGAATGGGTTGTTTTTCTGAAACTTTAAAGGATTCTGCTTGTTCAGCTGTTTCTTCTGAAGTCGTGTGAAGAGGTAGATTTTCTGTTACATCCGAAAATTCCGCTTGTTGATGAATTTCCTCTGGACGTTCGGGAATAGGTTTATTTGTTGTACCATTCGAAGACTCTTTCTGTTGAACAATTTTCTCGGAGGATGAACGCGTTATCATGCTACTAGGTTGACTAACTGTATTATGTGAAGATTCTGCTTGTTGAGTAATTGCTTCTGACGAAGAATGTGATGTCACTTGAATAGGTTGATTTGCATGAACACCAGAAGATCCTTGTTCTTTATTAACTTCGTTAGAAGATAAATGCGACGGCACAGGTTGCTTTTTTGAAATATCAGATAGCTGTTCTTGTGCAATCGCTTCTGATGATGGATGCATTGTAGTATGATTATGGTCATGGTTTGGAATAGTCGAAGTTTTTATATGTTGAGCATTTTTTTCTGAAGGTGAATATGTTGTCGTGCTTATAGGTTGATTAACCGAAGCACCTGAAGATTCATTATGTGGAACTATTTCTTTCGGAGTAAATTGATTTGTTGATACATCTGACAAATTTCCTAAACTGGTTGCTTCCGTTGTTCCTGTAGAAGTATCATTCCCTTCTTGATTTTCGAAAGGCGCAGAATCACCATATACAAATTGAGACGCCATATCTTCCTCTGTGTTCTGTTTCCGCCTCTCCGTTACGTATCGGAAGAATGCTTCTCCATATGTTCCACTTTCATCTTCGACTTCATGTACAACTGGCGAGACAACTAGTTGTAGTCTTCCTCTACTTTCTGCTTTTTTTGTAGGTTCCACATCCAACTCTACACTCTTCTCTTTACTTCTTACTTGTTGCCCTCCGTTCATGTTTTCTTCATCTTTGTCTTTAGTATATTGTGGATCTCCTAACATATAATCCTGGGTGGTTGCAACCTCTTGGTCTAATGTTGTTGTAGATAATCCTTCACTTACCTGTGGTTCCGACGGTTGTGTTGTGGAGACTTCAACGCTATGCACTGGCCTAAAATACACCTTGTCATCTGGCACGTCTCCATAACCTTTCTCTAGCATTACAGGAATAGGTAGCCACTCCATTCCAAGGTTACTTGTTGCTGGTGAGTCAGTATCTCTACGAACCTTGTATAAGTTGGATGGTTCGAACAAATACCCCCTAGTATGGAAGTGTTTGCCAAGATCGTAAATTCCTTTCTTGTTGAGGTGTCCTTTCTTGCCTTCGCCATTTCCATTTCCAATGGTTGAGTACCAGGTAGGTATGAGCTGCATCTGCATGGATCCCAGTCCAGAATTTCCTGTCATTCGATGATCTGAGTGCTTAACATTTCCAGACATTAAATCTAAGTATTGCCATATGGCGCGATCTTGATTTACAAGGTGCGTTCGGTCTGCGGGGCCTTGAAACATCCACGTGTCTTTTCCAAGGGCTTGGTACACATTGGTTGGTGGCGTTAATGTTGTGCTTGCTTCTTCATCTTGATTATCATGATCCAGCATCGTTTTGTCGTATACTGTTTTGTATTTAACATCTAGGTCATCATTTGGCTCGCCAAATTGCACAGGTTCGCCGTTTATGTTTACAGGATGACTGAGGTATAAGGTGGTCCCTGCGGGTTGTGTTTCAGAGTTATCGTGTTCTATTTCTGCGCCGTTTAGTTGTTCCAGGATGTCGAGTTCGTGTTCAAACAATTCCTTGCCTTTGTTAACATCTCCTTCCAACTCTGTCTTCGGTCCATCAAGATCCTCGTTTTCCTCGAAGTAATACTGCGCTACTGTTCCAAAATCGTAACCTCCTGTGTTGTCCCCGTCCACAAAATCTTCTTCCAGATCCTCAGAATCGAGGTCCAGATAGTCGTAGGTGAATGGATCAGTCACGACTGTGGTTGGTTGGTAATAGGTTGTCCTAAAGAGGCCATTTGCAGGCATGAAGGACTTAGGGAGAGCAGATAAGGTGTGTTTCAACTGATATTCTTTTCTTCCTAAAATATTATGCCGCATGTACTGCTGTAAAGGTCGAGAAAGCCTCCTGCGAAACGACTGAGGATTCTCATTATGCCTGAATGCTTGTCGCCTAAATCTTCTCAACGGTTTACCAAAATTCGCATCCCCCCACACACTGTCCGCAGTCGGAATAGAAGGTTCCAAAAAACCTGGGACGCGCTCAAAAATATCAAATATTGCTTCTTCTTCGTTTCCGTAGGAGTTAGCATTGTTGCTGACATCTGCATCCTCCTGCGATGATGGCAAGTCTGGAAAATCTACATACTCTACGTCCATTGTTTTTTCCTCCTTCTGACTATCCTTCCCTCTGGCATTCAATAAACATGCTTTGGCTCCTGCTCCAGGCAAGACCCAAAAGCCAATTGATGCAGGTGGCAGATCGACAGATAAGCTCCGCAGCATCAGCTTCATATCGGGACTTATGAGAGGCCATCTGTCCTCCGTCACTTCCAAAGGCCGATTGTTGAGAAAGGTGTCGCTGCAAAGAAACAGAAGACGCATTTGAACATTTTCTACACTATTGTGAAAAAAAGATAGTATATTATTCTACGTGTTAGTGTTAATGCGTCCTCTTGCTGATTATCTTACATCGATGAAAAGTAAGTCTTAAAAATATTTACGAACAAATGGAAAATTCCTGAAGGCAATTGAGTGTTTGGACCCATATTGTCTTCTCGATTTTTCTATTCACGTGATGTATTATATCGCTCAATCCTGCCACCAAATTTAATTTGAAAGATATAAAATCCATAATTTCTGCATATTATAGCAAATTTCTATGACACGAATGTTTCGTACAATCCACAATGTTATCGCATGCAGTAATACTTCAATTGCCTAATTTTTCATGAAGCAGTAGCTTGTTTGCGAATTTTGTTGAGGAATTCTCTTTATCCGTATGTCAAATCCAAGGCAGCATTGCAGTGCTGTCGGAACAACGCGTTTGTATTGCGTTTGATGAAGTTGACCGCAATAGTGTATTAACGCAATTAGTCCTAAGTTAATTTGTTATTATTCTTCATCATTTCCTCAAGAAAGTTATTCTTGACATAGGCATGTTTTCTAGCATCAACATTTTAGTTTTCTTCGGGGTTCTTATTATCAACTATGAATTAATTAATTATATTTTTAAAGTATTTTTCATGTATGTATATATTTGTGTACACACACACACACACACATCCACCCAGGTCCGGGGCATGGGCATGGGTGTTCTTTACGAGTGCTCCTTCATCAAGTTCATCATATCATCACTCATTTTCATCTTCACGATTAGCCAAAGTGGCAGAAAAGCGAAGTAAAATATACCAAATCAATCAATCAAACACACACATACCCGAAATGAAGGGTTTAAAGACTCACTGTACCATGTGTTTTATTCAAAATATATAACTAGGGATAGTATTAACTAGTTTATCAAGTGCTCCACTTCTCCCGGCATTGCTTTATACCTTTCTTTACCTGAGCACGAGAGTAAGGTATGTTCAAAATTACACGGCGCTTTGAAAGAGACCTTCATTGTCAATTTCTATGACCTTATTTTATCTTCTGTTCTGAAAGACAGTTCTCTCGAACAGTGCTTGCATACACCTTGTCTAAACTTGTCTTTTATATATGCAATTTTTTTCGTCAAATTTGTGGCTGTCTTCGCAAGAAGATATTGCAAATTAAAGTACATCATACAGATAGTGACACTTTTCATCCACTGTGTATCTATAATGTGAAATATTGCGAATCTATAGGTTTTGGGTTCAAATCCTATATAAGATATGGATTTTATGTGCATTACGACAACATCATCCGTTTGCATCCTGGCGATGAACTTAAAGGCTTGACGAAGAACAGAAATTGATTTCAGAAGTAGTTCTCGCATAAAAATTACAATGCTAGAACCTCTCTTTTACATTTTACAACTCTGATATCGACATCGGTTTCATAAGGCCACAATCCTCCCTACGAAATATCTATGTATTCCACTATACTATATTTTCTTACCTGGAAAGCAGACTCCCTCCATCCGTTGTGAGAAGATATTGGTGAATTTCCTTTGAGACCCACCGACCTTTGAGCTGCACTTTGGCCTTTTCAGGAGTGAAGTTGATGGCGAACACAGTGACGGCTCCTTTAGCGTAGCCTTGCATCCTCGGGTTGGTGCAGTGAGCGAAAACATGGATGTGGGATCTGTTACCGGCCGTCATTCTTGCATCGAGAACTCCAGGGCCAACCAATGCCTTGTGGATGTAGGCGACCCAGTAGTCCTGCATACAGAGAACGGAATATGTGAGGAATTATGGATTTATCAATGTCTGACTTTCCTCATTACATATTTTACATTCAATGCTTTATATAATCATTGTAGGTGATTGCTTGAAATATAAGGCATAGGATATTGTTCAAGTACTTCACACTGTTCCAATCAGGCCGATCAAAAGGACAGAACTCACCATGGCAGCATATGAAGTGTGATTAAATACTGTCTCTTTTATATATAACTAAAATTACAATTACTTACAAGTTGTAATTTTCCCTCTTTCATCCGTTTAGAGTATTATTGTGCATATGGCCTATAGTATTAGTACATAATCTAAGGGTTTGTGATTGCATTTATTCTGGATATCTGTATGTTGCACTTGACAGTTTTGTATTAAAGCTTACGAGAAGTGTACATGGACACAAAGCGGCATTTTCTAATTATATTTGATATTTTTCTTCACTATATGGCACTCGAACACATTGTATTGAAACACGTACAGTATTTGTAAAATTTATTTTGTAACTTCTTGATACATCACACATTCATTTTGTAATAGTTCGTGTTCGTTTCTCAAAATAAGATATAGATGATGCTTTACTTTGAAAGATAATGTATACCTCCTCTCCATTCTATCGACGTAGCTGCTTCTGCGTTAGAATAAAACAGCCGCGAACTCTTTGTTTCCTAAGAATAGGAACCTTGAAGAGAATTTGTCGCGAGATGACCAGGAAAATTCTGAGAAGGGTTCCGAGCTTTCGACCTAACGGCGGATTGGATTGGATTTCTAAACGATCGGACTGTAGATATTGGGGTTTATCTCTCGGATAGTCGGAAACTTTTCCAGAACTGACTCGTCACTAAGGTTTTAAGAATTATTCCAACAAAAACCTTCATTTCCTTAAAAAGTTACAAAAATACTCCCCATACTTTCACACGCCTTAGGAGAGATCATGAATACCAAGAACCGTAAAACTGTGAACAAACTAGTGTCCGTTGTAAATCGGATACTTACAGGAGTAGGAGACCCCAATGAGCGAGTTGATGGTTGTTTCAAATAGACTTGTATTCCCATTGCTGCTATCTGTCCTAGTTTTGTTGCCAAACTCATTGCGTCTAGGAAGTTGCCTTCTGTTTCCGGCATGGAGTCCGCTGGAACGAATAAAAGGAAACAGCATTGGATCAAAATACATTTTCGAAAGGATAATACAGGGTGCCTGTAAAAGAACTCCGAGGTTTTAAACAACGAAAGCGCGCAAACGGTATTAGGTAACTCAGGTTAGTTAATTACTTTGAAATCAGTAGCTCATCAAGTTTTATTCATGCCGTTTGGAGTTTATTCCAACAAAGGTTGGCAACGCTGCGTAGCGTTGACCTTGAAGTGACCGAGCCGAACACAGTGCAGTTCAGTGCAACGGCGACTATTTCCTATGGGGACATGTGAAGAACATGGTTTATGTGGAGAAAATTCAAGATATCAACCATCTAAGGTAAAGAATTATCGCGTCTGTGGCAACCATCACCCCAGACATGCTGGCCAGGACGTGGCAAGAAGTTGATATCGTTTGGATGTGTGCCGTGCTACAAACGGGGCGCACATTGGAATTTACTAAATTGTAAACAAAACTTGATAACATTACCTTCAAAAATATGTATTTACTTTTTCCTGAGTTACAGTTTTAATAAAATATTTAGCTTTAAAACTCAGGAGTTATTTTATAGATACCCTGTATATTAACAGATTACTAACTACTTTTTGTGGTATTATCCAAAACAGTTTTCGCCAGGTATTTTTGAATAAGGGAGTAAAATAATCTAAGAATGATAATTGGCTTGCAGAGGTCAAGTACTACAATAAAACAATCAGTTTTAATCAGTATAAAATCAGTCATGTGAATCAGCCCTAAGAATTCATCTTATGTAGTTACCCTAACACAGAATTAATATGATTTCGTGTAAAACATCTTTTAAAAATATTTTCTAGCATTTCTATATTCATTAGGCGTGTTTACTATTATGTAATATACAATCTTCTCAATATTGCAGGTTGCATTTAAGTAAGTTATGTTATAATATATGCGAGAGAAAAGCTTTTCATTGCCTAACGTTTAAGACTGCATTCGTTTATTTGCTTCAATATAGATTATTATAATTTATTGATTTCTTCATTTTTCCACATGAAATTAATTACGTGTACATCGATGTAACGATAGTATATTTACATGCTCTATTAACAGAGTGCTAATGTGGTTGTAAAGCATAATCTCCGTACGTTGTGCCATGACACTTAATTATGAAACCAAAGATTTGTTTTAGAGTTAGAAAATTTAAAATCAAACAGAAGGCTGTATAAAATTAACATTGTGTCCAGTAGCGTTCCAATATTTGAGTATCTTTCACTTATTTGGCTTTTTGCAAAAGGACAAAATAAACCATTAAGCTATCGTGGAAGAGGGCCCTGGGAGATATAACTCCCATCACATCTTCACCCTGAGCACGTCACAGCTATAGGTCTTTTCTACTGTTACGGCGGCCGGCCCTCGTTCTGGCAAGGGAAGTGGGGAGCGGGGATTACGCCGCAGACCAACCAGACAACAGCAGTGGAGCCGAGAGACACGACGCGGCAGGAAGAAGTACTACGTGAACCTCGTTCTACAGGCTGCTGCGCTTCTTATGGTGCTGGATTGGTCATTTCCCCGCTCCCCACTTCCCTTGTCAGCATGGGATCGGCCGCCGTAAGAGCAGAAAAAAGCTATAGTACATATGACAGCAAGATCACCATAGACAAATCGCCAATCGCTGTTGTCTTTGTTATTTTTTCCCCGATGCTGGAGTAGCGATGTTTATTACCAGCTTTGTTTAAGTTATTCTTAAAACTTACATGTGAATGCACCTGTCAACTAATTTACAATATATCAAGAATGTAATTTTAACGGGGACTTGGGTCCCTACCAAATTTTATTGGAGGATTTGAATGAAAAGAGAGTGTATTTGCTCGAGCCTTGGTGTGTGTTGTTGTTGAGCTATTGTTTTAAGTCCACTTTATGCATAGATAGGCTAATCGGAAGTGGACCTACAGTTTAAAGTGGGATCCGAAACACTATGTGCCTCCACCGGATATGGAACCCGGGACTCTCACTCTCTCTCTGTGTATACACACCAAAGCTATATACTATATATATAGCTGTACATGTGTGTGTGTGTGCGTGAGAGAGAGAGAGAGAGAGAGAGAGACTGTATGTATGCAGTTCTTATTTTGCGTTGTTTTTATTCCAGTTTTTTCTAACCTCCACGACAAGGATGGATTATGGTTAGGTGTAACTGATGAACGACCACTCACAAATGAATGGCACATTCAAGCCGAGATTCGAACCCTGGACACCGACCTTCGTGGCGGAGTGGTTAACACAGCGCGCTACGACGCTAGAGGCTCGGGTTTGCTGCATGGGTGTTCTTTGTACGTGTCCCTTTATCAGTTTCATAATACCATCACTCATCCCTATCTTCGCGATTAGCCAAAAGTGGCAGAAAAGCGAAGTAAAATATACCAAATATATTGAACCCTGAACTTTCGGTGACAAGGTGATTTGATCACTTATAGAGCTTGGTCACGGAGGCGACTGCTCGAGTCTTTAGTTCCATTTTAAGTCCACTTTAGGCACAGATAGGCTAGTAGGGACAGATCCACAGTTTAAAGTGAGGTCCGAACCACTTTGCCTCCACTGGGTATCGAACATGGGACTCCTTGATTAGAAGGCGATGACGTTACCCTTACGCCATCGGGGATGTCCTCTCGACCCTTTGGGCAGAAATGGGTTATGTGTTCATGGGGAAGGGTGAGTCACGTGAGGGTTGTTTAAGCAAACTCGCCTAGCCGGGGCCGAAGTCTCTCCAAGCAAGGGTATAGTTCCTGAAACTTCACATTCTTCAAACTTTTGGCGCACCCTGTAATGGGACCTGCACCGTGTGAATGGCACGTGTTCAAAGACAAATATTTGCGGCGGTGAGAACGGATTGATGACATTCGTTACGTAATTAGCCAGCGAACTTGCGTGACTGGCACTTCAGCTTACCAACATCAGATGGCGTAATGCTTACTCGACGGTTTTCATGTAGAACTGGAAGCAAGAGACATAAAAGATTTACTCTTTTTATTATCATAATCTTATAGGGTGCAAGGAGGGGGAGACAATGGTAGCTTATTGTCCCGCGTTTGTTTGTTTGCTCATAATTTTGGAAAATTAGTGTTACCTGAAGCATGAAGAAATCACAGTGGAAAGTGTTGATACGTCGCTAGTTTTAATCCCGAAATTCATAGACAAAATTTACCTGCGTAGGGTCCCCATGAACTTAACATTTATTGTTGTTATTATTGGTTCTTTATGCTTCCCCATTTTTCAGCAAAAAATATTTCAGCCCCCCCGTGTCAGAGCAAGACTTCCTATGGCATTCAGTTGGGCTACATATGCATTCATTGGGGTGAATTTTCTACAGTGCACACAATTAAGAGCAATACAATCTGAAATCAGTAACATCACATTCAGAAACGGCCGAGATTGTGAATATGTGGGACCCTACCTCCACCCCTATATGTCTTTGCGGCATATTGCAGTGCACAGTAATTACCTTTATCTAGTAGCATTAATGACTTATTTTCATCTTTCTATGTACAGCACGGCAACGAGCACAAGACACTTTCAATCTGATTGGGCGGGATTATAAAATGAACATAAAATAACTAAGAATAGAACAAGTGATTACCTAATAGCTATTTATTCATATACATTCGTATTCAACGCTTACGTTATCAAGCTTGCAGTTAAGCAGTATAATAATAGTTTATAGTCTAATAAACATTCACTCAATTTTGTTTTTTTAAAAAATTGAATTATAAATTGTCCATTTGCATGTAAGATTATGAAACGACTGATTGAGAGGAAAAAGTTAGAAAGAAAAACTATCGGTGGAGAAACAACCACAAAACACCCTGCTTCTGATGTTATAAAAGGAAGTGTTCCGAATACTTTGATGGGATTGTATTGTAAGTTGAATCGACCGATACCCGGTGGAGGTACATAGCGATTCATCCCACTGTAGATCCAGTACCGATTACCCTATCTGTGTGTAGTGATTGATTGATTTGCTTCATTTTACTTCGCCTTTGTGCCACTTTTGTCTAATTTGCGAAGATGGAGATGACTGATGATAAGATGAAATTGATGAATGGACACTCACAAACATCCATGTCCAGGCCGGGAAACAAACCCGGGACCCCTGGCGTCGTAGCGCGATGTGCTAACCACTCCGCCACGGGGGCCGGCCTATATTTGTGTGTAAAGTGATCTTAAAAAGTATCATGAGTTAAAAATCCCCAATACTATATTCGTTTTATGATACCGAATTATCCAATACTTCTATTTTTAAAAAAAAAAAATCAACAATTTTTTTTATCTGCCTTGAAATTGTACCATTTTGAACATTTCACAAATGAAGTAATGAACTATGCATAAGTGAAGAAAAGTTAATGTTGCAATCTTTAGTACAATAAGTTTGTTTAAGGAACACTTGAATGGTGAAGTGCAGACACCCCACATATATATTAATTATTTGTACCCAAAATTGTCCGTCACTATGTTCGTTTTGAGCGCCGCGGTGGTCGAGCCCCTTTTGAGTGTTGACCCAAGACGGTCCCAGGTTTGGGTCCTGGAGTGCCATGGGTATTCATTCCTTTGGTGGTTGCAGAGTTAGTTTGGTGGTTTGCAGTGCGTGGATTTGTTTACTTTAATATAATTTAGATCCAAATTACCAAATTATGTTTATTTGATCATCATTCATCGTATCGATTAGCCTAAATAGGAAGAAGGCTTCGTAAAATAATGAAATACAAAAATAAAAAATAATTTTGTTCACTTCCTTTTTGACAGTATGAGGTTTGGTGGTAGCAACGAAAACCTAATAACGCTGATACAGTCAGTACAATTCTTATTTTTGTAAGTACACTCAAACTACACATAATGAAATCTTTAGTCTGACGTCAGTAATGTCACGATGCATGTTTTCCATCTGCCCTCGTGGTCATATCATTGTGTTGAGAATGCAAGTGGCGTTAAGAATTTGCAAAGGGCTGTTAGTACAATTTCTGCAAGTAGTGCATGCAATAATTACAATTTTCTTTAGAGTAGCAAGTGATTATCGCTACTGTCGTCGTTCTACTGGATGAGACATTCAAAATGGTTATTCAAGGTTGAACCGAGACAATACGACAGGCATTTTAGGGTGACGTCAGAAGAATTAGTACGACATCATGCAGCATGAAGGAATGCAAGAAGTTCAAATTCCATTCGTACACAGGCCAATTAGTGTTCTGGTAGGTTATGTTGTGCAAGTATTCGGAATGGACAGGTTGCATAACTTCGCAATGCAGCTGCAGTAGGATGTAACGCAATACAGTGTGCAAAATGGGGCCGGATAGTCACTGGCAAGCAGCTTATATATACAAAGCAGCAACAACGTGTTCAACATCATTGACGACACTAGAAGGAGACAAAGACTGGCACCTCCCTGTTGATCAACTCCC
This sequence comes from Lepisma saccharinum, assembly GCF_977018435.1. Taxonomy (NCBI): domain Eukaryota; kingdom Metazoa; phylum Arthropoda; class Insecta; order Zygentoma; family Lepismatidae; genus Lepisma; species Lepisma saccharinum. The sequence goes on along the minus strand of NC_139236.1, from coordinate 55,838,892 downwards.
AAAATATTCAAGGAAAACTTTGCAGTTAAACTTTTACCCCAAATATACTTTTATCATGCCATATTTTTAAATATAATAAATGATACCACCTCCTCCCCAGCATTCCAACTGTTTTTTTGGCCATCCTACTGTCCACTGTCAAAAAATAGTAATAAACAAACTAATAACAACCTTCCAGCTAACATTCATTGATATGAGATTTTACTTTAGAAACTACAGAGAGATGTGAAAGTAACTGTAATTCTCCAGGAAAACAATGAATTAGCAGATCGGGTGGTATATGTAGAATTATTCCGGAGGAGTGTTATTATTTATATGTATACGAAATGTTATTATTATTATAATTTATAATCTTATTAGGGTTACGATTAAGTTGTGCATTATAGAATATTAATGCATACAATAGCTTGATGCCATATTTAACATATTACTAACTAATCAAGAATGAAGTGGTGCTCTTCTTTTGGGGAAATTTAATGTAGGTTAACCACACACACACACTTACACACACACACATACATACATACATAAATACATACATATGAGAGAGAGAGAGATAGTTGTAACAGCATTATGCAAAATATGTTCATTTCTGTCTGTGTTATTGTCTGTACATTCATTGAGGTGGTCGGTACGAAATCGTGCTAAGACATATTTTCGAGCTTGTGAGAAACACAGACTTGGAATTTCAAATAAATGCATAAATCTCGAAATTTCTTCTTTGTACAATATAATAATAATAATCCTGTGCACAACAGCCCATGAAGGGCCTTGGCTTACCTACCGACTGCCGGTCCACCTCCCACGCTTTCCTTCGTCACCTCTAAGCTTGGAGATCCTTCAACCAGGATTGGAATAGTCGGGGGGTCAGCCCGAAGTATCCCCAGCCGTTATAGTAGGTCTTCTTTGTAGAAAAACCCATCTAAAAATTCATCTTGGTAATGCCTGTAACTGTTTTTCATGTCATTTCATTTGATATGCTTTGCAAATGCGTGGTAAAAATGGATGTTGCGTGGCACTATCTCACACCGGTCTCTCAAATTATCGAAGTAGAAACATTATGGTGCGTGTGTCAACTAGGATAAAACGGTAATTTTTCTTTAGCATAAGTTCATTACTCACCTAGCCAGATTGGCTTCCTCTGCATTCCGGGCGGTAGGATCTTTGTAAACACGTCCATTTCTTCCTGAAGTTGTTGAAGTGAATACAGCAGCTCGCCGACATCGTAATATCGCCTCCTTCCCGAGCGCTCCATGAGTGTCCTCCTGGGAAAATAATAAGATGCATTTTAAAATGCGACGAACGATAAAGGATTTTCGACACAAAAAAGTGGTAACATGAATTTAAATATCTCTTAACTGGTATTGTGGTGTCTGGCAGACCCCCAGAGGAGTACTTGCTCCCCCGCATTAAAAACAACCGAATTATTTTTTAAAACATCCTTCTAAGGATTAAAATATCTTGATTTTATTTAAACTAAAATGTGCGAAAGTTATTTTTGTTCTTTAACCTTCTGTTATTTCTGATTACAATATACTTACGGATGCCAGGTAATCGCACCGAGAGAGTTAACCGCCTCTTTGAAGTAGTCTTTGAAGAAGCTGAGGTCCTTTTCCGATCTTAGGTTGGTGACGTCAGTGCCGACAAGCAAGGAGCCATAATATCGAGGAAACGCATCCAGTAGTTGCCTCAATCGCACCACATCCTTTCCGAGATCTGACCCAGAAATGTTCATTCCCAACATCTCTGCTACAAGCCTTGGTTCTAGGAATAAGAGTATAAGAACTTATCAGCACACTCCATGCAGCGGTCTCAATAACCAGGTTTACAGTGATGCCTGAAAGAGTGTTCTGGATTGTATATCTTACCTTTTAGTAAATAATATTTTAATCCCGTATGCACACTAGGTAGATATCTGTGGCTTTATCTATCTACAGAATTAGGTTTTCCTAGGAGGAGAGCCTCCCCGATCGCTCAGTGGTAGCGTCGTCGCCTTGTAATCAAAGGGTCCTGGATTCGATACCCGGTGGTTCGGATCCACTTTAAGCTGTAGGTCCAGTCCCGATTAGCCTAACTGTGCATAAAGTGGACTTAGAAACACCAAATAAATCATTGAATCCTAGGAGGAGAATACCCATAAGTAGAGCCCGGGAGTTCAGGCATTATCTTGGTTAAATTATGCAGGGAAAAGGACTTAAGGTGGAAAATAGGCACCAAAAGCAAAAAGTAAACACCGAAAAAAATTGCAAATTCTAAGTCACTTGCATCTATGATTTCATTCAAAAAGTTAAAAATCTAGTTGGAAATAACATATTTATTTACTTTGTTGCCTTGATTGCACATATCACTGTTTTCGACATTCACAGATAGAGAGAATGCTTACCATAACAGAAAATGATCTCTCTACTTCGAGAAAAGTAATTGGCCTGTACATGAAACAGACTATTGTAACCGGATTCATATCGTCAAGAAAAGAATTTCCATCTTTAAGAATGTCACATATTGTTTTCAATTTTTCCAATTCCACATTTGTACTCATTACACGTTTGCACTTTTCTGCAACAACTAACTTTTTCTCCTGGCACTTCAATCAGCTGCTGCACTGATTTCTTGAAGACTTTCATAGTACAATATTTTCACTCTTCTTAACGTTTTTGAAAGAAAAAACTTAAATACAATTTTAAAAAAAAACATTCGAAAATTTCATTGAAAATGGCAAAAGAAAGCCTTAAAATTAAAAATTTGCAGTAGGGTACAAAATAGACAAAAACCTTCTAAAACATTAGCAACAACATAGAAAAATGTATATCAAGAAAAACTTTATCAATAAATGCTGCAGGAAAAAAAAGACATTTTGCCAAACTTCCGAGCTCTTCTGAAAAGCATCACCAGGAATTTTTGTAGGGGTTTAGTCAGACCGTTGATATAATACTGAATAGTAGAATTAGTTATAATGGTCAAACGACAACTAATATTTTAAACTAATAAGTTATTTTTGCTTTATTGTCCATTTACTATTATTATTATTATTATTGTTATTACTATTATTAGTATTATTATTATATCCTCATTTCCTCGATGCATCAGATGAGTGAATATCCGGCAAGACAGTTTTTCATTGTTTTGGTATTTCATAATACGCTATAACAATATTCTATATTGTTACTAATTTTTAAACATATTTTTCAAGAAAAATCTTGGAAAGTTATGAGAAAATTTTACTCAAGAAATTTATCCTATATGACCTCTCGCACAAAAATCCAATTTTTGGAAATTTGAAAACTCATACTAGAATATGAAAACATCAAACACAAAATTTTTCGAGCTAGGTCATTATTTTTTACTTTATTTATTCTCCTAGAATACTAATTAACTGAACTTCTGTTATCGGCTGTAAAAAAGAAAAACCTTTCGATTTTTTTTATTTAACGACGCTAATCTTTCAGGTGGAACGACTGACAGCTTCGACCCTTCCCAGATACGTTAAGTAACTGAGAAATGTTGATTAAATTCAAGATGGACTTTGTGAAGTTTAACCTATAACAGTATGCTCATTAGTTGCCATATATTCTGTAGATGTTAGTTACTCTTACTTATTCAAAAACTCGAGGTTTTATTCCAACTCACAGGTAAATATTAATTTCAAACCATTCTTCTTAAGATGAAGTTGAAATGGTATTGATATTAAGAGTTCTTTTTAAAAATATAAATGAATGTAATGTTTAAAAAAATCTCGCCACTATATCTCTCCTTTCCATGCCGTTTTCTATGCGACGTGAAAGTGCTGCTTCTTCACCCTTCATTCAAGATGAGGCAGAGAAAACTTATCTTTCCATGGTAATGTGATTATCATACGAGGATGTTATGTGAATGCAGGAGTCCTAGTTTCGATAGTCAGTTAAGTCGTTCTTTTTTTCGTTGTTTGTTTTATGTGACGTCCGCCTACCTATGGAACAGATCAATATTTTCAGTTGCAGTATCTCCGATAGCAATGTCACTTACCGAATGGTAAGAATTGTGTTATTACCTAGAGGTAATCAGAATGTTATGGTTGAATAGAAAACGTGACAAAGTCTAGATTCAGATAATCAGGAGCAGTTAGGTTATAACGAGGCGTGGATCAAACATTCCAGCTGGCAGACAGGTCTGACTACATTTGACTTGGTTTGTAGTCAGCAGAGCTCTGCGAAGTCTCTGCCACCAAGCATAAAGCTAAAGAGACAGCAGCTCTGCCTGTTGAGACTTCCTAGAACAAAACATCATTTTCATTTTACTTACTGGGTGGAGTAGGCTGGAGAAGCGATTGGGGAATGCTAGTTGAAGAGATCAGTTGAATATTGGAGACAGAAAGAAACATGCTGATTTGATTGATTGATTTTGTTTATTGTACTACACTTTCCTGCCACTTTTGGAAGATAAGGATGAGTGATAATATGACAGGATGGCTGCTCACCGGGAATTCCTTGAATTCCGGGAATTATGCGTGGATTCTCCGTGGACGTGAAAACTTGCAACTTTTATTAATCCAAATCCCATACATATTTATTAATAACATGAGGCAAGTTTTTAACAGTTTAGATTTTATTTTTATCGAGGAAAGAAAAGAAAGTTGCTTGTAAAGTAAAACAGAATTCTCCTAGTTCTTTTTCTTTGCTACTGTCCTTTGCAGAGCAATCTCTCTGACAGACGGAAGATTATTGCAAGATAAGATATCTTGAAGTTGATTAGGTAAATTTGAGTTTCAAATTCTCATACAATTAACATTTTTTCTATCCCGCAACACTTGTGACTTGCGTTTGTAGATGTATGTCCAACCTGAGAATGTGAAATGGCAAATGTAAACTCCGCATCTTAACTTAAATATTTAAAAAAATAATAATAACTACACTGTTTATTTACATTGAATTAGAATTTTGGTATACGATGGAATCACACAGGCCCTTTATACCGTGCGTCCATTTCGATCTTCAGCCGAGAGATCGGGAGAAGCGTGGCGGGCGACGCTGACGGAGATGCCGACATTTGTGATCTGTAATGCCCGCTTATTTTTAAGGACATATGCAGACATGTATATAAATATTGCAAAAAACGAGCACTAACCTGTGTTATAACACACAAAAGTTATTCCGTAATTCATCCAAGTTCTGCCCTTATATACACAAATAAATACGCTTTAGAAAAGATGTTAAGAGCCACAGATAATAAAACATTTTTATCATAGTTTTGAGTAACGTCCTCCTTAAGTTTATATCCTTGAAAGAGTTTTGTGACGATGGAGATCATTTGGAGGTTTCGAATGTGCAACACTGTATCAAGATTACTCTGCAGACGAAACCGTTAAAAGTCAATGGTTTTCGTGAGCTTCCTTGCAATCCGAAATTCTGAGCTCGAGTTTTTTTTTCCTTCGCGACTAGATGAAAACAGAGCTGTGAATATAGTGGCGAGCAGATGTAAACCAAGAGCGTGATAATTTCGTACTGTGCGCAGGAGTGTTATTCTTGGTTACTTGCCGTTACTTGTTTGTGTTATTGCAGTGTGTATGTGTGTTGTGTCAGTGAGACGATTGGAATGCCAGCCGCAAGGTTCACGTTAGAACAAAGAATTTTTATGTATGACACTTACGTGAAAACAGACTCGTGTCGAGACGTGTGTAGGCAATTTGTACAGAAATTCCCAGGCGTTTCACCTCCACATAGAGATACGGTTAGACATCTTGTCCTTAAATTACGAGAAATTTGATCGTTAAATTTTAAAACACCTAAGCAAAAACGACGGATTCTAACCGAAGCAAAACTCGATAAAATTGGTGCAGCGTTAGAACGTTCTCCAAACAAACCTCTACGCCGTGTTTCACAGGAGATGGGCGTGTCAAAATCATCAGCACATACAGCCACTAAGTTACTAAAATTAAAACCGTACTCTTATAACACAGGTTAGTGCTCGTTTTGCAATATTTATATAAATGTCTGCATATGTCCATAAAAATAAGCTGGCATTACAGGCCGCAAATGTCGGGATCTCCGTCAGCGCCGCCCGCCACGCTTCTCCCGATCTCTCGGCTGAAGATCGAAATGGACGCACGGTATTTGGTAATATATTTGTGTGTGTGTATATGTGTGGGTGGTGAGAGAAAACATCTACTTGTACCCTTGAATTTGTGTAAAGTTAGACATGAAAACCTGGAATTATACTTGAATTTTATCATGGTCCTAGAGTGGCCACCCTGTATGATGAAATTGATGAAGGGACACTCACAAAGAACACCCAAGTTTAGGCGGATTCGAACCCGGGACCCACTCGCCACAGAGGACGGCAAACATTATGATTTGTAAGCTACAAAAGCAATTTGTTTATTAATTGCAAGAAAATAAAAAAAAATAAAAAATATAACGTATTGGCGAACATTGTCACCTTGTAATTAAGAAGGCCTGGGTTCTCTTCCGGTAATGATATACAGTGGTTCGGATTGCTTTTAAACTAAATTTTAGGTCCTAATTAGAGCACGTGAGCATAAAGTGGACTGAGTTTTTAAAGAATGGATTGATCGAGAAGAGACTATTGTCTGAGGTCATGGTGTTCAGTAACGTTCAAGTGGTGTTTTGTGTACTACTCATGCGAATTATTGAACAATATACAGCAAAAATAATATATTTAGTGCAACACACGTCAACTTGGCACAAAATAAGCAGAGCACGTATTGTGGTTAAATTGTAGCCCTACGGTGAGATAAGCAGCTGCTTGGACTCTGTTCGTGTGGTTTGATTAGCTGCTAATAGCGTAGCAAAATCTTCACCACCACCCTAATTGACACAGAACTCACCTTGCGAATATACTAGGGACGCTCAATATATAAGTTTCCCTGTGCTATAAAATATTGTATAAAGCAGTGCCATGAAAAAGAAGCACATGGTTGACAAGCGCCATCCTTCGTTTACAAGGAACAATAATCGATTCGTTATCAGACGTGAAGGCGCATGCGCTCAAGGGCGAAAAGTAAATGCTTGTTCGGAAAACGCGGGCTCTCGTCATAAGGAGTTCAGAAGCATGGATGCTAAGGGCGTTCTGCTTATGGACTTTTTGGAACGAAGAAGAACAATTAATGCTGACCGTTATTGTCAAACATTGGATAAACTGAAAAACGTAATTCGACATAAGCGACCAGGTCTCCTGTCAGCTGGTGTCATTCTTCTTGACGATAACGCTCGCCCCCACTCAGCAGCGCAAACACAACACAAAATTGAAGAAGTGGGGTGGGAACGGCTTCCTCAACCTCCGTACAGCCCCGATTTAGCGCAGAGTGATTTCCATATTTTTCCGGTGTTAAAGTCTGAATTGCAAGGTTACCGTTTCGAAACAGATGAAGAAGTGAAGCGGAATGTGAGAATAGTGCTCAATAGCCAGAACCCTGATTTTCTTGCAAAGGGTATGGCCAAATTGGTGCAACGGTGGCACAAATGCCTGAATCTCTAAGGGGATTATGTGCAGAAGTGAGGAAGGATCCTCCTATACATGTATGTATAGTTTTTTATGTATCTTAAAAATAAAATGTTTTACAGCATACGGAAACTTATATATTGAACGACGCACGTAGTAATGAAAGATCGACTATTATCACAGTTTTTTGTAAATTTAGCGGCAAAATTCTACTCAAGCCAGTGCATGTGACTTCTGGAAGGGCACAGTTGTGATAATAAAGATGTAAATCATAGCAGAGGTGCACTTACCATAACCTAATTGCCACCCAAGATCGATCCCTTGTTCGTCAGAGAATGAGAGTAACTCCAGCGCATTCCTGGAATCCCACATGTTGCCTTCTCTCACTAGAGCGTTCAGGCAGACGATCAGATCCAGGCCTGTGTCCTTGGCAAATTTATTGAACAGGATCCATTGGATTTCTGAAAGAGAAACGTATTAAATGTTACTAGAGCCTCAATGACAAATATTTTGACGCGTATTTTGTACAGACGTAGGCAAGTTGTCCATAGCTACCTTTTCATCCATTTCTGTTTTACATTCTACGACGTTGGCGTTTTTGTTTCAACTGCGGAAACGTACCTTACATAAAACAAAGTGAATGAATATTGTGATAGAGAATTTTTCTACAGTGAACCTCACTTCCACGGAGTACATTCTGGACGGGATTTTGCAGACTAACGAGGCTCTGGCGCCTGAACCTGCAGCCAGGATAATCCTCTGTATCGCTCGTGTTGTAATTGTCCCTCATCCATCTCATCTTATCATCATCCATCCTTGTTTTCGCGATTAGCCAAAGGTGGCAGGAAAGCGAAGTTAAGTAAACTAAATCAATCAATCAATCATTTTTTCTACGATAATTTTGCACTACAAAACGGGCACCTATTGTATTGTATTGGAATCGTTTGAAATATCTCGTACACCTGAACGAAGGCATGAAAAATCGAGATAACAAGAAAAAAATGAGAAACTAAAATTATTGTAACTTATTATGATTTTAACTCTCTTATAAATAAATTTTCCGCATATAAGTTAACATGTATACATACATGTTTAAGTTTAATAATATTAATGCTGTACACATTCAACCTTCTAGTTACACATACACACATGAATTTAATGTCATCTCTTGACACGAATAGGATTGATTTCATATTATTTGTTTTACTTCGCTTTTCTGCAACTTTTAGCTAATTGCGAAGATGAGACTGAATGCTGATAAGGTGAAATGAATGAAAGGACAACATGGACAGGACACATCAGAGCTCCCACAGTGGACTATACTGGTTGTGAGTCCAGACGCCAAAGTCTCGCTAGTCTGCAAAAAATACAGTCTTGGGTGTACTACATGGAAGAAAGGTTTTCATGAAAAGATCACCATTTACACTCCAGCACGAATTGGAGACTACAACAATGATTAAGTGTATTGAATAAAAAGTAGAATTTCTCTCACCAGTAACCGTGTTGTTATTCTGAGGGGGGTTGTTCTCCTGTAGTGGAGATGATCTTTGAAACCGAAAAGTGTTCGATCCCGGTCCTCCTATGCGCAAATACGCTGGAGAGAGACGTCGAGCCAGCCTAATAGTGTCCAAAGCTGAAAACCTGGATGAAGAGGAAAAGTAAAGCTAATAAATTTTTGCAACAGCGTAATAATAATAATAAAAGGTTTCTTGATTTAATTATTGAGACAATAAGTATACAATATACGTATGTATAAAACAAACTTCGACAACCTTTTATTTTGGTGACGGTAGTAAGGCAATGTAAGGAAATGTTTGCAAATTATACTTAAAGAAGGCGTATGTGTCTTCGCGAGTCTTAAATTTTTGATATGAAGCTGTTAAAATATGAATACAAAGCACGCCAGTGTTTGTTTTATCGTAAGTTAGCTTTTTTATAATACATTGTAGTAAACCAATAGGAGAATGAATACTTACGTGAATAATTCTGTTACCTCGGGTTCCGTAATTAACCGAGGGTCCAAAGTGAGGCTAAGGAATTTATCGCTGACAACATGGACGGTCTTTCGTGTGTTCACAATCACTTCTTCTGAGTGAACGGAAGTCAGTGTTATTACCAATGACAAAAAGGTTACTGTTGAAGTTTTCATCTGCAATTAAGGGAAAAGAAACGTTAGAGGCAGGAAAATATTTCGAATCCCACTTACTTTTTGCACGCTATTTAGTTTTTTTTACGTCGCTATTGTATCTTTTGGGTTAATCACTATGGTGATATGAACTGAATAAGTGCAAATGGGACAAGCACAAGGGGAAAGAATGGGACAAGCACATGCATCCATGCCTTGCCCAGGATTTGAATCTTGGTTGTCTGACTTCGTAGCGCGTTATGTTGACTGCCACGGAGAACGGCTCTGTAGTGCACACGTTACATTAGATATGAAAATTGGCTGTGACAGGGAAAGTCCTCACTAGTAATGCCCATGATAGGTAGTGTACCTATCAATATACATATATATCGAATTCATGAAAATGTGGTAAATATAGTAGTGTGTACTGAAAAAAGTTATGCTCTACGAATGATATTGAAGCGAGAAAGAATAAAAATGCTGGATGATTTCCAAGAAAGAAGTTTAGTAAATTTTAAGATGCTAGGGTGGAAGAAGAGCATGAAGGTATGTAGGAAGTTGGTAATCATGATTATTACCAGAAGTGGCAGAAAATCGAAGTATAGTAAACAAATCAACCAATAAATGAAAAGTTATCGTAGTACACTGCGAAGTCTAGGGTCGTAGCCACGGAAGACACACTTTTCTTTAATTTTTTCAGTTCATTGCCCATCAGAACCTTTGGCGAACGAAACCGTCCGTCTCCACGCGCTATTCAATAGTCCATATTATACAATATCTTGTGCATGTGGGTGTGTATGGGAAGGGGGAGAAAGAATGTTACAAGAAAAAATTTCTCAAATTAAGATTTGTAAAAATAGAAATAAACAGAATGTTAAATACACACACAGACTGACTGACAGACAGAGATAGAGGTAAGTCTTGCAGCTTTCCTGGCGACGAATGATGAATTAGTTCTCGGAAACTTTTCCAGAATTGACCTGGTCGATAGCGACAGAATATATTCAGCAGAGATAGAGGTATTCACTCATTTGCATTCGTGTGGATACATGCATACATAGGCGTGCATAAGGAGGGAGCTAGGGGTGCCTGGGCATTCCTAATGTTCCCTCAAAATGTAGAAACTACCATTAAAATGATGAAAATAATATCTGTGTTTAAAAAGTAAGGAATTTCGTTTCATTTGAAATGCCCCGCTCTCTCTCTAAAAAATGTGATATTGTAATCAGTAATCACGTAGTAAAGAAGTTTTTCACTTTATCAATCGTATAGAGCCCCTCTACAAATCGCTCTCCACAGCACACCGTCGGTTGCTAATACCACCTTCTGCAACTTACTTGGCTTATTTGTTTATTAACATATTTACATAACAAGAAGATTGCAATAGCAATCGAAACCGCACTCATGAGAGAAAGAATTGCAAACCGACTTATGGAGGAGCTCTGTGCAATTTATAAAGTGATAATAATAGTGGTTTAATAACGGCAAGTAGTAATTTTGAGAAGTTGTTTTTATTTAATTTATTTAATGAGAAGGATTCAGCCAATATTACCTGTAGAGATATAACCTTGTATTGTATTACATTTGTTCGAGTTGGTTATTCTTTTAAATAATAGCATTCAGTTCATAAGTAAACTTTTTTAAATGGCGATATTACAGTGTATACTTTCTGAATAACTCAGTTTGAGATAAGGAAGTAGTAAGAATTATTATAAGAGGGGAAATTTTCGTGGAACAATTTCTAATTATAGTTAATTAGTTAAGTAGTTAATTTGAAAAGTTGTACCTACACATGAAACTAGAAATAAATAATATGTAGAACCTAAAGAACGTAAAGGAGGTAATACATAGATTGTTGAAAGAATTTGATAAGGCGTCATTAAATAATACGTAAATTATTGTACACCAGGTAGATTAGTTTTTTTTTACTCAAATATGTATAACCTGCTTAATCTATTTCATGTATGTGTTTTGGATTCGCACAGATCATAATTAAATTAAAGGTTCTAACTTGTACAGTCACCGACACTTCTGTGTTGTAGCGATTACATTGAAAGTAAATTAGGCCATTACAACTCAGAAGTGTCCGTGACTCTACCATACCAAAATAGTTATGTGAGTGTGCTAAGTATAGATAAAGTGCTGCAATTTGGCCACTTTGAATGCATAGTAAAACAAGTTATTATTACATGTCCCTTAATCTGTTTACTTACATTGCTGTTTCTTTTTTTTTTACAAAATAACTTTGCTAACATTGTTTTTTATTAGTTTTTGCCTATTTCTATTTCTTGTCAATTACTTTCATTTTATGACTATTTGACAAAAACTGGTTGTAAGAACGATCCAAGAGAACAGAACAGGCTTCGAAACAATGATGACGTCACAGAACTGTATGTATATTTTGGTGAAATGTTAGTCTAGTGCACTCATTGTGTGCTGTGTAGTTGAGTTATCAGAAATGTATTGTTCCACTTGAATAACGAGGCCAAGGTACTTGGAATATTGCATTGCTTGTCTGACATTTCGTCATAATGTATACTGTTCTCATGACGCGTGCTGTCTTGAAACGTTTTCTGGTATGTTTGGTTATAAAGTAAAGATGGGATTTCAAGGGTCCAAACGCTCTGCAATTGGTATAGTAAACTTTTTGCATTAATTATATAATCAAATCAATTTGGGTGGAAAAGCTTCGAAAGTTTTGATGGTCTTCAATAGGTGGCCCGCTATCATAGAGAGATCATATTTTCTTTAATTCCAATAATGTTATTTACTTCATGATCTAAGCGTAAAGGTTTCACAAATTATTGGCGATATCTTTGCAAACAATTACGTACTTGATATGTAATTTGTAATTTAAGAAGAAATAAAAGCATAAATACAACAAAAATGAAATGATAAAATAAAACATGCAAGGTTGGAGGTTAAACTTAGGTAGTCCTGATTAGCTCACATGAGCAACCAAACTTTTGTCTTCTGACATTCAAGGTTATAAATACATATATTGTGATTAACTGTAACATGTTTATTAATAATGGAATGGTACTATTAAAATTTTACTATTCTTGAGTGTGTGTGTATATAGACAGAAAGAGAGAGATATAGGTTAATTTTTTAATATAGTTATACACGAGCCGTGAGTTGAACATTTAACTTCGAAATTCGCTAATCGAATAAGATTTTTCAGTCATACTGTACCACCATTCATTACGTTTTGGTGGACTTTGGACTTCGTACCTGCCGCTAGGGAGTAGCTTATGGCAAGCTAACACCGCGAACGTGCTGTCGCGGGGTTAGAGGATATTTTACTGTATCATCATTTCCGGATTCAAACTCATCATTATTTGTATGCTTTTGCTTGTGTTTTCTGAGTGCTAACCAGAGACCTCTACGTGCTTAATACATTTTATTGTGCTTGTTTTTTTTAAAAATGTATTTTGTAAATAAGAGAATGGAGCTGTTATGCGGGTGGGTCAAAAGTCTTAGGACAGTCTAATAAAATAAAAAATATGCGACAGCAGGAATGAAATGTCCCTACACATGTTATAGACAAGGGGGAAAATGTCATAGCCCATACCGCGTTTCCGGCGGTCATCTTGAAATCCGCCATATTGGATTCAACTTCAAAATTTCAAATGGGAAGGGGGTGATATGAAATATCAAATCAGGCTAGAATTTCTCGAGAAATGCAATGGTGAAGTTTTTTTCGACGTATCTTTAACCAGTAAAAAGTTATGACTGAATTCTTGTACCAATTTGTTCCTTTTCGAGGTGTCAGAAATTAAATGTCTTTAGCACATCAGTAACGCATCGAGATCAAAGTGACGTCTAGGGAGAGACGTTCGCATGCCGTTGCACACGATTTTAATCGGATACATCCACGAAGTGTTGCACATTACGAATGGTTGTCTCGAACAATTAAAGTGTAACGCTTCCATTGAATGAAAACTCCTTCACAGCGACGACGCTAATTTTCATGTTCATAAGGAAGTCCATAAACAGAATATTCGACGCTTTTTATCTGAAAACCCATTTTGGACAGATCACAGCCGAATTGTTAGTGCTGGTAAGTTAATTGTGTGGCTATCATGGTGTGGCATGCTGTGTGGTACACGATTGGTTAATCAATTTTCCTTCGACGGAAGCTTAAATGCTTAGGGCTACTTGGATTTGTTAAACGAAGAGGTTTTATCATCCTTGCTTACGGAAGAAGGTACTTTTTACAGTTTCTTTTTCAGTAGGGCAGAACACCAGAACACTATGGGACCGTTATGAGACAGTTTATGTCCAAAGTTAGTTATCAGATGACAAGCGTCGCATATTCTGTTTATTAACTTCACCATGAACAGAAACATTAATATTGTCACTGTGGAGGACTTTTCATTCAACGGAAGTAGCTCTAATTGTTCAACACTGTAATTGTTCGAAACAACCATTCGTAATTCGCAGGTCTTCGTGTGCAATGGCATGCAAACTTTTCTCCGTAGACGTCACTCTGATCTCGATGCGTTACTGACGCACTAAAGATATTTTAATGTTAATTTCTGACACCTCGAAAAGGAACAATTGGTACAAGAATTCAGTCATAACTTTTTACTGGTTGAAGATGCGTCGAAAAAATCTTCACCATTGCATTTCTCGTGAAATTCTAGTCTGATTTGATATATCATATCACCCCCTTCCTATTTGAAATTTTGAAGTTGAATCCAAGATGGCGGATTTTAAGATGACCGCCGGAAACGCGGTTTGGTCTATGACATTTTCCCCCTTGCCTATAACATGTGTAGGGACATTTCATTCCTGTCTGTCGCATATTTTTTATTTTATTCGACTGTTCAACAACTTTTGACCCACCCTGTATATATGGAAAGAAAGGTAAGTGCTGATTTTTCTGAACTCATCTTTACTATTGTAATTTCTGTACGCAAATCTTTACTCTGATTTTGACAACTTTTAAGACTAATCAGAAACTTTTACGGTAAACTTTATTGGACCCGTGAAATCCTATCTATACTTTATAATTTAATAGTATACCACAACTTAGTAGTAGCAGCAGTAGTATAGTATGACCGTCTGTTGAATATTTCAGTGAATTGTACAAGAAGCCTTCGTTTCGAGTGTGCTGAAATAAACGCTAGCTGGTGTTGGTGTATTAGGAGAAATGATGTTACGAGACTTGCATGTGTGGAATAGCCTTGCTTTTCCATGTTCCACTTCTTTTCGTGTTTCGTTACACTTCCTGGGATCGATAGTTTCACTAGTTTTCACAAATAGTTTTGGTATAGTGTGGTGTTTTTAAAGTTAATAGTTCCATTTTCCATATATTTCTCAGACTTCATTTTTCTCCATTGCCAAATTCAATTCAGTTGGTAGGCTACTACATTTTGTTATTCTGTTATTTAATGCTTACTTTCTGCAAATAGTGAAATAGAGTTATTAACTGTGCTGAATAAAGTTTAGCAGGTGCTAAGCAATTCATTTGTTCACTTGATTTGACATTTCTTTGAAAGAAGATTAAACAACACGAATTATGCTCTATCTTGTGTTTATTCTTGATTGGTTTCATTTTAATAAAACTCCTGGCCGCGTATAAATACATCGGAAACAAACTTTCACTTATTCGAAATTACACCTCTCTCACTATATCTGCGTGTGTTTGTGTGTGTGTGTGTGTGTAAAAGTGTTCGCATACCTCGAATTTTCTGTTTAAAACGGTGTTCTACAGTGGCTCCATGTTATGGCGTGTACCACCGGTAAATCCACTTTTTTCATATATTTTTGTACAATTAGCTTTATATATGGCAAATTTACTCATTATATATTATACAAACTAAGTAAATTATTTAAATAAGTTAGAAACTGGTTTATGTGCGCTGATCGTTCTCCATCGCTTGTTCCTTCCTGGTCTCTGTTCTGCGCTTGACAGAGGCTGTGTTGCTACATGAAGGGAAATTTATTTTTGTGAAGGAGAATCCAGGTCCAGTTTTAGGTAAGAAGGGAAATTTTATGAAAAATATATCAATTAGCGGAAATTTTGAATTTGTCGGATTTCAGTTTTGGTTTTACTTGCATGCCTGCATTTGTGTTTTATTTTTTCATTAATTGGTGTTTTTAATTAATTTGGATGCGGTGTATAATAAATATATACAATAAATAAGAATTGTTGCGGTCAAATTTTCAGGTGTTCTAGTAACAATTTCGGTCTGCTATTTTAGCATTTAATGCAATAGAATACGTTAGAATGCAATATTACGATGCAATTGCCATTTATTTGCCGTAGTGAAAATTAGGTACATATGAAAACATAAAACTCGCAAAAGTGAGGCGTTCTTCTTGAACTGGGTATTTCACGTTAGGGTTGAAGCAGAATCTGCATATTTTACTAACGCTAACTTATTTAATTTGATTCGATAAAAGTGCCCAGTTATTTTAGAATATTATACTGCAGTTAGTCTGGTATGTAGCTTCACCTGTCTGTCCTACTTAAATAAATGTGAATTTTCGCAGCAGAGAGACTTTATTTTTTCTAGGATAACAAAGTACCGTTGGTGATCAGTGTTGAACATAATAACTTTCAGATCTCGTCACCGATCCATGGTTCGAGTCCCGTCCTGGACATTGGTGTTCTTTGGGAGTGTACCTTTTTAAATTTGTATAATCATCAATCGCTTTTCTGTGATTTTGGACTAATGCCGACGCTAAGTAATACAAATACAAAATATATAATCGTAGCACTTGTTTTCAAAGATAAAGTTCTTAGGTGAAGTAAAGGCAAAGTTCTCCGTGTTTTGTGGCGGGGAAAAAAATGTTAAAAAGCCCACAACTTAATACGCGTAATAAGATAGAAAAATCTGGCTGGGCACACCACTGGCGTATGGAATAGACAATACAGTAGTATTTTTAATAGAATAACATCGTTAAAATGATACACCTGCCAAGTCCTGTGAATATACTGGATGAGAATAAATTCAAAGCAAAATTCGTGATGCTACGCGTATGTTGCCATTGCGACGCTCGATTTGTGGGACGGCGCGTTTTCCTGCTGAAGAAGCTCTATTTGGGCTGTTGGAAAAGTGATTGTCTGTAGATACCTTCCACGTATCAACATGAAAGAAAACTAGCATCTCTGAGTATGACGCCATATTGAATATCTTACCATAGGGCTGGCACAACGGATATAGCAACAAATTCGCATATGATACAAGTCCTTTAATTCACTTGGTATTCTATAATAGTTAAATACGTTTGCACACTGAAGAAATACAAAAAGGCCCACATCCGATAGGCTAGCTGAAATGTTCTCCCGCTGCCGCGAGCCGACATGCACCATGCCGCTGTGTTCGAATACCACGCTCCCAGAATTCCGAGTTCTTGCAAGAAGCTCCCAGCGGGAGTAAAATAAAAACAAATGAGGAGCGGAAAGCAATACTATTTACAATCTTCAACATTCTCCCCCCCCCCCCGTTGGAATGCACAGCATCCAAACTAAATCATGAAAGTTCAATTGATCTTCCCATCTGGAAGAGGTACAATCTTACTGAGAGCCCTTCGGTACACTCCATCCTTGGTGCGAACCACGGCTACACGAACTAAATTGTCTTTCCCTGGAAACACTTCTTCTATAATGCCCATTTTCCAAGATAATGGGGGTAGGTTGTCTTCTTTCAGAAGCACAAGTAGTCCTGGTTGCAGGTTGGGCTGCGTGGTTGTCCACTTCTGACGCTGTTGCATACCATGAAGATAATCTCGGGACCAGTTTCTCCAAATCCTTTGTTGAAACTGTTGAACTCGTTGCCACCTGGAAAGTATTTTCCTTGAGATCACTTAAGTCTGGTTGAGGAAAGGAAGTTAGTGGACCACCAATAAGAAAGTGGCCTGGAGTGAGGTAATTAAATTCTTCATGAGAATCAGGTAAGGATGTAAGAGGTCGAGAGTTTAAGCAAGCTTCGATTTGGCACAAAAGAGTTGACAGCTCTTCGTATGTTAGTACAGCATTCTTGGCGACTCTACGAAGATGGTACTTCATGGATTTTATGGCGCTTTCCCAGACACCACCGAATGTTGGGCTACGTGGAGGTGAATTTTTCCACTGAAAGTTTTCTTGTGCTGCATACCTTTGAATGTCTTCACTGAATCCTTGCGATTGAAATAGCAATTGAAGTTCTTCGCTCCTTGAAATGTTGTGGAATTATCGCTGATAATGGTGGAACACTTGCCTCGCCTTGCTGTAAAGCGTCGCAATGCTGCTATGAAAGCTTCAGAAGTAAGGTCTGTTACTAGCTCAAGATGTATTGCTCTCGTGGCTAGGCACGTAAAAAGAGCTATGTAGCATTTCTTTGTGATTTTACTCCTGATTGACCCTACTTTGATGACGTATGGTCCGGCATAGTCTATGCCCACATGATTAAATGCCTTGCTAGGTGTAATTCTGATGGATGGGAGCTGTCCCATTAGCTGTTGTGCTGCAGATGCCTTCAAACGATAACAAGTTAAACACTGATGAATGATTTGCTTAATAACTTGTCGTATTCTAGGTATCCAGTACCTTTCTCGAATGGATGAGATTAACAATTGAGGTGCTGCGTGCATAAATCGTTCATGCTCTGATGCAATTAGTAAACGGGCGAAGTGACTTTTTGGATGCAAAATGATTTGATGCTTCCTGCTGAATTCCAAGTTGCTATTTTCTAGCCTACCTCCAACACGAAGAATTCCCTGATTATCCAGAAAGGGGTGTAAGTCTTTAAGGATACTTTTGTTGGATACTTGCCCTTTGGCAGTGAGATCATTTATCTCTCGATGAAAGAACGAAATTTGTGTCATAACGACACACGTTTGAGTAGCGTCTTCAATGTCAATTGAAGTAAGTGGATCGCATTGTTTGTTACTTGCATTTTTACAATTGCGAATGAATCTTTTACAGAGCGCTACAATCCTTAACAATTTGAAAAATGTAGAAAAATCGTTTATTATTGCCTCTGATTGCAGATGAGACACCAGTGTAGTTACAGGAAGCTTTCGTTGTTCAGGAACATCTTTGTTCTTAAGACTTGTGTCAGATGATGATGATGGCCAGCACGTTTCATCTTCTTGCAACCAAGCTGGACCATGAAACCATACCGAATGATGATGAATATATTGAGGTTTAACTCCACGGGAGATTAAATCCGCTGGATTATCCTTGGACGAAACATGTCTCCATTGATAAGTTTGAGTAAATTCTTGAATTTGCGCTACTCTGTTGGATACAAAAGGCTTCCATCTGCTTGCTGGCGATCTGAGCCATGCCAGAACTATTTGTGAATCTGTCCACAAATAAACATTGTCAATATTAAGTCTCAAAATTGGGAGAGTCTTGTTGAGTAATTTGGCCAATAAGACTGAAGCGCACAGTTCCAATCTAGGAAGAGTGGATTTCTTGATCGGGGCGACCCGTGATTTTGAGCACAGTAAGTGAACTTCGGTGTAACCTTCTTCGCTTGCTGAACGAACGTACAAGCAACTGCCATAATTTTTCTCCGATGCATCGGAAAAGCCATGGATTTGTATATTCTTGACACAACCAGGTGTTAGGATGAAACGTGGTATTTGCATTTCACTGATGACTGGTAGCTGAGAATGAAGATGAACCCATTCAACTTGCAGGCTTTCTGGAAGTGGATCATCCCAGTTTATGTTGTGAAGCCACAACTGTTGTAAAAAATACTTATACATTACAGTTACTGGTGAAAGTAGTCCAATTGGATCAAAAATCTGGGCAATAACACTGGCTACTTGACGTTTGGTTGATTTGTGTGACATCATGTTGACAGACTTGGCTCCAATGTTAATCATGAAAGTGTCTGCCGAGGGATTCCATGAAATTCCTAGAGTTTTAACACCTTCGGTATGAAAATGAATTAGATTTTGAGTCTCTCTCAGTGATTCTGGAATAGCGTTGAGTACTTCAGTGCTGTTGGAGCACCACTTTCGTAAGATGAATCATCCTCTTTTCAGAAGTTCTGAAAGATCTTGATAAAGTTGTAAAGCACCTTGAACGCTACTGCTTCCTCCAACGTAATCATCAACATAGAAATCACGCTGCAACACTTGACATGCGTGTGGGAAGTTAACTGCTTCATCTTCGGCTAACTGCTTCAGACATCTGGTTGCTAAAAAGGCACTTGATGTAAGCCCATACGAGACCGTATTCAATTGAAATACTGTTATGAGTTCCTGAGGAGAGTTTCTCCACAGAATGCATTGCAGTGGCCTGTCATCAGGATGTATGTGTATCATTCTATACATCTTTGTTACATCAGAAACCAATGCCACCTTGTGAGTTCGAAATCTTAGAACAATGGAAAACAAATCTTCCTGTATGGTAGGTCCAACCATTTGTATGCTATTTATTGATTCACCGCTTGTTGATGGCGAACTCCCATCAAAAACAACACGTATTTTCGTTGTACTGGAATCCTTGAAAACACAATGATGCGGAATGAAAAATTTTGTGCAGTCATTTGTTTGTACATCATTTAAATTCCCTATGGGTTCCATGTGTCCCAACTGGTAATATTCTTGCATAAATTCTGTATAATCAGCCTTTAATTGTGGTTGACGTTGAAGCCTCGTTTCTAATTGGTGAAATCGAGTTAATGCAGAGTGTGAGGAGTCACCTAACACTGAACGATCCTTACATAATGGCAGCCTAACCGTATAACGGCCACTTTCATCTCGTGTCACATTTCGCTGAAAATGTTGCTCGCAAGCAATTTCTTCTGGTGATTGCAGTTTCGTGTGGATCTCCTCTATGATCCAGAACTGTTGGAGTTGCGAGCTGAGAAAATCTTCCTTTCTCGTGAAAAATGACCTAGTAATACTGTTGCTAGAAGATGTTGCTGGAATCTTCCCTGCAATAATCCATCCAAACTCTGTGTCTTGAAGAATGGGGAAATTTCCTGGTTTTGTTCTCTTTTCAGGCTTCATAACGGTAAAGAAAACCTCTGCACCAAGCAGAATCTGTATTTTGCCAGGCGAACAAAAGCCTGGGTCTGCTAAACGAATATCTGTTGGAATGTTCCATTCAGATGCATCAAACTTTTCTGAAGGCATTAATCCTGTAATGGTTGGCAACACTGAGCACGAAATACTTGTCGTAAAATTGCTATTATTAGATCTCAGACGGATCTCTACTGAATGACTCGATTCAGCTGATGAATTGTTGATTCCCTGAATGGGAACTCGATGCTTTACCTTTCTAAGACGATGACTTTGAACAAAATCTTCAACAATGAAATTATTCTGACTCGCCGCGTCCAAGAGAGCACGACAATTGACCCAATTGCCCGCTATATCTTGTACTTGAACAATTGCCGTAGCAAGTAACACCTGTGACGCGTTTTTCTGCTTAATTGAACAATAAGAAACCTGAGGTGCTTGATCTGAATGCTGTGAAGAATCGCTTGTATTGTTTAACATCGATGTGTTCACGTGACCCCCAGATGACATTTCTCGATGCCGGTTTACATTGGATGTACCTTCATCTACATGAAGTAAAGTACTATGCTTCTGTTTACATCGCTTGCACACTCCATATTTACACTGTGCCGAAACGTGATTGTTGCTGCTAAGACAGTTAAAGCATACGCGATTCTCACGTAAAAATTTATACTTTTGTGAAATAGAAGCTTTCTTAAAGGCTTCACACGAAAATAAGCGATGTTTGTTTGCTTTACAAAACATGCACAATGAAGAATCTGTTGTAACATATGACTTCGAAGATTGTTGACATTTAGCACTGTACTGTTTGTGCATATTTGTAGATGATTTTGTTGCTACCTTGTTACCTTCACTCGTAACTGGATTAATCTTTTCAAGAGCCTGGCATCTGTGCTCTAGAAAACTAAAGAGCTGATCTAATGTGCTAAATTCAGTATCATTACTATCTAGTTCAAATGCTCTTCTCGTTGCAGGGTCGAGATTTGAAACAAGATGCTGAACTAAAATTATATCAGTTAACGACGTGTCGTCAGCTATCATTTTGAGCGCTGAAATAGAGCTAACTGCAGTGTTTGTAAATGCACGAAGTTCCTGACAATTCTCCTTTACAACTGGATTGATATGTAAAATATCATTTACATGTGAGACTGCAATCAACCTTTTATTGTCGTATCGCTCATTGAGTTGCTCCCAAGCAATAGCGTAATTTGCTTCTGTCATTGGCAAATTTTGAATTAGATGTAAGGCCTCGCCTTTCAACGATACGCGCAAATACTGAAACTTCTGAACATTTGAAATATCTACATTGTTGTGTATCAGCGATACGAACGTGTCCTTGAAAGACACCCACTGCGTGTAATTACCGCTAAAATGTGGTAATGCAATTGCCGGCAGTTTCACTTGCGTATTTGAAGTTTTAGATACACATTTGTTTTCTACACATGTTGCTTTATCATGGTTGTCAATTAATGTTTGCATCTGTGACTTTAAATCGAAATACATTTCTTCGATTTCATTCCTTTCCGCGTCGTGCTCACCCTCGGTTGTTTCTGATTCTATTGTGTCTAGAACGCCTTCCAATTTACTCCAGATAGCATTTACATGTTCCATGCGGGTTTTTATTTGTTGTATTTTAGCTGAGGATTCGTCGTAAGTACTGACATACGATTGAATGCGTATAAGTTTCCCTCTGTGGGAGCTTCTTTCTTTGAGCAATGCTCTTACGTTTGCCATGCTTGCTGAGAAACGAAACTGAATGCAGAAATAAACACAAGAATGCAAAAGGCTATGAAACAATGAAGGAAAAGGAATGTTATAGGAAACCAGACTTTTGTACTCACCGCTGCCGAAGCTAACACACTTCACGGGGAGTTGATTGTTGATTGTGTTTTTCTCCGCAGAGCTTCATTGTTGATTCCGACGAAAATCGTAGAACGGAAGAAAAGTTCAAGGTCAGCTATTGCTTCATGCGTTCGCGAACGAGAGTTCCTGAAACTGCTGATTCCACCGTACCGTGACGATTAATGCTACTTAATCGCAACCGAGTTCAAGGTCACTGCAAAATTCGTTGTAACGATGTTCGTTATGAAAGCGCGGAAAACATGTATCTGTGCAAACCAAAAACACTGTTTGTTCTGTAACACTGTCACAATTAGCACTGTCACAACTGATGATCACTGACCTGCACGAAACAAACTGTCACTATATCCGGAATACGGAGGACCATAAATGTCTGTAGATACCTTCCACGTATCAACATGAAAGAAAACTAGCATCTCTGGGTATGACGCCATATTGAATATCTTACCATAGGGCTGGAACAACGGATATAGCAACAAATTCGCATATGATACAAGTCCTTTAATTCACTTGGTATTATATAATAGTTAAATACGTTTGCACACTGAAGAAATACAAAAAGGCCCACATCCGATAGGCTAGCTGAAATGTTCTCCCGCTGCCGCGAGCCGACATGCACCATGCCGCTGTGTTCGAATACCACGCTCCCAGAATTCCGAGTTCTTGCAAGAAGCTCCCAGCGGGAGTAAAATAAAAACAAATGAGGAGCGGAAAGCAATACTATTTACAATCTTCAACAGTGATTGACTGATTGATTGATTGGTTTGGATTATTTTACTTCGCTTTTGTGCCACTTTTGGCTAATTTGCGAAGATGGGGATGAGTGATGATATGATGAAATTGATGAATGGACACTCACAAACATCCATGCCCAGGCCAGGATTCGAAACCGGGACCCCTGGTGTCATAGCGCGATGTGCTGTTGGGAAAGTGATATTTTCTCCTAATGAACTGCAGCATCATTTCCTGAAAATTTACTAAAAATATTCAAACAATCCTCGTATAGTAATATACAAACATTAAAATTATATTTTTTAAACTGACGTTATTAATCAACACCAAAAATATTGTTCGTGTCTTGAAATGCAGCAGCCGACCTTCGTGGCGGAGGGGTTAGCACAGCACGCTACGACCCCAGGGGTCACGGGTTAGAATTGCGGGCTGGCCATGGGTGTTCTTTATGTGTGTCCCTTCGTCTGTTTCATCATATCATCACTCATTTTCATCTCCGCGATCGGCCCAAAGAGGAAAAACAGCGACGCTAAATAACAAAACTCAAATCAAATCAAGGCCTCCCCAATGGCGCAGTAGTAGCGTCGTCACCTTGTAATCAAGGGGTCCCGGATTCGATACCCGGTGGAGGCACAAGTGATTCGGATCCCACTTTAAACTGTAGGTCCAGTCCCGATTAGCCTTACTGTGCATAAAGTGGACTTAAAACAACAGATCAATTAATCAATCAAATCAAATCGTAATGCAGCAATTGCATAATCTTCCACAATCATCTTATGAAGACGACAAAACCCGAATAATTGCGACCGAAGCGAGCAGGAACATTTTTGTTTCTATTTCCTTGAAAACTTACAAGAATGTTAATTTAATTTAATTTGGCGTCAATACTTTGAAAGGATGCCGTGATATTTACTCGTTCCCACCTTTTTCTCCATTTGCTCATGGCGAAAACAACCAAAACGGCGCATCACCAAGAAAAAGGTGTGGAAAAGAAGTATAATATCAAGTAAATGGGAAGACAATCAAAAACTCCAATAAGTTGTTCGCATATAATACAGGGTGTATGTGCTACAGGTAAATGCTTATAATGCGAAAACTACTCCTTATATTGTCTCGTATCGAAGCTCTGTCGATAGACCATCGATCCCAGATTTCAGTTTTCATCAGGATAGTGCCCCACCACACTTTCATAGATTGAGATGTTACCACATTTCTGGATAAAACGTTTCCTGAACGTTACATCGGAAAGGCAAAAGGGGGGGGGGCAACTGCCTGGCCACTGAGATCCCACAGATTTGTCACCATTAGACTTTTTTTGCATGGGACTTCATTCAAGATGTTTTGTACAAGAGGAAAGTTCACGGTTTGCGTGATTTGAGGCAGCGCTAATAACGCCTCAAATGCTGGTGAACATTTGGCACGAGTTCGAGTATTGTTTGGATATCTGTCGAGCTACAAATTCCCACATTGAGGTGTACGACCGTACATAAAAACATTCTGAGTTACTTTGTACAAAACCGGGACAAGAAAGTTAATAAACTTTGCAGATACTAAAATATATGTGCGTATCTTTGTATACTTCTAGGCCGAACACCCTGTATTATGACAAAATTTGAAACGTGAAAATGTTACAGGTGTTTAGGAGAGGTCACTTCCAGCGTCCTATTCTCCCTTATTTCAATCCGCCGGTGTACACTGCGAGCAACAATATTTTTAGGGTATTTATTACGAAACTTGCAATAATACTAATTTAACACGGAGTCCAAGTTTTCACAAGGCCTTTACTCTTTCCGAATTTTTCTCTTTTTGCTCCTTCAGCACCCACTTTGCCTCTGGGCTTGTGGCGCCCCCTTCCCTTGGCCCCGTAGCTAATGCTGTGTCTAACCATCACTTATCCTCATCGCAGAAAGGCGACGTAGAGTAACAAAAATAGTTACAAGTAGACTTCTTGTTTAGTAGTCGCTCCTACATTTTGCTTCACTACTTTTTCATGTATCCGATGTTTGTTTTAGGCGAATGGTTATAACACCGCCACCCCGCTTAGCGAATAATCCACAGTAAACATTCACATGACACCATACGACTTCCAGAAAACTCACAACCTAAATAATAATCAACATAGGACTAATAGCAAAACACTAGAGATTGCCCCCCCCCCCGAACTACAAAGTTCTATCACCCCCTTACTATGGAATTTCTGTGTTAATCTAAAACCTAACATTGATATCCAATATCTGGATATCCCCCTCAAGAGTTAACCCCAATTTAATGCTCAATCTCCCCCTAGTAGAATTATCGTGAAAATCTGACTTAGGAATAACGTTGATAGTGAAGCGTTTTGTAGTGACCCCCCCAAAAAATAATATCAATCTCCCCACAATAATTCACCTGACAATGTAAAAATCAATAAGAACTGGGCACTGTCCCTTAGCAGTAAATTAGCAGCATGCGGTGTGATTATTACATGTTAACGAAGTTAAACTTCTGTCCCATGCTGACATTTTTTTATGCAGTCAAATTTCAATCACAGAAAAAGCAAATGAACCCCCCCCCCCCAAATTTGGGTGAACGCAACCTGCGTCCACAAACCACCCCTGGATGTGATCAGCACCACACTCCGACCGCATGTACCCCCAGGTAGCCATTGATTTGAGGCTGGGTGAGCCACAGAGACGCAGAATGTTACTTCGGCTGGTGCCAGTAAGTTTCCTTACGTCTCTTCAATAAAAGTTCTAGTTTCCGAAAGTAAGAGAGAGACAGGAGGATTTTTCGTGCTTTCGAACAAATGATAGGAGACATTCCCTAGCTATTCCTTTTGTACTTCGGTGAGTTATATTCCTATATACTTCATCTCTTTCACTTTGGCGATGATATGCTTTTATTCTGAATTAAGGCAGCTTTGCACCGAGGTAACTTGAAACAACTACTTGCTTCCGACCGATTGCGAGTTGCTTGCTTCACATGTGAGAAAAGTTGCTGAGCCACCAATTGTCAATAGTTGCGTGGATTCCCGAGGGAAGTGAGACTCAGTTGATAGCATGTGACTTCGAGATTGAGTGGCCCAATGATAAAGGGCGTAAGGACTGAAATAATCGGACACTAAGAACCAATGCATTACTGTACTGTATATATTATTTATGAGCGTCGGCATCCCTTCAACAATAACATATAATCATCGCTCAATCTCTTCATTGCGATTAGTGAAAATTGGCAGAAAAGCGACACTAAATAACAAAAATATCAATATAATAACGTAACAAAACTTTGGTAAATACATTTCCCGAGGTTGACACACGAAATAAATTTTATTTGTGTTTTCATTTGAAATTTAAGTTTTCAGGCTCTGTGTTACTGCGTTGAAAAAATGACAGTCTAATATGTTTTGATGGAATTTCATATTTGTTGATCCCCAACAAAATCAAGTACTAGTATTTTAGTTAATTTACGTCTGAGGTTCGTTTCTTGCTTGGTGTTTTAAGTACACTTTATGCACAGTAAGGCTACTCGAGACTGGACCTACAGCTTAAAGTGGGATCCGAACCACTATGTGCCTCCACCGGGTATCAAACTCGGGACCCCTTGATTACAAGGCAACGAGGTTTTGAAACATTTATGTAGGTATAGTAGTAGTTTAGTAGTATTTGATATGTAGTCAGTAACGTACGCACGATTTCATCAGGGGGGGTTATTTCTAAAACTTTCTTCAAATTTACATTACCATTGATTTATTATATTTTAATAAATTAATAATACTAATAATTAATTAATTGGTTTAATTACTACTAATGCAGCTTCTGTTACTACTATTACCCCTACTACTATTAAGTAGTAGAGATCTACATAAATATATTTATGAAAGCAATAGAACAAATTACTTTCTAGTTATTCGATTTTTAACAAATTCTAGGAGCATTTTTTTGTTTCTTTGTTACGAAATAATTGCCTAGTCAACGGTTATTTGTATATGATAAGTGAGGCATTTTAAGTGTGAAGAAAATCCACAAAAACAAGCAAATACATTAAAATAAATTGAAATAATCAAAGTATGGAACTCATCCAAGAAGCCGCGGTGGTCTAGTCGGTACGGCTTCTGACAACCATGCGGGAGATCCGGGTTCGATTCCCAGAATTTGTTAGAACTTTTCAGTCCTTGTTTCCGCATAAAGTGGCTCCAGGGCTCACCCAGCCTCATATCAGTGGGTACCTGAAAGCAACCCTGGGTGCTGGAGCGTGGTGCTGATCATATCACCTCCAAAATGGCCGAGATCGAGAATGTGTGGGGCCTCACCCCTACATGTGCTTCATGGCACGGTGCTATATGCACGGAGAAATTCACATTACCTTAACATATGGAACTCACCCAGGATGATGATGAGTCGCGAGAATACATGTTACTAAATTCCACTGAGTTTTCGTTCAAAAGTAAGTTTATAGACATTCCAACACGTTTATCACTTCTAAGTGATTCACAAAGCCCTTCTTCAACATTATTTAATGATGTGGATGTAGACTCAGCATCACTAGAGAGTTCACAAGGGGATGTGAAATGAGTACGTTCGCAATAACGTCGTAACACTGCGACGAAGCAAGGAATTTTCACAATTCTCGCGAGAGTCACTGCATGACTTTTTGCAAGAAAAAAAAATTAAAAAATTGAACTTTGCGGTCGCTTAGATTGTTTAGACATATCGACTGATCCAAAACGACACTGTAAAGATTTTTAGGAACGCGCTCTCAAAATCTACCATGCACATGCACGGTAATTCACATCTGGATTGTCTCGCTGTTCTTACCAACAAACTGTGTATTCTTGTCGGCCTATAGAGACGGGCCCCGTGGCGGAGTGGTTATGACATCGCGCTACGACGCCAGGGGTCCCGGGTTCGAATCCTGGCCTGGGCATAGATGTTTGTGAGTGTCCATCCATCAATTTCCTCATGTCATCACTCATCCCCATCTTCGCAAATTAGCCAGAAGTGGCACAAAAAGCGAAGTAAATTAAAAGCAAATCAATCTTGTCGGTTTAGCCTTTGTCTGCATTAGCCGCTTAAATCGAACGAAGAATTTTCATTAGTTAATTCTCATTGTTCACAGGAAAAAATACATGTTTATTGAACATTGTTGCAACTGAGATACAAGACAACTTTTTTCTCTTTTAAATCATACTTCCCTCATATTTTATTTTCAATAAATCGTGTATATTTTCAAGTCATTCACTATTAAAGACTCGTGTGTTTGGAATGCTGTGCTTTTCTCCGTGCTGTGGGATTAATAAATTAAAATTATTATTAGTAGTAGTAGTAGAAGTAGTAGTAGTAGTAGTAGTAGTAGTAGTAGTAGTAGTATTGTCGCAGATCTTTGGGATAAATTATCATTGTTTAAATTTCCTTTCACAGCATTTTTCATAATATTTCACAAGCTAAAGCTAAACCCGGTAACCCCCCTCCCCACTTGCATACGCCACTGTATGTAGTATATTTACGAACAAACACCAAAGATATTGCCAGAGATGTTAATGAGTACTAAGGATAGCCATTTGAAAACATTTGCGGGCAGGGACGTCTAGTTTTGATGGCTTTGATTTACATTGTTTTGTATGTTGTTATTAATCATGTAGGAGTATTTTTGTATATTTTAAAATTTACGCCAATTTTCTGTCTTTATAAGGCTAATCGCATCGATAAGGATGAGTGATGAAGTGAAATTGACGATGGGGCACTGAAAGAAGCATACGCCCAGGCCAGGCAAGGCCTCAGACCCAGAACTGTTGGAAAGATCGTGTTTGAACCATCACTGAGGCGATCGACGAGAATAAGAGATGTCTTACTTCTGACTTCGGAGAGCTTAATTTCAACTACTATAGTATAATAATAATCATATTATCCTAATTTGAATTTCAGTGAATGATAACATTTAAATATTGCTTCGAATTCCTCCCCCAGGAAAAAAATAAATCCTGTTCCATTTAATTCACTGGAACAGCAACTTCTCATGAAAGGGGTCATATAGTGGTCCGGATTCTACTTTACACTGTAGGTCCAGTCGGAATTAACCTTACTGTGGATAAAGTGGACTTAAAACACCAACTCAATCAATCAACTTCTGATGAAATAGGCATCACATTTCGTAAACTAACATATCAAAATCACTAAACAAGCTCAGCTATTTATGAACAAGGGCTTAACTTAAAAAGTGAATGAACAAATGACAGAAGGCTTTACTGCATATGCAAGCGTTACAGCCTCAATATAGGTAAATTTATCATATATATTTTCACAACTTAATATGAAAAAGTATTAATAATAAAGTCAGCAAAACAATATTTTTTCCCAATGCACACAAAACTGGACATTTCCTTTAACATAACCAAGCATAATGTATATTGAGATATTATACGCTGTGCTCTCCCAGTATGTTCGTAAGTAAGGCATATTAGTTACAACCCTCCCCCCCCCGCCATTTTAATACGTTCATTATGAATCAGTAAGAGGGAATATCCGTAAGTACGTATTAGTTAGCAACAGACAAGGGTACCCACAGGGGGGATTATAGCGCAGGCTGCGCCATAGAGATTTGGGGGGGGGGATTTTTCCCTTCAAATAATATAAAGTTCAACTTTTATATATTTTTCCAAAATATATGTTAATATTTACACCTTAAATGCACCATATTTAATACATTAAATGAAGAAAAGAAAGTGTTTAAGGGTATTATCGAAGGGAGAGGGTGGGAGAAATATCCACCTCCAAAATATTAGGTCTTATTTTACACGTGGGTTCTGGGGGGATTCTGAATTAAACTTTGGGGATACAGTATCCAACTCTAGGTCTTAGATTATGGCGGGTGTTTTAGTTAGAAGGGGATTGAGTATTAAATTTAAAGGGGGAGATAGGAAGCTTTTGACAAAGTGTTAAATATTATGTTGTCAAGAGAGTTCTGTAGTGGAGAGAGTTCGAACATTAAATTTTGGAGACTGTATTTAGCCACGTTTCGACCACGAACGTGCCAAAAGAGAAGCTGGAAAAGACTATTTATCACGGAATTTTTATACTATAGGTGCATTACAAGACATGTTCGATATTCTCTATATTCATTAATAACATTACTTTTTTGGTATACTGCTTATTAAAGCAGGTGATTCATTTGGAACAAAAATATATCGAATCCGCATTTCTATATTCTTGTCACAGGAAAATTTTACTTTAACAAGTTAAATTTGCACTGAAGATAAAATCCACGTAATTATTGTTAAATGGGTTACTAAAATAATTATATTTACCCCAAGGAAACTGAGTGGGTGGGGTTGAGTTCATGAAAGATAATCCGTATTATATTATCGCCTTGAGCTTTACTTTCTGGGGATTACTATATGGTTTGAGTGCGCGAATAATATAATTTGGGTGGGGGGACGCATGACATGATTTTTGGGGGGAATTGCGCCATTGGCCTTGGGGGGATGGGCACCTCTGGCAACATATACGTAGTTGCAAAGGAATGAAAACTAACATCAGTACGTTTTTTTAAAAACAAGACAAATGTTTTAGTTTACTGTGTGACCAACTCAAAACGCTAAGAGAATAGAGGGAATTTTCATAAAAAAACACAATAAAATTCAGTTTGTTAAAGGAAACTTTTAGCGTGCAGAGTAGACTCTTCTGCTGATGTAAACTTTGGACGCAAAGACGCGGGGAGCGAACTCGGCGGAAGCGAGGCATCACTTTTATTTCCGCCGCTCGGCACGTCTCCACCCTATCAGTTTTCCTAAATTTAATTCCTGAAGGGCATTTTCAGCGTTATCTACGGCACCACGGGTGCTGAGTGAGCGCATTATTAACGAGATCAATCCGAGGACGGTCTAGCACGAAAGCACTTGCGGACGCTATGTCGATTGGACTTTCCCCCAGTATTCGGTACGGATTAATTACACTAACTCGTTCAAAACTCGGAACATGTCTTTGTTTCTATTTCCGTTATTTTATGTCGTTCTTCTTCCTCTTGACTTGATCGCGACGATGAGAAGGGGTCCCGTGTTCGAATCCCGGCCTGGGCATGGATGTTTGTGAGTGTCCATTCATCAATTTCATCATGTCATCACTCATCCCCATCTTCGCTAATTAGCCAAAAGTGGCACAAAAAGCGAAGTAAAATAGAGCAAATCGATCAAATCGAAATCGAGTGATGAACTGGGTGAAGGGACATAATGATGCCTTCACCAGGGTTCGAACCTGAGACTTCTGGCTATAGATTAGCGCTCTGCCACGAAGGTTGGCTTTTGAACATATGCATGTGGAGAAAATAGGTCAAGCGATAGAACATTGTGGATATACAGTACTAAGTAACTCCCACCATATTCTCAGCGTAAGCTTATCCAACACTAACACCGTTTGTTTTCATTGCCTGCACAATCAAAAACTATGTATCAAATATAACTGCTGAAACACTAAAGTAATTTTATTTGTACAGCCGTCATTTCATTGTAACAGTACATTCTACAGTCTCAATAGAAACCGACGTTAGCGTAGGAATGGATAGCGTAGCTCCTAACGAAGCAAACGATTCTGGTAAGACATGGATATTTCATTATTCATCAATCTCATTTAGCTAGCGTTCATGGTAAATAAAGATAGTGGTCACGCCACAACAGCGCACAATGTATCGTATGGGATTTGAAATTTTCGAGTGTTATATGCACACTAGTACAGCCACGCGGCTTAAGTCTGTAAACCTGCACTCACTTAAAACTTACATCCTTTCTGCATATATTACAACAAACTTCTAAGAAATACGTACATTAACCTATTATACACAACGGTTTACTTTTCTGACATCTCAAACGGATCATTCGGTATTGTGGTAGTTTCTATTGTTCTCTCTTGCCGACTGAACGTGATCATTTTTGTTGCTTTAAAATACTATTTGGCTGATTAATAAAACTTTGTCTTTGTATCCCTAATAATTTCAGATTTATAGATGAAACTTAAGTCGCAATTGTTTCATATACCCTAGAGCAGTGATCCAAATAGGGATTCACGGAGAAGCATGAACAGAAACATCTAAAAAATTGTTATATTTAAGAACAGGTACAGGATGATAATGTTTTATTCATTAAAAAGAAACTAATAGGTTTTATTGAAATTTGTTTTTCAGTCTGTTGTAGGCCAAATACGGTAATCGGGAAATTGCAGGTTTGAATCGCGCGACCGATAATCTCGACAGGTTTTGTATAAAAATTCAAATTTGGGTCCGTACCATAATATTTACCCACCCGGAATCGAACCTATTAAATAGTTACAAAGAGACAGTATCAACCCCAGGCTATGCAGAAGTCATGAGAGAAAACTGCTAAAAAACTTCGTGAATATTCTAATCCCAAATCGCGAAATTTTCATTAACCTAAATAAGAAATAACTTATTGCTAGGCTTGGATAGAGCGAAAGCCTCTTTCACAGATAAGCTTTTGAGATGGGTGCATACAGCCTGCAGTGCAGACACACCCACACCACAATTTTAACCGACAGAGAAACATTCTACCTCCGTCGAAGAGTGGTTGACTTAAGAGTTCTACAAAGGCAGGGATCCTGAGATATAATTCTTCGTATAATTTCATCAAATCATCACAGTTAAACTACCAGTGCTCGAAGTGAGGGTGGATGCGAATGGTAGCAAAATTTTCGGAAACTAGCCCCCCATCCTCCCAGCTGTCTCATTGTTACCATGCTAAACCATAGGGGCATCCCCCAGCTAACCTCAAGGCTAGATCGAACATCCCCCCAGCTATCATTCTCCACTTCAAGTGGTAGAGAACCATCTAAAACAACCAAAAAAGCAAATGAGAAAGCGATCCTCAGCAAGTGTTTGTCAAAATGAATATTTAGTCAATGTACGGTATGTAGCATACTACTACAGCTTTGTATTTTATACACCATTCGACATCGAAAAATTGCTCAAGTTCTGGGGAAATTTGTTTGTGGGAATTTATATCTTACTTTATGAGAATGAAGGATGATGATGAAGGAAGAAGAAATTTGTGAATGAGATACTCCAAGAGGAAAACCCGTACCTGCACAGATACGAACTTGGAACCATCGGTGGTAAGATTGTGAGCCGACCACTCAAATCAATTGGCTTTATTCTTGGAAGACGTTCATCAAATGCTGATCTACCACGTAATCCCACGTGCCACCAAAGCATTCCCCCAGAGGTTGATGTTAAACAATGACGCTTTGCAAATGGACAAAACTTCCTCGGTGACAAAACGCGTTGAGTGACAGACTTACAGTTGTATCAACGAAGGTTCCGAGTTTGGGTCCTTGCCTGACTTAGGTGCAGAAAAACGATACCAAATAAGCAAACCACAAATGCAAACGCTAGAGGATATCAAAGAAAACTTTAACAAAACTTAGGTACTCACCGTTTTCAATTCATGCAACGGACATTGGGTGGGATAAAGCTGCACTCGACGGTTGTGCAGAACAACACTGAAGCAACTCACTGAGATTATGATACGTCTGCTATTTTTTTTCTTGACTCGTCACTGCCGAATTCCTAATCCCTTATTGACACCGACGTCGTACACATATAACTGCTGACATGCGATATTCTTTTAAATTTCTGCCATCCGTTCCTGTTCCTTGTCGCGTGGCCCAACCATTGGAGATATGTGATGACCGCTTGACATTCCAATATTCACAAAAC
Source organism: Lepisma saccharinum (assembly GCF_977018435.1). Classification (NCBI taxonomy): domain Eukaryota; kingdom Metazoa; phylum Arthropoda; class Insecta; order Zygentoma; family Lepismatidae; genus Lepisma; species Lepisma saccharinum. The sequence continues at coordinate 55,805,069 of NC_139236.1, read as the reverse complement.
CTCAGCAAATGACGTAGTTATCTCTATTGAACGCAGCATTGAATATCTAAGTGGAAACATATGTTATACGTTGCCCATGAAACTACAATAAAAATTATATCTCTAGGTGGATATTTGGTAGCTTCAGTTGAATATTATTTGCAATAAAAATGACATAAACCACGAGAAGGCGCTTTTCTCTATGTTTTGCACAATTATAGTGTCAGTAAGATTATGCACATATTCCTAAAGTTCAATGGTCTTTGGTCAGCGTGCGCGCTACGAAACCAGAGGTTCTAGCTTTGAATCCTGGGCATGATATGAATGTTCCATTATTTCACTTACTTGTTCCTCACTCGTTCTCATTGTCGTGATTGACCCACAGATGTAGAAAATTGACGTAAAATAACAAAAATACAAAAACAGTTACAGGGAGTGTTATTTGATTAGCCCATAAGGGCAGAAACACAACATACGAACTTGGGGTCAACTACACACACATAGCTGCCAGTGAAAATATATAAAAACACTTACGAAATATTAGATTAGTGAATTGTGCATTGCTCTCTCAATGTTCGCAACAAACCTCTTTTTCTTCTGTTGGAATACGTGATGTATTGATATGTTCTGAGCATTTGTAACACAGTATTGTTTGGTAGCGATGGCTGGATCGAAACTCTAACAAAATTATTTTTTTTGTTTTTATTGTCTACCATGATGAAAATTAGGGGAAAGTGTTCTACTTCCCAAATTCTTGAACCCTCACGAAATTTTCTAGTATCGAAAAACGAATGTGCTGAAAGCGTCCAAATATCCTTTAAAATGCCAAAATGTGAACTGAAATTTAGATTTGTTCCCAAATACATTTCATACCTTACAATACGTATTATTACGAAGCCAGAAAAATTAGCATGTCACTCTTCAAATATTACAGCCTGCAAAAATATTCATATTGAAGCTAATGAATTGCATTTTGTTGCACTAAGTGGTAGTGTAGTGGTTACAACTGTCTTGTTAAGGTTTACCATTTATTTATTGGCTTTGTTTTATTCTAGTGGTAAATAACAGTCGCTGGGAGAGAGGGGAACGTCTGTAGGATAAGACACCAGGTTACAAGTAGGCCACCACGCTACTCAACCGCAGAAAGTTAATGGCTGTAATAATTTTACAGTGACTTAAGAAACTCCTGCAAAAGAGCTAATGAATTAACACGAATCAGTGTTTCAAGCCCTACAAGCTAACAAATCCTAAGGTTTGGGGTTGGGGGAAGAAGCTATAGTTTAGCAATAGTTGTGTATTAGGGTGTCCCAACGCTTTCCGACCTGGGTGTTTGTGTGAGATTGTCTCTTCAATTATTTCACCCAGTGTTCCGAAAGTTACTTTTAAAATGGTATAGTTACAGCTACTTGCTTTAAAAAGTAACAGTTACAGTTACTCATTTTAAAAAGTAACTCAGTTACAGTTACATGTACTTTAAAAGTAACTGTAATTTACTTTTACAGTTACTTTCTGCTGAAAATTTTCTTGCAAACAAATTACACAAATCGATCATTAATTGTAATAAAATATTTTGTGAAGACTAACATGTATTTTACTTACGTTACTGGTACATAATGTAAGTCTTCGTATATTTATATTTATTACAAAATAAAGTGCTCTCCTGTGCTTTGCGCAACGCCATGATGGCGCATGGGAGGGGGGGGGTGTTGGAGTGTGGACCTAACATTTTCTTGATCACGGCCGAAGGTGGGGGTGATGTGATCAGTACCACATCCCTAGCCGCCATTACCCCCCAGAGTTTTCTTCAGGTACCCACTTTATACGACGCTGGGTGGACGCCGGAACCGCTTCAACAACGGGTAGAAAAAATCCCGGTTCTCCCCCACCGAGTTTCAAATACGGGTCTCTCGCATGGTAGTCAGGCATCCAAACTACATTTTTTTTTTTTAAGAATACCCCAATGCGGTAGTATCCCCCATTATTCACATTTTCTCAATTTTCTCTGTTTTCTGTATTCTCATTGGGACAAACATAAACATCCATGTCCGAACCGAACTAAAATGCGGGACCCCTGGCATATAGTGCGTTGTGCTAACCACTCCGCCACGGAGGTCGACTGATCTACCGTGACGGATACATTTATATTTATTATCATTGTTGTACTTAAGGAATGTCTATTGGAGGGGGATTCTAGAAACTGTATAGAAATAGCATGATTTTATACCATCTAACATACCGGATCCTCTCATTCGCTGCTCACGTATGTGTCTCTTTGTGTCCACTAAAGGGTGCTATCTCGACAGTTTACGGGGATCGAACCACATTTCCGTTTTACTAGTCATATAACTTCAAAAAAAAGCTTTGTACAAAACAGTTTTTGTAAATATGGGACATAATTTTTTTAATAGTTGACGAAAAATTGCTGATTTAAGTTTATATCCTGACAAAAAAAAGTTCAAGGCCACTTTACGATCAGAACAACTGCTGTGACTAGGCCTATAGGTTAAAGTGAGATTTCACACTCGCAGCCAGTGGCGGCGATTAGGGGGAGCAGTTGCCCCTCCCCACTTTTCGCCACTTTTGTCCCCGCACTGTGCTAAAACTTATCTACAAAGGGAAATATACTGTATTTGCCCCCTCCCCCAGTTTTGGCACCTTGTCCCCCCCCCCGGTTTTGGAGCCCAATCGCCGCCACTCAGAAAACCTATTCAATACAAGGCCATAGTAATAAACACAACAATATCTCTGAGGCCCATTACTGTGTACATAATTTCATAATTCATTTTTGTTTTGGAACTGATCAAGAGAATGAATTCAATATACGTAGATTCTTCTGTATTTTAGTAATGCTATTTGTTCGCTAATGCTGCTTGAGAACGAATGCTGAAACCGAAAATTATTTTTAACAAAAAATACCACCTTCCAATTGGCCTCGTGTTTTAATTCAGTGATGTTGAAGGATTATGTATGAGCTTCAAGTCATTATTCACTTACAAAGTTACAGAGTTCCACTGTATAGGCTGGTATAGGGTGTGTTTAGAGAGAGAGAGAGAGAGACCACTCACGTAGAATATATTCTAACAAGGGTGGTCTGTTGCGCATAAAGGGTGTGTGAGAGAGAGTGATAATTTTTTTGTGCAATTTTAAGTATTTATGAACAAGAAAATGATAAAAATGATAATGTAGTAGCCTATAATTGTGCTTTATCAAGGAAGGTGAAAATGGCATTTTAAACTTACCCCTTCAGTTCTCTCTGAGACGATTACATAAACAAGCGAGAATGATGACTAGGATCTTCCTGATTCGTTCGTTTGCCACTTGAGTGTTGTAATTCACTGTTGCATCAATAATAATAGTGAGATCTGTCATTTCAAGAAGATGGGTTCTCATTTACATCTTAATCGAATAGCACTTACCAAAATATATAAGTTTTTTCAAATTTCCAGAAATTCTGAATAATCGTAAATAAGCGAATTCTAACAGGACATATTTTTACTTCCATTTTTAAATTATCAGGAACTGAGATAAATGAAATCACGTAGAAACAAATATTTTCCATTCATATGCGCACTTGCTAGCTCTCGTCTTTTCCAGCTTCGTTCATAGTGCCAGTACCGTTGAATTATTTCGTAAAAAAAATGAGATATTGCAGTACGTCCCTCTTCAGTTTAATCCAATATTATAGCAAAGAGAAAACTATCGGACGGTGCTTACAGAAGGGGGAACACCACAGAGGAACAAAGTACAGAAACAAGAGACACTTCACATCACAAAATTGACAATGGCCAACTGTCAGCAATAGGAAGGAATTCTCCTCCTAGAAGCTTATCTTCCCGGTTCTGGGAAATCCACCCCTCTTCTGAGGTGTGTATATCGCTTTGGAATTCAGAACGAAAGATGAAACATATGATAAACCTTGAAATTCCTGAAACCTGGCTGGAGTCTACCAACTACCCACCACCGACAGGAGACAAATTTAGTACAACAACTTTCTCTTTTCCTCTTCATCTATTGTTTGCAAGAATCAAAGGATGGGCTTTTATATCGCAGCAGAAACTGATTTCCGGCTCACTTTAAGTCCTAAATAGCCAATAATTTACGACACTTACATAGCAATTTAAATGTCGCAAAGTAACTGTAAAAGTAACTGATAAAACGTTTCTACTATCGTAAAAAAGTAACTCTGTTACAGTTACATTTTCTCAAAATAGTAACTGTTACTTGTAACTGAGTTACTTGTAACTAGTTACTTCCAAACACTGATTATTATGCTTGTCAATATGTAATTGAAGCATTAAAACATAGACACGCGATATTTAGCATGTTTCATATGACAACACAGAAAATGTAGAATATTTTTTTATTGTTCATAAGTACAAGTAATTTTAATTAGTGTCACATAAATTTAAATTTGAAGCATGTGATGATTATATTTCGAATGATTTTTTATCTAGTTATTAGTTGAACCAATAGAATTTGCACACCACTGCAATGAAAGCTTTATCACTATTAATTAGTTTATGAAACACAATAGACGTAAGTATCCACTACGACAGACATAAGTGGCGTCGACAGAATGATGATAATCTGTTCAGGCATCCTCTTCGCTCCTTATAGAAGTGCATGTTCTTTTCAATGATCTCAAAACTCAACTTCACCTCTTGCATTAAGATCTTCTTCGTTTCGTTAACTGACCTGCAATGAAAGTCCATAAACTGCACCGTACGATCGTGATTGAGGTATCTGTTTTGGACGAAATAACGTCTAAGCCGCTTCTCTGAAGCAATGCGTTGATCCGTAAGCTTCCTGTATACTTTTGCTTCCAAATCCTCGATCTCTTTGGCGAATCTCGACCGTGCAGTGTTATAGAGCAGTTTTTTCTTCAGTGAGGACTTCTCGGAGTCCATGGACTTTTTCACTTCTTCCTCAGCGCGTTTCCATTCGTCGTTGTAGAGTATTGTGAAAGCCTTCTCTTCGTTCCCTCCAGCTTCATCGATATCCTTCCTTCCGTTCACCTTCCGAGCTTCGCGCTGAACAACAGCCATGTCTCCTTTCTTTGCTACGAAAGTTAAGACCTCGGCTGCCGGGTGGTTCCCTCCTCTCGTGGTGGATTTGCCACGGAGTCCCGTTAGCCGATGCTGGTTCCTCTCGGTGGAGGTCAGAGTGGTCTTTGGGCTGTCGGCGAAGCTAAAGGAAATCCCAAAGAACTGGCTTTGCTTCTTTTGTTTTGTTTGTATCTGACATACACCATATGAGTAGTCATCGTCACGTAAGAATTTTGCTAAGCAAGTTTCTGCCTTATTTATATTTTTCATTACCTTAAAGCAAAGTGTTGAAAGAATCTTCTTTCGAATGGGGTTATCAAATCTACTTGCAGCTTCACGACTAAGAATTTCCAGCCTCTTCTTGACCGAGAGGATATCCCTGAAGAGTTGCGACACAAGATCCTTGGCGTTTTCCATTGTCTTTGGCACTTTTTCTATTCTCGGTGTTTTTTAGACGTCTATCCCGAAAACTTGTGTACGCAGCTCTAATTACCGGGCAACGTTTTTCCTTTTATATTCAGTGCCAACAATGCGCTTGATCGTTTCTTCAATTTTGCTAATCCGATAACTTATTGTGTTGTTTTCACTGAATGTATAACTTCGTCTACCCGTTCACTTGCTACCGAATTCAATCCCTTTTGCTGCTTCGTTCACACGCAACTGTATTTCCAGTTAGTTGGCGCTGAACTGACCAGAAGTGATGTCTGCCTGACTGGTTTTGAGGAACAAGTCATGTTCTAATTGCAACTGGCTTTCCTCGACTGGATTCTGTGGAACAGCCAATCAGAGCAAAGTTTGGCCTAGTGGAGATAATCTGTGAGTTTGCCGACGGAAAGTTTTTTGTATGTGTTTTCCGAGTGTTGGCTTGTTTCCTTCGCTTCAGTTCGTTAGGTATTTAATTTATGCAAAGCGATGAGATTTATACGTGGCAAATATGATTAGCTGATAATGAAATTCTTATTATAGCAAGTGCATTGAATGTTCGATATATTTAGTTGAAAAAATATATTTTTAATTAATGAATGCGTCGAATCTCGTGTATGGATATCCATACCCGAGTTTGTTAAAAAGCTTTTTCAGTACGCATTGATTACCATATTTTCTTTCGAGCCAATTTTTAGTCCACACTTTGTTTTAATTTTCAGTATTTCTCCTACAACGTTCTTCAAATTGCTCGTTCATCTTTTTAGATTGTCTGCTCTGCGCAATGTCTTGTGGGAACAAAAGCATACCGACAAGTACGGTAACAAGTTCCGTGTGAGGTGAAAACTAGCAGATGGGTAGCCAGTCCGTCCAGGGCATTCCGTGTGATTAGGGATTTAGTTGACTGCTAGTTATCGCCTCGGAATACTTTGAAGGAGACAGATCCAAATACCTGGTGAATATTACCATTTTCTTATAATGGAGTTGGCTGCACTACAAGCACAAATACTGAAAGTACCGGGTGGCCAGAATTAAAGTTACCCAACTCAGAGCCCTTGTAGCCTGTTTGAGGCATCGCAGAACTCTGAAATTTGATGAATCCACTATGCAGACCATGGGGAAGAGGATGGCGATAAAAATATAATTGAATTTTCCGCCACCAGGTTGAAATGTGGCGCTGTACTTCCATGATGGGTTGTAATAATGACATAAACTGCTCCAATTGGTTATGGGTTTGCCTTTACCTTGCAATCTTGCAATAAACAAGATATTATTTTCTCGCAACTTCCAGCCACTAGCAAATGTCTTTCTAATTAATAACTCAGCTAAATCACTTAACGTGAGTGCTGAACAAAAGTTCGGAAGTGATCACCATGCGATTAAATAAGAAAGAACGTGCATTGCTGGTGAAGTTGTTTCATCAGAACGGTAGTAATAGACACCTAATCATTCGTTTCTACTTATCGTCGCGATTAGCCAAAAGTATCACAAAAGTGACGCTAGATAAGAAAAATACAAGTAGAGAAACTAACGGGATCCCGCCTAAAAAAAAACCTTGCAATGTTAGGCCTAAGAACTGAAGTAGTAAACATGTCACTGTGAAGTGACTGCGTTAATTAGCAATGATACCGACACGGGACTGGACCTACAATTGAAAGTGCCTTCACCAGTGCGGGGATCGAACCGTGGATTCTTGATCGTTCTCGGCCTCGTCTGGATTTTTAAACATCCATCTCAAAGGGCAAGTCTCGGTCTCGTCTCGTCTCGAAATACATAGTACAGTTTGGCAAAAAAAATGGTACCATCTTTAGTTGACACAAAGGTCGCATAAAGAGTATGTCTTCGCCTTTAGTGCTTAGCCACCTTAGAATACTTGTACAGTGTCTCCCAAAAGTTTTAGGACAACGACATTTTATACTAGGCAACCCAATTTACACAAGGTGTTGGTGGGTTGCATGTAGAGTTAGGCTCAATTTCAGGGTTGCCACATGCACAATAAATATTTATAAAATACGCGAAAGAAATAAAAACAAGTATTAGTGCATAAAAAGTATTAAATATATAAATATTATATCGCAAGTGACAAAATTCTTTCTGAAAGAAAAATAATAGGTTTTCTAGCATTTCATCGCGGATGAGTCTACAGAAAGGAGAAGAGGTGAGAGAAAACGAGAGGTGACAAAGGACAGGAGAAAGAGAAAGCGAGAGGAGAAGAGGAAAAGTAGAGGAGAGAAGGAAGAGAGGATAGACGAGGAGAGGCGATGTAGTGAGGAGAATGGAAAAAATATTCTAGGAGAGATGAGGAAAATGTAGCAAAGAAGAGAAAAGAGAAGGAAAACGAGATGAGAGAAGAGTGGAGAGTAGAGTAAAGGAGAGAAAAAGAGGAGAAAAGTGCGTGGAGTCGGAAATCTAAGACAGGAAAGGAGACACGAGGAGTGGAGATGAGTGGGATGGAGATAAGATGCGAGAAAAGTAGGGAAGGCGATATGAGATAAAAGCAGAGCAGAAGTAGGGGAGAGAAGAAGGAGAAGAGAAGAACAGAAGGGACTGAAGAGAAGAGGTAGTTGCAGAAAATATCGTCTCAGCGTCAAGAATTGATGCATTGGTCAAATTATCGACATGAAACATTCAATAACATTTTGAAATGTATTGGAGAATGTATTAAATCTGTGCGAAATGCCGTTTGGCTTAGTTCAGAGCAAGGTAAAATCTTCCATTTAAGATCTTTGATTTTACCTGCGATTATACCACTAAAAACATGAATGTAATTTTAATATTTATAAGAATTATCCAATTTTTGTCCACTTCTCGGTTCGTTGAAATGGAGATTTTGTAATTTAATATTTCTCGTCACCCCATCGTTAATTCCAAACTGAATCATTCCGTTTCACACGGGGTGAACAATGAACACAATGGGATAGGTCTAAAACTTACGAAAATTTTCTGCCACCGGAAAGGTTTGAACCTACGACCATCAGATTGACAGTCCTGAACGTTAAACACTACACTATAAAGCTTTCGCTCCTGAAAGTAAGTAGAAGGAGCTGACCAATGTGAAATGTAGATGCAACTCTCCTCCTACATGTAATGTGCAAACAATACTTGTTTGTAACAAAGAAAACGAAGGTAGTACGACTCGGAGAAAACATTTAATGGAGAATTGCACATGATGAGAACTTTTCATTCGATATTTGCGGAGGTATCCTTGCATTGAACTCGAGTGGGAAAAGGAGTAAAATTAGTATGTCCTGAATTGCCACAAATATAAATAGTTATTTCATTAATATTTGTCAATGTCTTTGAAGCAGTACACAATTATCGTTAAAGTATTATAATTCACGATCTTATACATGAAAATATCCCTTTGAACGTGTGTCAATTCATTTATTTGTTTATTTTTTTTATAAATTCCATTTGCAGAACAATGTAGCCACTATACACTGCTATTACAAATAATGTTACCATGCTCTTGTTTGTAATAAAAGGAGAATTAAAAAAAGAACACCTCCTAAGGAGGATCGAACCTGGGACCACAATCAATGCTTTCAAGAACTCTAACCACTACACCACGCCCTTACTTTCGATTGAAACAACAATTTTTAATTATTCTGTCTCTCCAATATTGTAAATGAAGTTGGGTATACATGTGGTTGAACTTTTACTTTAATTTTGGATTGCTTTCTTGTAGTATAGCAGATAGCTTCGAGAAATAATTTTCGAAGTGATGAAGAAAAACGAGAATATTGGTAGTTGTGAAAATGCGAGTTATTTCTTCTGACTTATTATTGTGATTAGACATTATTAATGAAAAATATCTAGAGGCTTGAACATTGCAGGACGATGTTCTTTTCCTGTGATACTACAACAGACGAAATGCTTATTTACTGACGCAAGTCTGGTGTTCAGAACAGTCTTATGAAATGTATTTGCTGTTGCGTAAGGTAACACGAAATAATTACACCGTTTGCGAACTACCAAATCTGCGTAACGTTAGACGTAAACAGGCGGAAAATTTTATTCTCACACTTGACAGTATTAGTCAAGAGAGACTCGTGGAACACTGAGTTAAAGTGCTGGAGTAAATCCTTCTTATTTTTCTTCCTCGAAGGACAACAATTTTTAAAGTAGAGCAACAGTAGTTCCGCTCTTTCTTATTTCTTTTAAATTCTTCCACATTCCTTTCATTGGGTAAAATATAAATAAAAGTATTGCTTGCATTTCTGTCATTGACGTAGACCAGGCCAGTACGCAGGATTTCTTTGAGGGAGTGGCCAGACCCAAATGTGTGTGTGGGTGTGTGTGTGTGTGTGTGTGTCTATATATATATATATATATGAGAGAGAGACAGATATTACAAAACAGTTCAAATAGTGAAAGCGCGATTCAAAAGTCATGATAATTCTATGTTTAGAAAATAATATACTAGGAATTATTATTACAATAAAGAACATGTCTAATTGTAAGTTAAGAAAACAACAATAACAAAGAGACATTCTCGCATCACGATTGCAGTTCGAAAAAGTCGGGACAGGGATTGAAAGTAGCGTACTGTCCTGACTAAATCGGTGAATCGGACGTCTGCTAGCCTTGCATTATAAAACTAAAACCATCCAATATGCAGCCTGAAGACTTTTGCGCAAGAAACAGATTCATTTATGTAAGAACAAAATTGAAATGTTTACACATTTCTAAAATCGACGATGTTATTTTCGTAGTTATTGATAGGTTCACATTTAAATATTTCAGGGTTCGAGGGGGGCATGGACCCATGCCCCCCCGGGATACTGGCCTGACGTTAGTGACGTAGACAGTGGGAGAGAAATATTGGAGAATCTTTGTATTAAATTTATTATTTACATCCACCTTATGCTCAGATAGGTTTATTGACAATCGTGAACTTTTCGTTTAATAGATAATATTTGGTTTTAAACGACGGGAGAACATTTGTCTAATTTTCTTTCTTGCTCTTTTGTGAGAATATATACTTCTACAATAGCAATCGCGTTCGGAAACGGTGAAAAAAAAAAATGACTTGGTTTTCAAAGGCAGACAAGCTTGGTAGCGTACAGTAGAATAGGTAAGACAAGAAACTCCTCGCGGCCTCACGCCCAAGCCATACGTAGGGGAGGACGCACAGAAGCAGGGTTGGCAGTGCATACGGGTCAAATGTCTACGCATAACGAGAACACAAGAAAACTAAGCAAGAAGATCTGAGTGGTATTGGTGGTAAACATACAACTGAATGACCGCGTTCTGCTAAGATGGAATCAATTTTGAACATCTTCAAACGGGGTTTGTTAATTTTCACCAAGGAATACAATTCTGGTTTGAACATGTGTGCATCAAAGGGGGTGTTGTTTTGAACGAGCCACTGAATGAATCATAATGTCTTTTCGGGAGGAGTAAGAAGGCGCAGGATTTATTTGTACGTTATGGCATGAGGCGTTGTCAACAACAACAACAACACTGTTTCGTGTCAAATTTAGGATAAACTTCTCCCCGGACCCTGTGGCTGAGTGGTTAGCACATCGCGCTGCGACGCCAAGGGTCCCGGGTTCGAATCCGGCTCGGTCATGGTTGTTTGTAAATGTCCATTCATCAATTTCATCATTTCATCACTCATCCCCATCTTCGCAAATTAGCCAAGAGGCACAAAACGCGAAGTAAAATAAAATATATCAAATTAAAAAAAATTGGGCATTCATATCATGGTGGTAATCGCCAAAAGATTTTCCAGATTTGAACATTAACCGCCAGCATGTACAACAATTACACGTTGCACTTTAGACACCGGTCCTTTGACGGCAGCCGCGGTTCCATCCACCCAAGCTTCTTTCTTTGTTGTCGAGATGTGAAAATAAGTCCGTCAACGTAAACAATGGGTCGTCCTTGTCGACGAAAGATTTTTATGGCTTTGAGGTACGATGAACGTAAACTACTTATTTCGTCCTTTTCTATATGCAATTGTCTATTATTTTCTGCTTTTTTCCACTTAAACTCTAGGTCACGTATTATCTTGCGCACACACCAGACACTGCCTTGGAACTCTGTTCTTTGTTTCAAAACCCTTCGGATACCTTCCCTGTCCGTAAGGTGAAATTCGTGCATAACACGCCTAACAACACACTTATCGAACTCGTCTATATGACTTTTGTTTTTTCGGCGAGGTCGTGTTTTATGGGGCGTATGAAAGTGTTTCTTCAACGTAGTGCATGCTTTACTTTCTATTAGTTCAATTTTTCTCACACTGCTGAATGAAACACCACATGCGCGAGCCACCCTTCTTTGCAACTGGTTTTCGGACATACTAACTCCCACCTCGTCTTTCATAAATGCATTGACATTATATACAATTTCCCGCCCTTGGCTGTGGATTACTTTCCGTCCACCGAGTTTACTTGCTTTCTCTGAACTGCAAGCTTCCATGCTAGCAAGTACACTGCACACAAAACAAACACACACTTTAAATGAACACAGGCAAGTCGATCGCATTGTTTCTCGGTGCTCACACAACATTAAGACGTTCGGCAACCCTGCCTGTGTGCACGATAGGGGAAGTTCGCGCATGCGCTTGCCGCGCTTCCGACTCAGAACATCGGTGGGAGAGTTTCTTGTCTCACCTCTTGTACTGTAGCTAGCTCGCGTTCAAAGTGACTCACTCACGCTATTCAAGGCCGCTTCTTATCGCAAAACATTGTCCGTCGACACCCAGCAAGTTATGAGTGACCAGAGTCGAATTTTAAAGAGAATCTGAAGAATGATAGATTTCATCAGAGGCGGCTAGGTGGGCACTAGCTCAACATGCAATAGTTTAAGTGATAATTTCTGACAACCAAGAAGAAACCTTATTGAATAAGTATTGGGATAGTAATACGCGTACCAGCTCCTTTTTAACAATGTAAGCTCGAAGACAATCTGTATTCCCTTTGTTTGTATTGGCAACTTGGTCAACCTGAGGTTATTATAAGGAACTATTTACTAGATGTTCATGTAACCGTTACAAAATTACAAATAAAATATATTCCCAATCTTAGATATACTAACAACGAAGAAATAAATTCAGAGTTAATTTTCAAATGCATGTGTATAGAGTACAGAGCTATATCAGAGTATTGAACTTCTTTTTGCAGGATAACGTTTACAATATTGACGCGACAGAATAATTAAGAACTGTTGCTCCAAGGGAAGCAAAGGGCGTAGTGTATTGGTTAGAGTTCTTGAAAGCATTGATTGTGGTCCCAGGTTCGATCCTCCTTAGGAGGTGTTCTTTTTTTAATTCTCCTTTTATTACAAACAAGAGCATGGTAACATTATTTGTAATAGCAGTGTATAGTGGCTACATTGTTCTGCAAATGGAATTTATAAAAAAAATAAACAAATAAATGAATTGACACACGTTCAAAGGGATATTTTCATGTATAAGATCGTGAATTATAATACTTTAACGATAATTGTGTACTGCTTCAAAGACATTGACAAATATTAATGAAATAACTATTTATATTTGTGGCAATTCAGGACATACTAATTTTACTCCTTTTCCCACTCGAGTTCAATGCAAGGATACCTCCGCAAATATCGAATGAAAAGTTCTCATCATGTGCAATTCTCCATTAAATGTTTTCTCCGAGTCGTACTACCTTCGTTTTCTTTGTTACAAACAAGTATTGTTTGCACATTACATGTAGGAGGAGAGTTGCATCTACATTTCACATTGGTCAGCTCCTTCTACTTACTTTCAGGAGCGAAAGCTTTATAGTGTAGTGTTTATCGTTCAGGACTGTCAATCTGATGGTCGTAGGTTCAAACCCTTCCGGTGGCAGAAAATTTTCGTAAGTTTTAGACCTATCCCATTGTGTTCATTGTTCACCCCGTGTGAAACGGAATGATTCAGTTTGGAATTAACGATGGGGTGACGAGAAATATTAAATTACAAAATCTCCATTTCAACGAACCGAGAAGTGGACAAAAATTGGATAATTCTTATAAATATTAAAATTACATTCATGTTTTTAGTGGTATAATCGCAGGTAAAATCAAAGATCTTAAATGGAAGATTTTACCTTGCTCTGAACTAAGCCAAACGGCATTTCGCACAGATTTAATACATTCTCCAATACATTTCAAAATGTTATTGAATGTTTCATGTCGATAATTTGACCAATGCATCAATTCTTGACGCTGAGACGATATTTTCTGCAACTACCTCTTCTCTTCAGTCTCTTCTGTTCTTCTCTTCTCCTTCTTCTCTCCCCTACTTCTGCTCTGCTTTTATCTCATATCGCCTTCCCTACTTTTCTCGCATCTTATCTCCATCCCACTCATCTCCACTCCTCGTGTCTCCTTTCCTGTCTTAGATTTCCGACTCCACGCACTTTTCTCCTCTTTTTCTCTCCTTTACTCTACTCTCCACTCTTCTCTCATCTCGTTTTCCTTCTCTTTTCTCTTCTTTGCTACATTTTCCTCATCTCTCCTAGAATATTTTTTCCATTCTCCTCACTACATCGCCTCTCCTCGTCTATCCTCTCTTCCTTCTCTCCTCTACTTTTCCTCTTCTCCTCTCGCTTTCTCTTTCTCCTGTCCTTTGTCACCTCTCGTTTTCTCTCACCTCTTCTCCTTTCTGTAGACTCATCCGCGATGAAATGCTAGAAAACCTATTATTTTTCTTTCAGAAAGAATTTTGTCACTTGCGATATAATATTGATATATTTAATACTTTTTATGCACTAATAAAAAAGGTAAAGTCTTCCCCTGTGCATAGCACCACGCCATGAAGGCGTATAGGGGGTGTGGGGGTAACGCCCCACACTTTCTTGATCCGGTCGTGAGTGGGGGTGATGTGATCAGCATCACGCCCCTGACCGCCTTTACCCCCCAGGGTTTCCCCCAGGTACCCATGTTATTCGACGCTGGGTGGGCGCCGGGGCTAATACTTGTTTTTATTTCTTTCGCGTATTTTATAAATATTTATTGTGCATGTGGCAACCCTGAAATTGAGCCTAACTCTACATGCAACCCACCAACACCTTGTGTATATTGGGTTGCCTAGTTTAAAATGTCGTTGTCCTAAAACTTTTGAGAGACACTGTACCTGCCGTCCACATGACAACTAAAACGTATGCGCGCATGGCTCATGTTATTCACCCTTTCCACAATAGCCGACCTTGAAGGTGAATCTGGGTTAGTGTACTGTACCTCTAATTTTTATGCTGATGTTTGTAGATGTTGCAGACCTCTTTACTTTGCAAAAAAATAGTTGCTTGCACAGGGGCAACAAAGGTGATAAGTTTGCAATATTAGTTGCTCGGTCCTCCAAGTTGTAACCAGTCGGTCATTAGTGGTGTTTGAGATATTCAATCGGGAAAACTTGCTTACATCGAAGAGCAATTGTTACTGTCTTCTTGCCTGTGTTGTTCGGAAAATTTTGGCGAATAGAATTTTTCCTGTTGTTCGAGTTAAAATATTTTCCACGATTTTCACTCATGAAAACACTACTTTCCTTTTTGAAAGACTAATGAAATAATATTTTATAACAGCGTTCAGTAATTTAAATAAGTTTTATACCATCTGTGCCAAATCCAAGATCTCATCCAGTGGCACTAAATATCTCATTGGATTTAATTTATCCCAAAATTGTGTTTTTGAAAAAGATGTAGGTGATGTTTCAATCAGAATATAGTTCATTTCAGTTAATTTCTTTTTATAGGCTGGAGAAAAAGGAGCAATATAACTCCTCTATCGAGTGTCAATGGATTCTCGGACATCTTTGATGGTGCCATGGTAACAATGTCGCCGGTATCCTGGGTTTAATCCCCGGTGGAAGTATATTGTACAGTGACTCTGATTCCACTTTTATATTTTTTTTCTTTCGCCAATGGTTCGAGAAAAATGACTGTCGCAGGGCGCATATACCAACTGAAATTACAATAAACTGTGTGGTTAATTACACAATATGAATGTATGTATGCTTAGTGATGTACAGGAGCCTATATGGATTCAGCCCCTCCATCGAAATGTTCTCCCTCTTACTCATTGCAAATAATTGAGGTATTCCTATTCTTAATGGACGGTTCGTTTATCAATTAAATATAGAGATACAATGAAAATCCAATAAAAAAAATAATTTGAAGCTAGTACTCCTAAAGTAATGTCTGGTGTGTACTTAATACAAGACAATTAATCTTTCCAAACAGTAGCTAAAATAAGAGTTTGCGACTGGAATGGAATTGCAAATACGTCAATAAACTATGTATTATACATAGATGCATACGGATTTCGCTTGCCCCTCTGAATGACTGCACACTCTTCTTATCGTTGTATTTGTTTTATTTTACCTTCGACAAATCGAGACCATATTGATAAAATGGCCATTACATGAAAACGAAGAGACACTCATAATGGAGCATTCATCATCAGCTCATAATTCGGCCAGCGAGGCGGCCATGCTATTTAATATTTCTGATTTATGATACTAAAAATGTAGGACAATTATATCTTTAAAGTTTATCAGACAAAATGTGCGCTATATCTGTGAAAAAATGTCCCATTATGTTCAATATTTGTATTGAGCCTCCTCCTCTCCATCAACACGAAGTTCGGAGACACATTTTATAACTCTATGCTCTTCTATTTATTCGGTATACAGCTGGATTTGCTTTTCCTACACGTGGAATTACAGGATATTGTCTGCAACCCACGCTTTAGTCCATAAAGAAATTACCGGTTAGCCGTTGAGTGTGTCAAAGAGGTCCAGCTTCATAGAGAACCAATATCAAGGCTGTAACCTCATTTTCACATCGATTATCAGTTGCTACTTGACCTTCACTGTATCGCTAAGGGAGCAATTGATTCTGTTTCTTTTTCTTGGTGTTATTCTTTCCCCGTAACCTGTTACATCTTCCGATATATTGTGAAACAATTCGTATTATAGCGGAAATAGCCTAGGCTGGTAACGGCTTTGTTTCACCAAAGATGGCGTGTCAGGAAGATTGACGTTCACTTATTTTTCATCGCACGTGACGTGTGCATGCATCCAGAATCAATATCCTCATTATTTGTGAAACATAATAAGAAATGTATGTAGTGGATAACATCTGTCTATGAATGCGTCAATCCATACCGCAGGACCTCCGGCGAAAGTCATTCATGTAACAAGTGGAGCTGTAACTAGTTGTCCACCGTGCACGATTTCGTAAGACAAGCAAAATATCCCGATTTGCACCTTCCCGCGGACCCTATGAAGGCTCAATCTTCCTCTTTTCCGCTGGTGAGTCGAAGTTTATTATTGTAGAGATGTTTCTCCGTGTACCGCATTGTATAACCAGTTGCGGTGTTTCAATTTGCGAATTAACGGGTGGATGCAGGGGATTTCCCACATACAAAAAAATTATCCCCGGCAAAGGAAAATGATTTTTATCCCTGCCAGGGATGTTTTTATCCCCCTCAAAGAAGATGAGATTGAAACCATATACAGTGCGTTCGTTTTGACTCTAGGCCGAGATAGCGCGTGACATGCCGCAGATGCCGGCATTTTCATCCCGTAACGTCTCGCTTATTTACGCACATATCTTTAGCATGTAGACAATTATATTTATATTGCATAACGAGTACTAACCGTCCTCCTCCGTAGTCGAGCGGGTTAAGGCGTTCACTCGTCTTGAGATCGTTCGCTGCGGGACGGCGTAGGTTCGAATCCGGCTCTGGTCGGAATTTATTCGGCCTACGTATAGGGCCGGTGGCAACCCACCATAGTGAGGAAATTGGGAAGCTCCGAGTGAGTGAGCGTAACCTGGTCAAGAAGACCTACAACAACGGCTGGAGGTTCGTCGGGCTGATCACCCGTCACCCCAACACTGGTCTGAGACCTCCACGCTATAACAGGTGACGGCGGAACAGTGTGGGAGGGAGACCAGCAGTCGGTAGGTAAGCCAAGGCCCGCCATGGTGCTGTAGAGCTGTAGGGTTATGTTAACGAGTACTAACCTGTGTTATAGGAGTTGCTCAAAGTGGTTCACGCGCTATCTCGGCCCAGAGTCAAAACGAACGCACTATAGTATGCCATTTCTTAAATATATAACGAACACAAATGAAAAATCATCCAGTCATCAAAAATTCTGTTGTCGGCTTGTGGATTAATGGGCACATTCTGTAACTGGCCAACCTTACCGAGCACGCTTTTTTTCATGGGATATTTCTGATATTTTACACTTGTATTAAAGTGTTCAAAAGAAACTTGTAGGTAGGTTAAATGAACATTAAGTTTGAACTTGGTAATAGACATTTGGTCAAGTTTTCAGTATACGAGTTTGGGTTTTCTCAAAATGTAAATGTACTAAATGTTTCTAAATTACGTTTAAATGTTATCATAAGATTTAATGTCCTAGGCTAGAACTACTGTTCTAAGGTATTTAGAACCGCAAGGCAATAGTTTACTTTACTAACTGGTAACATACAAATTTTCGTACCCCCCCAAAGAAAAACCTTCCGAAATGAGATCACAAATCACAAATACGCATCCCCCCAAAGCAAAAAGCTTAATTCGCACAGTGCGGTGTTTACTTGTGACATACTTCGCATGATAAGGTTATATGCTCTATGATGAATGATTTCGAACAGGAATCGCTGAGCTCCGTGGCGGAGTGCTTATCACGGCATGTTACGATGCCATGTTTCTCGAGTTCGAATCCCGGCCTGGACATGGGTGTACTTTGTGAGTGTCCCTTCATCAATTTCATCATGTCATCACTCATCCTCATCTTCGCAATTAGCCAAAAGTGGCATAAAAGCGAAGTAAAATAAACCAAATCAATGAACGATAATCACTCGATAGAATAGAGAAGGAGAATTCAAAGTATTAGTATCCTTTGGGAAGTAGGACCAGATTGACAGCATGCTCAATTTTAGCACTCTGCAAAGCCTATGGATCCTTAAATCGCCGATATTCTCCGGACCTGGCACATAGACTTCATTGTCTACCTACTCGTTTTAAACGGAATATACCCGGTGGAGGCAAATAGTGGTTCGGATCCTACTTTCAGCTGTAGGTTCAGTCCCGATTAGCTTTTCTGTGCATAAAGTGGACTTAAATCTGCAAATCAAACAAACAAATCGTTTTAAACGGAAGCACTATGCAATCATATGTTCGCATGGTAAAGCATTATGTCCCAGGCATTGCCTGACCTTGAATTGCAAAAGCACAAGCGCCACGAAAAAATCACCAAGTACATTCTGTCCTCGTTGTTGCGCGGCCTATAGCCAACAAAAATGTTCACATTATTTCATGAGGTCTAAATCATAAGTGTCCCATAAATTAGCAATAAACAATTTATATCTCACCGGTAAGGGTTTCGGGTGAGGGTTCGAGTCGACTCTTCTTGAGGCCGGCTCTCTCTTTCAATATCTCCTAAATTACTGAAATCGTAGAAAAAAAAATTAAATACCCTACAATGGACGGGCGAAGAAAAGTACCATAATCGAACGGGTTGTGTATCTCAGACATTAAATGAAACATTCGGTTCAGAGGAACTAAATGTTATTGAAACATGCATTTTATAACAATATAACAGTATGTTGTTCTAATGTAGTATTACAGTTGAAACACTTAAAAATCGACATAAGATGTCGTTTGTACAAATAATATTTAAATTGGGGCAAAACTTGAAAAGTTGTATGCAAAGCAAATAACGAAACTAGCGTTTCACTCTGATTTCAATTTAAATCTGGAAGACATTCTTGTTTCATTTTAGTTATCTGTGTCAGATGAACTGAAAACAGTGTCACTTCGCATAACTCCAGTGCTCGAAGTAGGAATTTCTAGCTGGGGAGATGCTTCGTCAAATTTAGGGATATTTGTGAGGATGCTTATCACCATTGAGACAATGCAGTAGGTTGGGGCAAGCTTATTCAAATTATCCTAGCTGGGCAAGGGATGTACTATGATTTTTTTCTTAACTGGCGAGAGAGAATCCTCCGCTTCCTCCCCCTCTGCCTCCCACACTTCGGGCACTGCATTAAAAAAAGAGAGAGAGAGAGAGAAAGACGGTCGGACTGGGTCTCCTAGACCCAGACTACAGCGCCTAGAATAACGTAGTGTGGAAAACGGCATGCTTCTGCGCTCTCAGGCTGGTTCCACTCGAAAATGATCCGCTAGAGGCGCTGGTGTTGACCCCGGTGCTTGGTGTTCGACTGCTTATAATGGAAGTAAATGGAGTTTTCGCTGCAACGTCTGATTCTTTTACATGAAGCATTTCTATGAATGTGATAATTGCTATGATATTTGGTACAGTGGTCGCGAAGATATTAACGAACATTCTAGACAGTCGACACGTCCTGTTATCGTCATACTTTCGTTAATAATACGGGAGAAAAAATACGCGTGGAATGTTCTTGGCAACTAAATTTTTGTGTATGAATTAGGTTCATTATTATCATCATCATCATCATCATTTCTTTCAAAGATATACACACTGAAGCATTTGTATTTTTGATATTTACTGTCTTTTTTTCTTCCGCTTTAAACTAATCACGGCGATGATGATAATGATGATGTGACGCACAACGGGGAGAGGCGAAAGGGATGGCATGAGACTCTTTATGAAAGTTTACGTAGGTGTTAACCCTTTCCCCACCTCGCCGCCGTGAGCACAATAAGTTGTTCAAAAAAAAAAACAATTAGTACAATAATATTTATACAAATATTGAATTTATTATTTCTGCGTTGTTGAAAGAATATGATTAAATGATTGTGAACATTATAAGTATATACTTTTGCTTCTTGTTGTATTTACAGTTCCGTCTTAGTTATTAGAGGCCTCTACTATTTGTTTTGTTTACCCCATGCACACACACTAACTAAGTCCCGGCGCCTTTCGTTGGGGCCCTTATTCACTGCACTCTCACCTGCATATTCCTTCTAAGCTAGTCCAGTCCTCTTCTTTACACACTTTCTTTCTGCGACTTCATTCTTTCACTGTGTCCAATCCTTTCCTAAGATCCTTGCTTCGATATTACACATGTCAAAAAATCCTTATCCGCACTATTTGCACAATGCACACTCGCACACTCTCTACAGGCTGTTTTACTATGTCCTTCTATTCCGCCATGTTATATCTTTGTTGTGTCTTTTTGTAGACTCTCTCCTCGAAGAGAGAGAAAAAAAACATAAAAAAACTTCCCCCTTCTCCCCCTGGGGTGGTTCTTGGACTGACCGGCAGAGGGGGTGTCCAACAAGAGTCCTTTTTGGTCAGTCACACGAGGTGCTGCCCTCTTGCGTATTTTGTTACACTACATGTTAAAATTCCACATCTAGCTGCCCGTAATCTGTTATGGACCGTATATGAGGGTACACTGGTAGTACTGGACCTCAACTAATCCCTAACTATAACCCAAATACCCCAGGAGAATAGGAATAGATTAATATTTAATATAAACCCAAGAAAAAAAATATATAATTAAAATACAAAATTTCTACCCGCACCTTCTCGTCAGAGTCCTCCTTGACTGGATCACTTATACTCCAGAGAAGAGCGCAAACTACACACGAAACACACACAAAAAAAATAATATGTATATAATTATTGAAAAAGAAATATTAAACTGGTGGTTGCCTCACATCCCCCCTACGTAATCATACAGTAGGGCAAGCCCTCTACAGTATGATTTCGTACTCCTTGTAATTTAATAAATGATTATGTTATTATTATTTTTTTTTAGGGGGACCTATCCCCTGCTACCTATAAGACTACGCCATAATAACTAATTAGAAATATAGATGTAAATTGATATTACAACTTTATATTACACACATGAACAAGATTATAACACTAATATTCTTTAAAATTGTGAACTTTATTTTGTTTCTCCTTTTTTTTTTTTTTCCAATGCCAGCGGCACAATACGGTCTCTTGTATGACCAGCTCTTCTCACCTCCACCCTCCTTGGCTTTCTCCGGCTGTTTCCTAGGCCGTGACGTAGAGCTTTAAATGGCTGCTGTTATAAACCCCGGCGTCTTTGTCGTTTCTTACGTCCCACAGCTGATAGGCAGTAACTCTTACAACATTTCTGACCGAAAAGGGCCCTTCGTACAGCTGGGCGAACTTCTTAAAGACCCCTTTTGCAACCTCCGAGGACACGTTGGTCTTGCGGAGAACTAGATCACCAGGTTTGTAGGATATTGTATGATGTTTGTCATATATTCTCTTTCTTCTCTCTGCTTCTAGTTGTATGTTCTCTTTAACTTTCAGAAGTTTATACTCATATGGAGGGGAAGCGTTCAGCTGAGGCAAGCGAAACAGCTTCATGAGATCCTGATCAGGTTTCCGGTTGAAAAATATTTCATACGGAGATGCTTTTGTGCTATTATTTTCCATTGTGCACACATACACGTCAGCCTTAGTCACTTGAGGTTTCGCTTCCTTAGAGTTCATGTTTTTCTTCAAACTATCATTTACATAACCCCTTAACGATTTTATCTCAGCCTCGTCACAACATATAGGCTCCTTGCGTTCATAAGATAGAAAAAAGGTTGGCACCCCGTCGGTTATTTGCATCTCTTCCTGCGACAAGAATTTAATTTCAACACATTGTTGCTCTATTGTCATCGCCACAATGTTTCGATCATAATCAATGACAGCTCGACATTCCTTCAAGAAATCTGATCCTAATAGAATTGGTTTCACTAGATTTCGAATTACAAGACACACGACATCAGTGGTCACTTCCCCAAATGACAGCGGAACGTATGCTTGCGTCATCACCTTTGATGCTTTGTTGCCGAAGGCTGATATTACCTTGATGCTCCCTACGCTTAACTGAGGGATATCAGGATTCCATTTTACTATTTCTAACCACACTTCTTCTGATAAACAAGTGACCATAGCCCCTGAGTCGGCCAATGCTTGATAATGGCTTCCACCTATTCCAACTGAAATAATGGGCATTCTTAGCACCTCGCCTTTCGCATCTTCATTTTCATTCTGAATGAGCTGGTCAAATATCGAACAAACAACGTCTCCATTCCCATTGTTATTGTGGCTAATATTTACTGCATCTCTGGTATAAACTTGCATTACCTTAGTTTCACATTCATCCTCATAATTTGTATTTTCTTCCCCAGATAAATCAAAAGATCCATTTATCGCAGTCCGGTTTCCTAAGTGTCTTTCCGCATTTCGGATATTTCCCTTTTGTCATGCTTCATTATTGGAGGGACAGTCTTCCTCATTTCGCCTTACCACGGAAACACTGTTGGCAGAAAAGAAGCTCGAGCTCTGTTGTCCGCGACTCGCCTCTTCCTCCCCCCTAGACCCGTGGTTACCACCATTACGTCTGCCGTAGCTCACCCCTCCTCGGCCTTGCTGCGCGAAGGGTCTGGGGCCCTGAGGCGGTTGCCTCTCGAACCTGTTGACATTCCTTTCATTGTCGCGAGAATAACTCGTATTTGGGCTGACATAATTATTCCGTCTGTCTCTATCAGTTTCTCCGCCACGCACAGAATTTACCTGTCTCATCCTCGCTCTACTGTTTGGTTGAAAAGTTGCAGCATGCGACGTTTCTTGGATTTCCTTAAGAAGGTTAATTAGCTGCTTAGAGGCGTCGACCGGTGACCCTATGAGGCACCTCTGAGCGTACGCAGGCAATTGCTTTATAGCCATTTTAGCTAACATCCTGTCATCGAGCGGCGAAGGTAATATTGCGTTCTTCTGGACAAGGGTCATAACATATTCACATAAAGATTTCCCGTCGGCTGGATTGTATCGAGAAGTAAAGAGCTCAGCACGCAGTCTCAGGAGTCTCTCTTCACTCAGGTACTCTTGAGAAAAACAACTTTCAAACCCCTTATAATCCGTAATATTGCCTTTGTGGATAGTAAACCAATTAGCAGCCGCGTTTCTCAACGATAGCCCCGCGACCTGAGCTTGTTGCTCATATGGTACCTGAGACAACGCTAAATATGTCCTCATTTCTTGCATGTAATTGTGCGTTTTTAATTCATCCTCAGTCCCATGATAGGTGGGCAATTTCAAATCTCTATGTAAGTATGCATTATAGCCATTGTTAGAGGGCGTAACTGAGCTTGGCCGTGAACTTTGCCTCTCACATTTATCTATGAAAGTATCTAACCGTCGAGTGACCGCGGAGATAGCCGATTCTGTATCCTTTCTTACAGATACGATGTCCCTTTTAAGGCCCGACACTTCCTCTCTCAACAAAGCAACCTCTTGATGGAATGCGTCATACTGTTGCTGCAGTGCGTTGTTGAATTCTGCCATCGCTGCTTGTATTACATTTTCTGCAGTTTTCTCGCAGTCACCTCCTGTGTGGATGCGTATATCCTCCGTTCTATTATTGTGGAGAGTGGTAACCCTTTCCTCTAATTTATTTGCCCTGTCGCTTACGCAATCTATTCTGGAGCCAGTGATCTGATTAATCTCAATGAATTCGCTCTCAAGCTGACCCATCCTTTCCTCAATACCCCTATTGGATTGGGACAAATCTTTAAAATTTTTCTTCACTTCCCCTTTTAGTTCTTGGTGACCTTTTTCCAAGCGTTTTACATCGTCTTTTAAATTGTTATGATTTTTCTGAAGCTCTTCCTGATTTTTTTCTAACCTCTTCCGTGTTTCCTGCTGATCTTTTTTCATTTCTTCCAGGGTACCCTGGACATTTTGGAGTAAGGCAAAAATTTCTTCATTAGTTATCTGGCCTCCCCCCAAGGAATTACCACCGACAGATTTATGAACCGCCCCTGTGCATTTAGCACTCTTCTCTGGACCCAGCGTTCCCTCCATAGTGGCGTCTTTAGGAAGACCCTTTGGAGAAGGAATAAAACTAGACGTGACATTATCTCGCGTACGCCTCCCCATAATGCTAGTCATGAATCGATTCCTTTTCTCACTTTAAATAAAACACTAACAACAACACAATTTTGAAAGAGCCCACAAAAATATAAAATTGCTTAAGTCCTGAAATAAAGATTTAAAATTATCTATAAAATTTACTTTCTATTCTACACTACAGCATGCATCCTCACATACGATCCATGGCAGATACAACGGAACTGGCATTTTGATTTTCATCCTTTCAGATTTAAAACTGTGTTACTGATCTATTGTTTCCTTCTTTTCACTTTTTCTACAGCTTACGTGGATTCGCGCCACGCTATTGGGCGCCATGTGACCCACAACGGGGAGAGGCGAAAGGGATGGCATGAGACTCTTTATGAAAGTTTACGTAGGTGTTAACCCTTTCCCCACCTCGCCGCCGTGAGCACAATAAGTTGTTCAAAAAAAAAAAACAATTAGTACAATAATATTTATACAAATATTGAATTTATTATTTCTGCGTTGTTGAAAGAATATGATTAAATGATTGTGAACATTATAAGTATATACTTTTGCTTCTTGTTGTATTTACAGTTCCGTCTTAGTTATTAGAGGCCTCTACTATTTGTTTTGTTTACCCCATGCACACACACTAACTAAGTCCCGGCGTCTTTCGTTGGGGCCCTTATTCACTGCACTCTCACCTGCATATTCCTTCTAAGCTAGTCCAGTCCTCTTCTTTACACACTTTCTTTCTGCGACTTCATTCTTTCACTGTGTCCAATCCTTTCCTAAGATCCTTGCTTCGATATTACACATGTCAAAAAATCCTTATCCGCACTATTTGCACAATGCACACTCGCACACTCTCTACAGGCTGTTTTACTATGTCCTTCTATTCCGCCATGTTATATCTTTGTTGTGTCTTTTTGTAGACTCTCTCCTCGAAGAGAGAGAAAAAAAACATAAAAAAACTTCCCCCTTCTCCCCCTGGGGTGGTTCTTGGACTGACCGGCAGAGGGGGTGTCCAACAAGAGTCCTTTTTGGTCAGTCACACGAGGTGCTGCCCTCTTGCGTATTTTGTTACACTACATGTTAAAATTCCACATCTAGCTGCCCGTAATCTGTTATGGACCGTATATGAGGGTACACTGGTAGTACTGGACCTCAACTAATCCCTAACTATAACCCAAATACCCCAGGAGAATAGGAATAGATTAATATTTAATATAAACCCAAGAAAAAAAATATATAATTAAAATACAAAATTTCTACCCGCACCTTCTCGTCAGAGTCCTCCTTGACTGGATCACTTATACTCCAGAGAAGAGCGCAAACTACACACGAAACACACACAAAAAAAATAATATGTATATAATTATTGAAAAAGAAATATTAAACTGGTGGTAAAAAAACAATTAGTACAATAATATTTATACAAATATTGAATTTATTATTTCTGCGTTGTTGAAAGAATATGATTAAATGATTGTGAACATTATAAGTATATACTTTTGCTTCTTGTTGTATTTACAGTTCCGTCTTAGTTATTAGAGGCCTCTACTATTTGTTTTGTTTACCCCATGCACACACACTAACTAAGTCCCGGCGCCTTTCGTTGGGGCCCTTATTCACTGCACTCTCACCTGCATATTCCTTCTAAGCTAGTCCAGTCCTCTTCTTTACACACTTTCTTTCTGCGACTTCATTCTTTCACTGTGTCCAATCCTTTCCTAAGATCCTTGCTTCGATATTACACATGTCAAAAAATCCTTATCCGCACTATTTGCACAATGCACACTCGCACACTCTCTACAGGCTGTTTTACTATGTCCTTCTATTCCGCCATGTTATATCTTTGTTGTGTCTTTTTGTAGACTCTCTCCTCGAAGAGAGAGAAAAAAAACATAAAAAAACTTCCCCCTTCTCCCCCTGGGGTGGTTCTTGGACTGACCGGCAGAGGGGGTGTCCAACAAGAGTCCTTTTTGGTCAGTCACACGAGGTGCTGCCCTCTTGCGTATTTTGTTACACTACATGTTAAAATTCCACATCTAGCTGCCCGTAATCTGTTATGGACCGTATATGAGGGTACACTGGTAGTACTGGACCTCAACTAATCCCTAACTATAACCCAAATACCCCAGGAGAATAGGAATAGATTAATATTTAATATAAACCCAAGAAAAAAAATATATAATTAAAATACAAAATTTCTACCCGCACCTTCTCGTCAGAGTCCTCCTTGACTGGATCACTTATACTCCAGAGAAGAGCGCAAACTACACACGAAACACACACAAAAAAAATAATATGTATATAATTATTGAAAAAGAAATATTAAACTGGTGGTTGCCTCACAGATGATTCCATGAAACGACAAGGGGAACCCCATAAAACTTTCTTAGTGCCATCGACATGAGTTTAAGGCAACTTTCAAACCAATGGGACAATCGACACGGGATGTTCACACTGTCACACTAGTGACACACACTTCCAGACTGTAAAATAGCATTCATAGCACATGAGGGTCCAAACAGCAAACGACACGTTCATATGGCGTATTCGCGTGCTACTTGTTACTTCGGTCGGAAAGCTCCTTCAAGGAAGGGTGCTGAGACCGAAGCGACGCGCTACAGGGGGAGTTCCCAACTAAGTGACAAGCGACATGGTGCTTTCAGTCTATTGGCAAGCGTTGCTTGAGAACAACAGATAGGCGACACGATAAGCCACACGTGTCGCTTTGTCGCTTCTGCGTCGCTCAAACTGAGCCATTTCCTCAATAACTTGCAACATGTTGCCGTGGTTTGTTGTTCGCGCATACGCGATGCAATGAGTGTCTTGGTTTAGTGAGATTGCGCACCAAAGCGACAAGCGGCACGCGACACTTATCGCTTGAGGATTTCACCAACAGAACGCTGGCCTGTGCTTCCCGTCATGCCGCTACGATGTGAAATGTTGCTCTTGATTGGCTCCTTTCCAAGCAACATGTGTCACTTCGGTATGAAAGTTGCCTTGGACCGAATGACCCGTGTCGCTTTGGTGTGAAATTCTCGTATCGTTTGTGGCGTGTCGCTTTGGTGTAAAATCTCCTTGAGGAAACTATGCAGTCAGAGCTTTTGTCCCTACGGTTCGAAAGGCTGCATTGATTTCCGACTGCTCGCTTTCAAGCGACATTTGTGGTTTGTCGCCTCGGTATGAAATATCTCTCAGGATACTATTTATATTCTAATAACATAGAAAAATAAACTCTAATACACAGTCCAAGACCTGACGTCCGGAATCACATTGCGATGTTTCTTCTTGTGTTACGCATGCTATTTATTTATTAATTTTATTTTACTTTTCTTTCCAAATTAATGCCATTTCGTGACTGCAAATCACTCCACAAATATAACTGTTTCCATCAATTCACTTACCGCCTTTCTAGAGAAACAAATCTACACAATATATTCCAAAAACTAACTAAGCCGCATTACTTTCATAACAAAATTAGCACCTGGGTCGATCGCACTGCCATCTACTTGTCATCGTCTCGGGGAACCAGTTTCGTGGGTCGTTTTCCACACTACGTTATTCAAGGCGCTGTAACCCAGACTTAGTTTCAACACTCGCAGCAGAATATATCTATCTCGACCTCTACAGAATATAGTTGGCAAGTACTGATAGCGACAGTACAGTACGTTGAGAACTCTATTGGAGATTCAGAGAAAAACAATCTGGGTTCCATGGACCCGACCCGTCCTTTCTAGGGTTAATGGCACATAGACATATTGCGTATATGTCATCTATTGATTGTAAGAAACTGCTGTATAAGGCTTGTATGTTGTTTTTCAGCAGTATAATCGAATACTTAAAATAAATAAATAAATATTCTCAATCGATTCGTCTGTCAGCGGGAACTAGAAATCGAAGCCATATCATTTATCGATATTATTTCCGTTTCTTGCGCGTCTAATTTTAAAGATAAGTAAATTACTAATCCTAATGTATTCTGGATGAACCACGTGTAATGAAAACTGCGTGCTCAAACACACTGCCATGCCTCATTCATACCCTCATGTTTTTTTTGTTACGAGTCTTATAAATGGTTCCATACAGCATAGCAAACATCGACACCCATATAGTATATTATTCGATACTTTTTCCATTTTTTCTGTTCCTGGCCATCTTTTTCATCTCTTCGCAATGCCTTCTCTTTTTTCTCATTCTTCCTCTAAGGAAAGGAGATATGGACTAAAGTATGGTGTCGAAATATTTTTTTGCTTTACCCCTCTAGAATGTTTTATTCATCAAACTTTTTGTTATTATAGTGCAATTGAAAACACGGCGAAGTTACAAGTGCTTCCCTTTTGAACAGTTTAAATTTTAGCTGGACGTTATGCCTATCATTAGGTTTTAAAAATTATCATTCAATAATTCTGACTTAATACTTCATAATTAAATATATATCTATATCCCCATTCGCCAAATATATTTTACACTGAATGAAAACGAATCCTTAAGAAGGCATAGGGGAGAACATGTAGTTAGTTCCCGTTAGTGAGTAATTTCCAATAACTACTTTTAGTTCTAGTTCTGCTCCGTGGCCGTGCGGTCTAAGGCACTATGCTTTGGACTCCGACTGCGGGATGGCATGGGTTCGAGTCCGCCTGTGTTCAGTCTCTGCGTTTTCGGCCTGTGTATAGGACCGGTGGAAACCCACCATCGTGAGTTCTTCAACCCATTACCGGTTGAAGATCTCCACACCTCTAGGTAGGATTGTGGGAGGGAAACTGGCAGTCGGGAGATCGGCCTAGGCCCTTCAAGGGCTGTTGAGCCACGGGTTATTTTTGTTTTACTTTTTGTTCTAATTGTGCCTATAGAACAGATGCATTAAATGTAGCCTCACCACCGCTAATAATCGAATAGAAAAAGTGACCAAATTATTCGAAACGTTATCTTGCTAAGAGAACTACAATGTAGATTCTGCTTTAACGTCATGAGAATAAGTATTGTTAAAATAACTTCTATAATTGTTGCGAGTTAGTGACCCTTGTAAGTATATTAGGATCTATTATAAGACCACATCGTTAACCACTACGCTATCGGGAGGCTTATATCTGTACAGTTACTCACGATGTTGTTCGTACAGGGCAAACGTATCGACAGAGTTAGATTTGCTAAAGAGCATTTACATAAATATCAGGAGTTTTGGGACAAGGTGATCTGGTCCGATTAAACCAAAATAAATCTGCACGGATCAGATGGTGTGACCAGAGTGTGGAGGAAGGCAAATACGGAGGACAATGCTGCCAATATAACGTCTACGGTAAAACATGGTGGAGGATCCATTATGATCTGGGCCTGTATGTCGACTAAAGGAGTTGGGAAAATGCAAGCAATAGGTGGAATCATGGACAAACATGTCTGTAAAAATATCCTGAAGAATACCGTGAAAAAAAGTGCTCAGCAAGTAGGGTTGTCACGGATGTTCACATTCCAGCAGGATAACGACAGCAAACATACTGCTCAACTCATCAGGGACTGGTTGATTTTCAATGAACCAAAGCAGTTGAAAACACTAGTTCAAACTTCAGATCTGAATCCGATTGAGCATTTATGGACATTTTTGAAGAAACGTGTCCGTAAACATGAGAAAAGAAGATCTGAAGAGGCCGTTGCTTTAGAATGAGAGGGAATCAGCCCAGACATCTGCAAGACCTTGGTCGCATCTGCACAGGAGATGCCAAGCAGTTATTAAGGCCAAGGGTTATGCATCTATTAAACTGTCTCATTTTGTAACATTTTTATGTTTGTTTTTCTTTTTTCATTGCAACTGCACGAACAGAAATGTGACATGAAAGTAGCATGTTTGTGATAAAATGTATGTTTTTTTGTTATTAATAAAGTTTGTTGTGGAACAAGCGGTTGTAAATAAATCAACATGTGTGTTAGAACTACATGTAGGGAGAATATCTAACGTACTAAGGCTTATTCTAATTTTTGCTTTCATTTAGTTCTCACACTTCATCTGTACGAACAACATTGTGAGTAACTGTATGTCCGAACAATGATGTGTTTCACTGCACAATAGTTCGAGTACTACAGTGTGTTCGTTTTGGCTCTGAGCCGAAATAGCGCGTGACTGCAGACGGCGCGGCATGGAGCGGATGCCGGCATTTTCGACTCATGACGTCCCGCTTATTTATACGCACATATCTTTAGCATGCAGACAATTCTATTTATATTGCATGAAGAGTAATAACCTGTGTTACAAGAGTTGTTCAAAGTGGCGGCGAACTGCATTCACACATTTCCGGCATATTTTGATGAAATTTTGATTTGATATATTTGTTCTGCTTGCAAGTTGTTTTCTTGCCATGGTTAAGCCGGCAGTACGCGCGCTGGGTAAAAAATATACAGAAGAATATTGCTACGTAAGTACGAATTTTAATTGTTTCAAAGGATGTAAATAATAATATCTTCAATGAATAACCTAATTTTATTAAGTTTGAACATTTTTATTTCATTACGCAAAGATAAATTTGAGAAAATATGAGAAAGAAAAGACAGTAAGAAGAGCGTTTTCTGCCATAACGTAAGGACGCGCGGTGGGTAAAAATACTCAGATGAAAAGTTACTTCTTAAGTCCGAATTTTAATTGTTTTAAGACATGTACTTAGAAATACAGTCATTGATTAATAAAATTTTATTAATTTTGAACATTTCAATTGAATCACACATTTGATAAAAACGAGGAAAAAATAACATGTTGGAATACGATACTGAAACGTATGACCGCGCGTTGGATAAAATTTACCCAGGCAGTGTTTCTACAGTCCTGCAAGCAGAAGTAAGGATCTAACTGACTATTATTTGTGGCGAATCCTAAAAAAAATAGAGCCTATAGAAACAATCCCCACACTATAGATGAACTGAAAGACAATATACGAACAGATCTTTCAAGAATTACGGAAGATGAACTTTAGCGTGTCAATCAAAATTTCATCAAATGATGCCGGGAATGAGTGAATGCAGTTGGCCACCACTTTGAATAACTCTTATAACGCAGGTTAGTATTCATTATGCAATATAAGTACAATTGTCTGATGCTGAAGATACGTGCGTAAAAATAAGCGGACGTAACGGGTCGAAAATGCCGGCATCCGCGCCTTGCCGCGTCGTCTGCAGTCATGCGCTATCTCGGCCCAAAGCCAAAACGAACGCACTGCACTTGTTTATCTTTATACTGTGTAATTGTTTTTTTCTTCTTTCATTTTTATGTATTAAAGTTAACCAGTGTCATAATGATAGTAAAGGCAACCCAAGGCAGGCATGTTATAATATAGAACAAATAGTTTATTACTAGGGGCATGCATATTTCGTTTTTGACGAAAAAAACGAAATGTGAAAAAACACATTGTAGTGTTAATTTTTCATGTTTTTGAAAGGTGTGAGATGCATTTTGTGACCATGTTTTATCACGAAATAATGCGAAATGAACTGCAAAAAGCGAAATTAACTCTTAAACACGAAATTTACCGTTTATATACCGACGCGACACTTTCTGAAGTCTGAAGTATCCTGTGAGTTATGCAATTCACGGAAAATTGATTAATTCTGCTGTAAATATTTGAGAAGCAAAAATAAACCCCTTTACACAGGAATAAACTTAATACTCTGGTAACTTCATAAATGTGCTATTAGAAGGGATAAGTTTATTTTGTGTAATAAGTGCAGTTTTTAAATCAAACTTAGGATTATATTCACAATTTTAAAACCAAAATGTCATTTTATATAGCACTTTTCATGTGATTATTCACCGCTATAACACCGAAATTTCATTTTATTTACCGCTTTTGAACCCGAAATAGACTCTGTTTTTGTACCGAAATTTTGCTTTCTTAATTACCAAAAATATGTGCCTCTATTTATTACAAATATAATGTTTAAGACAGAAGCTAAAATCTCTGAATTAATCCAAATTGTTGTTGGCCCCATGCACATTATTTGCCCCAGATCCCACACCTACCAAGGTCAGCCCTGTAATTGATAAATCACGTGGTTTCATTTGCTTGGTTTCTTGTTCAGATACTTAAACTATTAACCTATTGTATAGCCAATCTGGGAACATGTATAACATTTACACTCTGTAAACAACATATTTTAGAATATTTGAATATTTTCTCCCTATGACATTAAGTAATGAACAAATGAATAA
This sequence comes from Lepisma saccharinum, assembly GCF_977018435.1. NCBI lineage: Eukaryota > Metazoa > Arthropoda > Insecta > Zygentoma > Lepismatidae > Lepisma > Lepisma saccharinum. The sequence continues at coordinate 55,772,602 of NC_139236.1, read as the reverse complement.
GAACCATCTGTAATATGGAAGAATTTCTTGCAAAACCTTAACTCATTGCCTCTTCAACATTACACCAAAATATTTTTTTAATTACTTCAACCAACTATACACCATAGAACTGTTCCTAATGTTGTGTAGTTGTATTTAAAACATCTGGATTGGTAAGAAATTTCACGAGTAATTTATTAAACAAGTTGTAAGTATTAATCAAAATAAAAATGTTTGCACATTGAAAAGCAGACGCAAGCATATCTTTCCCGTAACTTTTAACCGTTTTATTTAATAATTTAGTTAAACAGACAAGCTGTTACTTATCCTCTCATATCTAATGGGTATGTGATGTCATACGAATGGTCAAGATTTTTTTTCTTTCTTAGAAGTGATTACAGTCACGTGTTAGATATGTAGAATTTTGACCCAGTGAGTCATGATTGAGACTAAAGGTGATTTTTTGATAGCAACCATCTGTGTGCTAGACTTCTCACATATCCGATTTTCAAGCCTGGTGTTTAGCTGGTGTATCGAATTAATATTCACTGCATGTTGGTGTCTCGCATAATATAATAGAAATACAGTTGTCGAGACAGTGAAAATACAGGTAAGCTTATTTGCAGATATCTGTGAGATCATGCTTCGCGGATTGGAGTCGGCGACGTGGTGAATTTCTCGTACCAAAGGTTGATCGAGATAAAATTTTCAGTGTCAGCAAGCCTTCGACGTTATCTAGTTACCTACGGCCAGTTCCGTGTGTTACGCAATAAAAAAAAATCCATTCATTCTATCAGGTCGTTTCTTAAGCTTATTATTTCGTCACTTTTTTCGTGGTGGGTCAATGAATCACAAAGTTGCACATTCGTGAAACCGGGAAGTAAATGTGGTAGTAGGTGTTTTCCGGATGGTGCTAACGAATGAAGTAAAAATATTGAAGCGGCAAATTAAGGTATTTTGTTAGGGTTTAAAGTTTGCTAATCAGCTGTTTGCGCCGAATTTGGATAGAGGCATGTCATTTTAACCTCCCCTAATATATACTCCCTCATTATACACATTGTTAACAATTTTTATACTAAATATGTTCAGAAATATATATCATCACCGGTGAGTAGGTATTTTTTAAAATCTCTAACACACCTGTTCATTTAATAGATAACCTCAATGAGTTTACACTTTATGTAAGAGGTTGATTACATAGCGATGGAGGCAGGAGATTTCATCTCGAGAAATGAACATACACAAAACGGATATTCTTTCAGATAACTACTGTTAAAGCTTGTTTTATTTACTTAAGGTAGACTGGAATAGAATAACGCAGGAGGTAGGCAATGCCAATTAAAGGTAGGAAACAAAGCGGATTACATAAAGATCTTCCTCTTGTCACTATGTGTTTACAAAGATGTTTATAGGTACATTATCCTCAGTAATGTAATGTTTGAGGTCAAATGTAATTTCTTATCTTTCTTGTTACAACAAAGGAATTTCCCCCTCCATTAAGATTTTAATGGGGGATAATTTTAGTATCAGATCGTTGGAGAATCCCTCCCATCGGATGTTGTTTATCTTTCGTCTTCTTTAAGTCACCATTCGTTCTCACCGTTGAGTTGGAGTTTTTAAGTCCACTTTATGCATAGATAGGCTAATCGGGACTGGGCCTACAGTTTAAATAACCGTTGTGATTAATGTATAATAAACTATCATACAAAATCCGAGACTGCTTTTAAAATGGAGACGAGACAAAATAAATCCATTAGGGAGAATTCACACCGAAGAAACACGCGGACGCGACAAGCGACATGCAACACGAGAGTTTCACACCGAAGAGGCACGAGACACGAGAGTTTCACACCGAAGAGCAGGGTTGGTATGTTTAAAACAAAAGTGTTTTAAACAACTTGTTTTAAACATGATTTTTCATATTTGTTTAAAACACATTTTGATACTTGGTGTTTGATAGTTTGTGGTTATTTGCATGTTTTATAACTATGCCTTTCATTAAAGGCGTGTTATTCTGTTTATTGCGTATACAAATCTGTTCAGTGGCTGAAAATGTATATTGAATTAGCAAAGAAACATATAATGATGAATACCCGTAGGTCACGTTTAAAACATCTGGCTGTTTTTTACAGGTGTTTAAAATATTTTAAAAATTGAATACTACACGAATGAAACCGTTTTGTTCCTCACTTAACACACTGCAAAATGTGCACATTGTTGATAATGTCAGTCTCATTCACAATAAAATATATTAAAAAAACAAAACAAAAAAAGACAGAATAGCTACCACGTAGACTCAGTGGGTCTGGCAACTATGGATTAGTTGAAGCCTACATGCGAGATTTAAGACTAAAATGCATGTGTATTTTAAGAAGTTAGTCAAGTATTTACTTTATAATAGGAACACAGTCCATCCTTGGATGATTAGCAGATTCTTTATTAATCATTATTCTTAGAAAATAAGTCCTCTTGGCATTATGTTTAAAACGTTTTATTTTTTTAAAACATTTTTTTATCGGTTCTTGTTTAAAACACTGTCTAAAACATTTAAAACATGTTCAAAACAAAAAAAAACAGTTTGTTTTGTTTCTTTAAAAAAAATAATTACCGACCCTGTCGAAGAGACAAGATGCACGCGACACGCAGCAAGGAACACTCGTTCCTTTGCTAAGTTCGCATGATGATGCCGATATAATTGCATTAATCAGTTTATTAGTCACCCGAAAAAAGGTAACAAGAGATATTGTTTGAAAAACTCAATATGCTGACCAAGGCAGTAATTTATTTTATTATAAAACATAAACTGAACGTAACGTTTCAACCTTCTAGCAAGGTCTTCTTCAGACTCTGCACCAAGTACAAATGTAACAAGATACAAAAACAGGACGATATATATACACAAACATTACTCCCCTCCAGACTATTAGAAAGTTGTTCTGGAACATTCTAGCAGGTGACTTTCCCTTGTCAACTGTACTTTCACCTAAAAGACTAAACATATTTACTTCCATATAGAATGTGGTTGGACTCTTTATCTCATGCTCTTTTTCCTTCATTCTTCTTCCTTCTTCTCTCCTCTTTCTCTCTTGTCCTTTTCACTCTTTCTATCACCTTCTTCCATTATTTGTTTAACTTCAGTCCCCCATTCCAGTTCATTGTGTCTTCTTCACCTTTCATCTCTATTTCTTTGGACTCCTTCCATTTTCTCACTAGTATTCTCTTCTCCCTTTCTATCTGCTTAGCCTCATCTCCTTTCAGCCTCTTTTTCGTTTCTCCTATGTACACACTCTGACACTCTTTACATTTCACTTCGTAGATAATCCCTTCCTCTTCCTCTTCTCTGTTTTCCTTTTTCTTGTTTGCATTCTTCGCTATTCTTAAGATGCTAAATATGCCTTTGACCCCAACTCTGATTTCTTGACCAAACGACCAAAAAAATTTGAAAAACTCACTTTCTCTCCCTGTTCCGCGCCTCATTTATTGCGCTGACGATGTTTCACGGGTGCAGAAAAGCAGTGATGAGCGAAAGATGAGCTCTCATCCTCTCATCCTCTCATCCTCTCATCTTCTCATCTTCTCATCCTCTCATCCTCTCATTCTCTCATTCTTCAAGGACCAAATGTTTGTAGATCGTGACCTTTGTAAACCTCTCATCCTCTCATCCTCTCATCCTCTTATTCTCTCATCCTCTCTACCTTTAGAACATTGTCGTCAACATTAGAGATGAAGTTGGAGTGCTGGAATCAACGGGACCAAATGTTTATATATCGTGACCTTCGTAAACCTCTCTCTCGGGGGAACGATGTGGCATATACACACGCGCGCGCTCTCATCCTCTCATCCTCTCATCCTCTTATTCTCTCCACCTTCAGAACATTGTCGTCAACATCAGAGATGAAGTTGGAGTGCTGGAATCAACGGGACCAAATGTTTATATATCGTGACCTTCGTAAACCTCTCTCTTGGGGGAAGGATGTGGCATATACACACGCGCGCGCGCGTATGCCTCTCATTATTTTCCGTATTGTGACGCAAAAAACAAACCTCTCATCCTCTCATCCTCTCATCCTCTCATCCTCTTATCCTCTTATCCTCTCATCCTCTTATTTTTTGAAAGATGGGTGCACCTTATCGTAATTTTCCAAGTCCGGGACCCAAATGTTTATATATCGTGACCTTCGTAAACCTCTCATCCTCTCATCCTCTCATCTTCTCATCCTCTTATCTTCTCATCCTCTTATTTTTGAAGAATGAGTGTACCTTATCGTAATTTTCCAAGTCCGGGACCAAAAATGTTTATATATCGTGACCTTTGTAAACCTCTCTCTTTCGGGAACGATGTGGCACACACATACACACACGCGCGCGCGTGCGCGTATGCCTTTTATTATTTCCGTATTGTAACACAAACAAACAAACAAAATAATAATTATTTTTTTTTAGGATGCCTGGCCCCTATAACCTTGCCAGGGTGCGTGGCGCCCAACCAAAAATGTAAAAGTTTTCTAATGGCTGCGGTTATAGATTACCGCACCTCTGTAGAGTTTCACGTGTTTTTTTTTTTTCCCCAAACTTCCATGAAACCCTACAGAGGACCTCCGTAATGCATGCAACGTGTACTAACGACTCTAGTGTTATTTGATGTTGTGATATTTTTGGATATAGAGTTTTATTGTGAGATAGATGAAAATAATTATGTTTATTATAATATTTTCTTGATGAAGATGGAGAATATGTGTGTGTTACAAATAAGGTTGCATGCTTTTTTCTAGTGTGTGTGTATGTGTTTTTGATGTTTCGACAGCATCTGAAACGATAAAAAAAAGAAATTTTATTGTTAATTTTCACGTGTAACAACAACAACAAATTTTTTTGTGCAAATTTTCTGATTGTCTCGTGCTATAGTGATGAAAAAAGATATTGTAACTGATAACTAATGAAATTGACATTTGTAACTGATCTGAACTAGTGAAATTCGTATTGTGCCATTGTAACTGATTGTGCTAGTACAAAAAATTTCTTATTTGTGCAAGAAAAGATGTTAAAAAACTTGTTAAAACTGCTCTGTGACCCTCTCGTTCTTCACGTCGTAGGCGAAGGACTTCTCTGCAATCAGGATGACGCTACACAGGGTGTCCTCGGGCAAGGCATCGTGGAACTCGCAGACGATCTTGATGTTGGTTCGATCGTTGACCACCACCTCCTTTCTTTTTGTGGTATTGATGACTGTCATGGGTCTCCGGGCTTTGAATTCGCTGGGCGTGTAGTACATGTCCACACTTCCCTCGGTCACGCGTTTGTAAGCCGAAAACGCTTCGTAAAGTTTGAGATAATCGTTTTTGGTCACGTCGAGGTTGTAATTCTCGCGCGGGAACACTTCGTTCCTGCCGTTCTTGAGATAAACGTTCTTGATCTTGCAGTCGTCGAATTTGCTGGAATCTTTTTCCTGATTCTTGTCCCTCCCGGTCTGAAAAAGCACTACGACGAAATCTGGCATGTCGAACTGTATGTTGTTGAACTGCGTCGTCACGTCGAATTCCATGTGACTTCCGGATGCCATCTTTTGCACGCACTGGTAACCGTGAAAGTGAATCGGTACCTGCGGACTTTTCAAGATCTCCGCTTTGTACTTGAGGGCATAGTTCGTTTCGTATTCCACCACAGGCATTCTCAATTCCATGCTCCGGATGATGCATTTCGCTGCTTCGGGTAAAGTGTTGGCTATCGGCGTGCCGTCGGCGTTCAAGTTGGTGTATCGCATCAGTGCGTCGTTGTCGTTGGCCGCTCTTCGAAACGTGACCCTCAGTCCTCCCTTCCACATGATCTCCTTGTAGTCCGAGAAGAAACCAGGCAGCAGACGCATGGGAAAGAGCACCGTGTGACTTCTCGTCGATATTTTGGTCCCGGCTTCGAATCCCCCGGCCTGGTAGTACGCTGCGTCCGTTTTGGATAATTTCAACGTTCCCACTGCCGTCGACGTGATGCCTGGATAATCTATTCTGTCGATGACGGTGTTGTGTTTCCTCACCTCCACCTGCGAGAACAGGTGAGGCACGAAGTTGTCCACGAGTATCAAGTTTGCTGCTGCGGGAAACGCGTCTCCGCTTTCTTTCTTCACCACGTCGAATTGAAGGTAGAGGTCCGCTCTGTGAGGATGAATGAACCCGTCGCCTACGTCCACGTCGTATTCGATCTCCCTGTTCGCTTCGTTCAGATTGGCGAACGTGCGACGGTTGGGAGGGAAAGATTGCAATTCGTAACTTTCGATTTGCTCCATTTTACACTATGTATGGTTATTTATTATACGTTGATCTCCACGATGGCAGTGGTCGTTGCACCTGCGAAATCCACCACGTCTCCTTTCTCGTTCGTCACCACCAACTCTATGTCGTCTATGCGGTTGCGACATACTGGAAAATAGATCGGCGAAGAGGGTGTGTAGACGATCGGTTCCATGAACTCGGAACTTGGTTTGAAAGTGGCTATGATTCCCGTCTGCTTGTGACTTCCTAATCCGTCCGAGGATTTCGTGATCATTCCTTCCGCGACGTTGCAGTGAACGTTCAAAGTCTCTATGGCTAGAAATTTAGGAATGTTTGTTGCCGTGTGCTTGATGCCAGCTTCGAGTTTTGTGTTGTTCTCGAAACCTAAAAGTTCTCCTATGGTGCCCAGGTCCACGGTCTCCGTCGCCGACAGGATTTCCACTCTGTGCGTGACCGAATTTTGAGAAAGATACGTGCCTTTGGGTAATTGAGCTTGCAAAGTAGAAAGGTTGTATTGGCCTGGCGTGACGACGATATGTTCGCTTCCTACGCTAATTTTGTTGTTGTGCTGGGTGACGTTAGGTATGAGGTACATGCTGTAGAATGCATGCAGAGCTATGGATTTAGGATAGACGATGTCATCGTGCAGCGTGAGTTTCAAGATCGAAGATTCGCTCGTGAGATGGAACACGCCCATCCTAGTGATGCTGTTTGAGGTTCCACAATGCTTTCTGGAAATCCTCGATCGTAGGGTTATTTATTTTAGAGAGAAACGCGAGCACGGAGAGGCAGAGATGACCGCAGTTCACGTCTCCGAAATTTTGAATGCGTTCGTCGTTGTAGTATATAGAGGTTTTGCTCGTTTTCAGATAATGAATTAAATTTGTAGGTGGAACACCTCCGAAAGAATCGAAATCGAATGCTTTATCATTATTTTTGTGGTAACATATCCAATGCGTGCCTGGATTTTCTTGACCGTCCAAGTTGACTACTCCGCATTCTCTTCTTTTAACGCTTGAAGGTAACGAGTCGGACATGAAAACTCCTCTGAAGTGTTTGATTTGTAACGGTTCGATCAGAGATTCAATGTCTCGGTTGGTGAGTGCTTCTGTTTCTTTTTTTAAACTTCTTCATCACGCCCTTTCCTCCTTTCTTCTCCATGGCCAGGTTGTGACGTTTCTGTTCTTCCAACTCGGCCTTGTTCTTCTTCGAGTCGATGACGGTTTTCGCGATGGCGGCACTTCCGCCGGCCAAACTTCCAACGGCCCCCAATGCTGCTAGGATGGCCGGGATGCTGAATATAAAACCTCCGATCTTTTGCTGTTTCCGCGAACGCTGCAATCTTTTCAATTGAGGTGTGCTGAGCAGTAATTTCATTCCGTGTCCTTTGGACAAGCAAGAACGTTTCTTCTCGCGTTGTTTCTTGGTGAGTAACCCATCGAGGGCACCTAGATTTTTTAGATTGGAGTATGGTATCTGGTACACGACACCCTTGGGCTTCATGTTGATGCTCTATGTGTTATTTTCACGGTATGTTATTTATATATATATTCTGAGATTTTTTCTTGTGTAGTTTTTTTACGGTGTTATTTATATATTTTCAAGGCCTCGCAGTCGTTACACAAATTCTATTACGTGCTTTGTTTTCTTGCCAAGAAGTTCCTTTGTCCCCTTGTACACGATTCGAGTTTTGTTCTCGATTAAAATAGATAGCTTCTCGTCGGATAACATGTTAGCATATCGATCTGGTAAAAATAGACTGTATTGTGCGTTGAGCAACAGGCATACCTTGGGGCCATACTGGGTAGAAACGATTGAACCGGAAGTTATCGTGTAAGGTTTGTCGACTTCCAATTCCTGAATTTTTACATACTCGACTGACAAATTTAGCATTTGTTTTAATGCTTGGAGATCACTTATTTTTTCAGTCGTCATATCAAAAAAAATTTCAGAGTGTTAGAGAGAAATTTAATTGTTTTTTTCACGATGTGTGTTATTTATATATACCGAAGATTATTTTTTTTCACGATGTGTGTTATTTATATATCAAGTTTTTTTGACACGTATATATATTATTATTTCTTAACAGAGGAAGAAAGTCCGTGCTTCGGAAAACGCGATGATGTGCGTAATGATATCTTCCGTCTCCTGCATAGACTTGTACCAATCTACTGTGTACCGTCTTCTTCCCTGCCTCGCCTCTTCCAGTTCGTCCAACCTCTCGTTTAATTTTTCCCCTGCAGCCGAAAGCAGAATGTTGAGATCACCACACCTCAGGCCGCTGATCTCCCGAAGACGGTCCTTGAGAACTATTTCACAAGGGGTGCGAAATTCCGGCGTTGTTCTTGCTATGATTACAAGTTTCCCTACATCTCCGTTTACTACTTTTTTGAATATTTTAGATAGTAGCTCGGGTGGCAAATCAGTTATACGAGACATGTTGTTATTATTATTATTTTTTACGGTATGTTATTTATATACCCCACCCCAATTTTTGTTTCGTGTTCATGGCGATGGTGGTACCCAGTGCGGCGACCCGTTCACCCAGCGATGCGTCTCTGCTCACGAACCTTTCGAAAGCTGCGTGTTCCAATTTTTTGTCTGCTTCGTGACGTGCGTCCAGATCCGTCTGCGTGGTGTTGTAAGCGATGTCGTGATCTTTGCATGCGGCGTCCAACGGATTCACACCCTTGTCTCCTCTCTCCAATCTTTTCTCGAGTTTGGTACCCGGTCCGCAGTACTGGTAGCCAGGTAAATGCATCTCGAAAGGTAACTTGTTGATGATGTCGTTCACGAGTCCCTTTCCTTCGGCCACGTTCCAAAATTTCGGAGGCAGCGTGTTGATGATTTTGATCAGGTAGCCTATGCCCTTGTCGTCGTTCACGATGAAGTTGGAAAGTTTCGTGCTGATCATGTCCACGATGCCAACCTTCTCGTTGTAGAAATTACGGTTGCCTGCATTCTCTTCGCCGGCTATCACCAACAATCGGTCCACGAGCTTCCTCACGTCGTCCACCCAAACGAATTCTTTGGGTAACGTGTTGTAGCGTTTGACGCCGCTGCCTGTTTTGACCTGGTTCCAAATCGGTTTGATGAGATTCTTGTACTTCTCACCACTGCTCGATTTCACCCTATTCTGCGAGGCATCGTTGTTCTGGTACAAGGCATCCGTCATGATCAGAATTTCCTTGTAACTTTGGTAATCTTCGTCGGTGTAATCTTTCGGCTGCTTTTTGGCAACGAGTTCCCACAGTCCCACCGTACCCGGATACCTGTTCCAACTATCCTTGTCGCCTAAATTGACTTTAATGTCGTTGCCTTCGAAGGTCACCTTCGATTTCCCAATCTTCCACACCACACCGCCGCCTTCGCTGGTTTCCATGCTGGGATACAATCCGAACACTTCATCCTTGTCGAACTTCCCTGTGCTCAGGTAGTCTCGTGCCAAAGGCCCCAACTCGATTTTATCCGAAGACGAGGTGCTACCAATGGCTCGACGTCGTGCCGGTGCATCCTTCAGTTCGAACGGCGTCGAAGGAATGCTCGAAATAGGCGTGGGTACAGCGTAACTTTTAGCTGCGAGCGGTACGAGCTCATTAATCAAATTTTTATTTTGTTCCGTGACACTTTTAATTTCTTTACCTAGACCGCTGATGGCATCGATCACAGGTTGATCCTGACGTTTCTTCTCTTCGTAGAATCCGCGATTCTCGGATTTCCAACCTTTGAAGCGTTTCGCGAGGTAATCGCGAAGCTTGAGATTTTCGTCTTCGATTTTTCGTTTCGTCATGACGTTATTTATATACGTCGTTTCTCACAACGTTGCAACGTTTAGAAAGTTGTTGATTTTGTTTCTGTATTTTCCGTCGTTGGGTTTCCTCGTCATGTCGATCGTCACGAATCCGAAATCGTCACCGTTCCAGCAAGAGGAGCAGCCTTCCGAAAATTGATTGTAGTTCATGTCTCCGCCTACGTAGTCATCGTACGCGTGCTTGAGGTTGGTGTGATCTTGACGAAACAAACATATGAAATTAGCGTTGTCGCGTACTAACTGTTTTGGAATTTTGGAAAACGTTTGAGCTAGGTAGAAGCAATCCATTCCTTTGTGACGACCTTGCGTGAAAAAGTTGCGAATTTCATTTTGATTTTCCAGGATGGCGTCGTCGAACACAACGACTGAATTTTCACAACAATCGTCGAGTGGTTTTATTTCCGAGGCGAACGTTGCAATGTCCAGACCATCGTACAGTTTCATCAGTTGCTGGTATTTGGATTGCTCCAAACTTTTCGAGAACACGTACAGGTGCCTGTTCTTCCAATCTAACCAATTCGGTGCGAGGAGAAAATTGTCCACGAGCAGTGTCGTTTTCCCACACCCCGAAGGACCTACGATCAGACAGCGGATGCTGTCGGGAAGCAATTCGCCGTTCTTTTTTTTTCTCGTTTGACTTTCCGAATTAGGTAAACGTTTCACAACATTCCACGTACTCATAGAATCACTTCGTTTGAATCGATCCAACTTGTTTCCGGAAGTCCCAGCCATTTCACCAAAAGTTTGTTGCCTCTCTTGCGCAAAACTTTTTCGATAAGGTACGTGTCGGGGTGTTTCGTTTTAGAGAGTTCCTCTTCGTAGAAGCGCCCCAATAAAATTTCACCGCCACTCTCTTTTATTATATACGTGTGACGGTTCCCAGGTAGAACTCGAACCACGGTAAAAAGTTCGGTGCTCCAGTTTCGTGTGAAACCCCTGTCGAACGTTCGCTTCAATTTACTGACCCTCACCTGTTCTCCAATTTTGTATTTAGCTTTTTTTGTCGTGGGCGTGTACTTTGGACAGTAAACGCTAGAAATTAAACGTTGCTCGTCAGACTTGGTAACGTCAGCTGGCTTCATGCCTATCGTTCCGTGCCGTGTGTGATTATAGTCGTTAACAAGTTCCGGAAGAATAGTGACCCACTTGTAGCTTCCCTGAAGCGTGAAGCGTGACCACATGCGCGATTTCAGAGTGCGATTGAATCTTTCCACAGTAGTGCAGGTTGGGGAATTCAACGTCCTCTTGTGGTGAGCTGAAGTGGTGAGCAGTGTTGCCAGCTCCTCACTCGAAAAAATCACCAAGGTTGTTGTTTTTGGGTCTAAGATAACCTAAAGCAAGGAGCTGGCAACCTTGCTTGAGGTATTTTCTCGCAGTGTTGCCAACTCCTCACTCGAAAAAATCACCAAGGTTTTTTTTCTTGGTCTAACCTAACCTAAAGCAAGGAGCTGGCAATCTTGCTTGAGGCTTGCCTTACAGTGCATAAAGCAAGGTTGCCAACCCACTGGTACTTTTGCCATAGCCTTTTACAAGAAAAAAAAGAGAGAGGGAAGAGTTAAACAACCGACAGCTTACCCACAGCCTTTTTTGCTCTAACCTAACCTAAAGCAAGGAGCTGGCAACTTTGCTTGTGCAATCAACCCGGTTGACCGCCCCTCAAGTAAAAATCAGCATTGCCAACTCCTGACTCGAAAAAAAAAATCACCAAGGTTTTTTTGGTCTAACCTAGCCTAAAGCAAGGAGCTGACAACTTTGCTTGTGCAATCAACCCGGTTGACCCCCCCCTCAAGTAAAAATCAGCATTGCCAACTCCTCACTCGAAAAAAAAATCACCAAGGTTTTTTTTGGTCTAACCTAGCCTAAAGCAAGGAGCTGGCAACTTTGCTTGTGCAATCAACCCGGTTGACCGCCCCTCAAGTAAAAATCAGCATTGCCAACCTACACACACTAAACAAGGAGAGCCGACAACAAATATGTACTGCCGTAAAAGAGAGAGAGATGGGTGGATGGTAATATAGTATGTGTGTGCGTGTGTGTGTGTATAATATGTAGCATTATTAACTAGAGTGTGTTGGCAATTTACTTACAACTAAAAAAAAAATAGAGATGCCAACGTTGGTGTAAGATGAAGAGAGAGAGAGAGAGAGATTTATGGCTGGCAACAGTAACGAGCGAATGCGCCATATCGTAATTTTCCAACTCCGTATATCGTGACCTTTGTAAACCTCTCTCGGGGGAACGTTGTGACGCAAACAAACAAACAAAATAATAATTGTTGTTTTTAGGATGCCTGGCCCCTATAACCTCGCCAGGGTGCGTGGTGCCCAACCAAAAAATGTAAAAAAGGTTCTAATGGCTGCGGTTATAGATTACCGCACCTCTGTAGAGTTTCACGTGTTTTTTTTTTTCCCCCAAACTTCCATGAAACCCTACAGAGGACCTCCGTAATGCATGCAACGTGTACTAACGACTCTAGTGTTATTTGATATAGAGTTTTATTGTGAGATATAGATAAAAATAATTATGTTTATTATAATATTTTCTTGATGAAGATGGAGAATGTATGTAAATAAAATTGCATGCTTATTTTTTAGTGTGTGTGTATATGTTTTTGATGTTTCGACAGCATCTGAAACGATAAAAAAAAAAATTTATTGTTAATTTTCACGTGTAAAAACAACAACAAATTTTTTTGTGCAAATTTTCTGATTGTCTCGTGCTATAGTGCAAAAAAGATATTGTAGCTGATAGCTAATGAAATTGACATTTGTAACTGATCTGAACTAGTGAAATTCGTATTGTGCCATTGTAACTGATTGTGCTAGTGCAGAAAATTTCTTATTGTGCAAGAAAATAGATGTTAAAAAACTTGTTAAAACTGCTCTGTGACCCTCTCGTTCTTCACGTCGTAGGCGAAGGACTTCTCTGCAATCAGGATGACACTGCATAGGGTATCCTCGGGCAAGGCATCGTGGAACTCGCAGACGACCTTGATGTTGGTTCGATCGTTGACCACAACCTTCTTCCTCTTAGATGTGTTGATGACGGTCATGGGTCTCCGGGCTTTGAATTCGCTGGGCGTGTAGTACATGTCCACGCTTCCCTCGGTCACGCGTTTGTAAGCCGAAAACGCTTCGTAAAGTTTGAGGTAATCGTTTTTGGTCACGTCGAGGTTGTAATTCTCGCGCGGGAACACTTCGTTGCGTCCATTCTTCAGATAAACGTTCTTGATCTTGCAGTCGTCGAACTTGCTGGAATCTTTTTCCTGATTTTTATCGCGCCCGGTCTGAAAGAGCACTACGACGAAATCTGGCATGTCGAACTGTATGTTGTTGAACTGCGTCGTCACGTCGAATTCCATGTGACTTCCCGACGCCATCTTCTGCACGCACTGGTAACCGTGAAAGTGAATCAACACCTGCGGACTTTTTAAGATCTCCGCTTTGTACTTGAGGGCGTAGTTTGTTTCGTATTCCACCACCGGCATTCTCAATTCCATGCCCCGGATGACGCATTTCGCCGCTTCGGGTAAAGTGTTGGCTATCGGCGTGGTGCCGTCCGGACCCAAAGTAGCGTATCGCATCAGTGCGTCGTTGTCGTTGGCCGCTCTTCGAAACGTGACCCTCAGTCCTCCCTTCCACATGATCTCCTTGTAGTCCGAGAAGAAACCAGGCAGCAGACGCATGGGAAAGAGCACCGTGTGACTTTTCGTCGATATTTTGGTCCCGGCTTCGAATCCCCCGGCCTGGTAGTACGCTGCGTCCGTTTTGGATAATTTCAACGTTCCCACTGCCGTCGACGTGATGCCTGGATAATCTATTCTGTCGATGACGGTGTTGTGTTTCCTCACCTCCACCTGCGAGAACAGGTGAGGCACGAAGTTGTCCACGAGTATCAAGTTTGCTGCTGCGGGAAACGCGTCTCCGCTTTCCTTCTTCACCACGTCGAATTGAAGGTAGAGGTCCGCTCTGTGAGGATGAACGAACCCATCGCCTACGTCCACGTCGTATTCGATCTCCCTGTTCGCTTCGTTCAGATTGGCGAACGTGCGACGGTTGGGAGGGAAAGATTGCAATTCGTAACTTTCGATTTGCTCCATTTTCACTATGCGTGTTATTTATTATACGTTGATCTCCACGATGGCCGTCGTAGTGGCACCTGCGAAATCCACCACGTCTCCTTTCTCGTTCGTCACCACCAACTCTATGTCGTCTATGCGGTTGCGACATACTGGAAAATAGATCGGCGAAGAGGGCGTGTAGATGATCGGTTCCATGAACTCGGAACTTGGTTTGAAAGTGGCTATGATTCCCGTCTGCTTGTGACTTCCTAACAATCCGTCCGAAGATTTCGTGATCATACCTTCGGCCACGTTACAGTGTACGTTCAGAGTCTCTATGGCCAAGAATTTAGGAATGTTGGTTGCTACGTGCTTGATGCCAGCTTCGAGTTTCGTGTCGTTCTCGAAACCTAAAAGTTCTCCCATGGTGCCCAGGTCCACGGTCTCCGTCGCGGATAGGATTTCCACTCTGTGCGTGACCGAATTTTGAGAAAGGTATGTGCCTTTGGGTAATTGAGCTTGCAAAGTGGAAAGATTGTATTGGCCTGGCGTGACGACGATGTGTTCGCTTCCGACGCTAATTTTGTTGTTGTGCTGGGTGACGTTAGGTATGAGGTACATGCTGTAGAATGCACGCAGAGCCACGGATTTAGGATAGACGATGTCGTCGTGCAGCGTGAGTTTCAAGATTGAAGATTCGCTCGTGAGATGGAACACGCCCATCCTAGTGATGCTGTTTGAGGTTCCACAATGCTTTCTGGAAATCCTCGATCGTAGGGTTATTTATTTTAGAGAGAAACGCGAGCACGGAGAGGCAGAGATGACCGCAGTTCACGTCTCCGAAATCTTGAATGCGTTCGTCGTTGTAGTATATGGAGGTTTTGTTCGTTTTCAGATAATGGACTAAATTTGTAGGTGGAACACCTCCGAAAGAATCGAAAACGAATGCTTTATCATCATTTTTGTGGTAACATATCCAATGCGTGCCTGGATTTTCTTGATCGTCCAAGTTGACTACTCCGCATTCTCTTCTTTTCACGCTTGAAGGTAACGAGTCGGACATGAAAACTCCTCTGAAGTGTTTGATTTGTAACGGTTCGATCAGAGATTCAATGTCTCGGTTGGTGAGTGCTTCTGTTTCTTTTTTTTATATTTCTTCAAAGCATCGAGGTTGCTTTTTTGTTTTTTGGTTATACCTTTCCCCTTTTTCTTCTCCATGGCCAGGTTGTGACGTTTCTGTTCTTCCAATTCCGCCTTGTTCTTCTTCGAGTCGATGACGGTTTTCGCGATGGCGGCACTTCCGCCGGCCAAACTTCCAACGGCCCCCAATGCTGCCAGGATGGCCGGGATGCTGAATATGAAACCTCCGATCTTTTGCTGTTTCCGCGAACGCTGCAACCTTTTCAATTGAGGTGTGCTGAGAAGTAATTTCATTCCGTGTCCTTTCGACAAGCAAGAACGTTTCTTCTCGCGTTGTTTCTTGGTGAGTAACCCATCGAGGGTACCTAGATTTTTTAGATTGGAGTATGGTATCTGGTACACGACACCCTTGGGCTTCATGTTGATGCTCTATGTGTTATTTTCACGGTATGTTATTTATATATATATTCTGAGATTTTTTCTTGTGTAGTTTTTTACGGTATGTTATTTATATATTTTCAAGGCCTCGCACTCGTTACACAAATTCTATTACGTGCTTCGTTTTCTTGCCAAGAAGTTCCTTTGTCCCCTTGTACACGATTCGAGTTTTGTTCTCGATTAAAATAGATAGCTTCTCGTCGGATAACATGTTAGCGTATCGATCTGGTAAAAATAGACTGTATTGTGCGTTGAGCAACAGGCGTACCTTGGGACCATACTGGGTAGAAACGATTGAACCGGAAGTTATTGTGTAAGGTTTGTCGACTTCCAATTCCCGAATTTTTACATACTCAAATGACAAATTTAGCATTTGTTTTAATGCTTGGAGCTCACTTATTTTTTCGGTCGTCATATCAAAAAATTTCAGAGTGTTAGAGAGAAATTTAATTGTTTTTCACGATGTGTATTATTTATATATACCGAAGATTATTTTTTTATGATGTGTGTTATTTATATATCAAGTTTTTTGACACGTATATATATTATTATTTTTTAACAGAGGAAGAAAGTTCGTGCTTCGGAAAACGCGAGGATGAGCGTAGTGATATCTTCCTTCTCCTGCATAGACTTGTACCAATCATCAGTATACCGATTTTCTTCCCTGCATCGCCTCGTACAGTTCGTCCGACCTATCGTCCAATTTTTCCCCTGCAGCCGAAAGCAGAATGTTGAGATCACCGCACCTCAGGCCGCTGATCTCCCGAAGAAGGTTCTTGAGAACCATTTCACAAGGGATGCGAAATTCCGGCATCGTTCTTGCCATGATCACAAGTTTATTAACATCTCCGTTAACTACTTTCTTGAAGATTTTAGATAGTAGCTCGGGTGGCAAATTAGTTATGTAATCCATGTTGTTTTTTTTACTGTATGTTATTTATATACCCCACCCCAATTTTTGTTTCGTGTTCATGGCGATGGTGGTGCCTAGTGCGGCGACCCGTTCACCCAACGATGCGTCTCTACTCACGAATCTTTCGAAAGCTGCGTGCTCTAACTTTCTGTCTGCTTCGTGACGTGCATTCAGATCCGTCTGCGTGGTGTTGTAGGCGATGTCGTGATCTTTGCATGCGGCGTCCAACGGATTCACACCCTTGTCTCCTCTCTCCAATCTTTTCTCGAGTTTGGTACCCGGTCCGCAGTACTGGTAGCCAGGTAGATGCATCTCGAAATGTAACTTGTTGATGATGTCGTTCACGAGTCCCTTTCCTTCGGCCACGTTCCAGAATTTCGGAGGCAGCGTGTTGATGATTTTGATCAGGTAACCTATGCCCTTGTCGTCGTTCACGATGAAGTTCGAAAGTTTCGTGCTGATCATGTCCACGATGCCAACCTTCTCGTTGTAGAAATTACGATTGCCTGCATTCTCCTCGCCGGCTATCACCAACAATCGGTCCACGAGTTTCCTAACGTCGTCCACCCAAACAAATTCTTTGGGTAGCGTGTTGTAGCGTCTGACGCCGCTGCCTGTTTTGACCTGATTCCAAATCGGTTTGATGAGATTCCTGTACTTCTCGCCGCTGCTCGATTTCACCCTATTCTGCGAGGCGTCGTTGTTCTGGTACAAGGCATCCGTCATGATCAGAATTTCCTTGTAACTCTGGTAATCTTCGTCGGTGTAATCTTTCGGCTGCTTTTTGGCGACGAGTTCCCACAGTCCCACCGTACCCGGATACCTGGTCCAACTATCCTTGTCGCCTAAATTGACTTTAATGTCGTTGCCTTCGAAGGTCACCTTCGATTTCCCAATCTTCCACACCACACCGCCGCCTTCGCTGGTTTCCATGCTGGGATACAATCCGAACACTTCATCCTTGTCGAATTTCCCCGTGCTCAGGTAGTCTCGTGCCAAAGGTCCCAACTCGATTTTATCCGAAGACGACGTGCTACCTATGGCTCGACGTCGTGCCGGTGCATCCTTCAGTTCGAACGGTGTCGAAGGAATGCTCGAAATGGGTGTGGGTACGGCGTAACTTTTAGCTGCGAGCGGTACGAGTTCATTAATCAAATTTTTATTTTGTTCCGTGACACTTTTAATTTCTTTACCTAGACTGCTGATGGCATCGATCACGGGTTGATCCTGACGTTTCTTCTCTTCGTAGAATCCGCGATTCTCGGATTTCCAACCTTTGAAGCGTTTCGCGAGGTAATCGCGAAGCTTGAGATTTTCGTCTTCGATTTTTCGTTTCGTCATGACGTTATTTATATACGTCGTTTCTCACAACGTTGCAACGTTTAGAAAGTCGTTGATTTTGTTTCTGTATTTTCCATCGTTGGGTTTTCTCGTCATGTCGATCGTCACGAATCCGAAATCGTCACCGTTCCAGCAAGTAGAGCAGCCTTCCGAAAATTGATTGTAGTTCATGTCCCCGCCTACGTAGTCATCGTACGCGTGCTTGAGGTTGGTGTGATCTTGACGAAACAAACATATGAAATTAGCGTTGTCGCGTACTAACTGTTTTGGAATTTTGGAAAACGTTTGAGCTAGGTAAAAGCAATCTATTCCTTTGTGACGACCTTGCGTGAAAAAGTTGCGAATTTCATTTTGATTTTCCAGGATGGCGTCGTCGAACACAACGACTGAATTTTCACGACAATCGTCGAGTGGTTTTATTTCCGAGGCGAACGTTGCAATGTCCAGACCATCGTACAGTTTCATCAGTTGCTGGTATTTGGATTGCTCCAAACTTTTCGAGAACACGTACAGGTGCCTGTTCTTCCAATCTAACCAATTCGGTGCGAGGAGAAAATTGTCCACGAGTAGTGTCGTTTTCCCACACCCCGAAGGACCTACGATCAGACAGCGGATGCTGTCGGGAAGCAACTCGCCGTTCTTTTTCTTTGTTTGACTTTTCGGATCCGGTAGACGCTTCACCACGTTCCACGTACTTACAAGATCACTTCGTCCGCGTCGATCCAACTTTTTTCCGGAAGTCCCAGCCATTTGACAAACAGTTTGTTATCTTTCCTACGCAATACTTTCTCGATGAGGTACGTGTCCGGGTGTTTCGTTTTAGAGAGTTCCTCTTCGTAAAATCTTCCTTTCAAAATCTCGCCGCTACTATCTTTTATTATATACGTGTGTCGGTTTCCGGGTAAAACTCGAACCACGGTAAAAAGTTCCGTGCTCCAATTTTTTGTGAATCCCTTCTCGAAGGTGCGTTTGAATTTGCTGATCCTCACCCGGTCTCCAATTTTGTATTTAGCTTTTTTTGTCGTGGGTGTGTACTTTGGACAGTAAACTGTAGAAATTAAACGCTGCTCGTCAGATTTGGTAACGTCAACTGGCTTCATGCCTATGGTTCTGTGTACTGTATCATTATAGGTGTCAACGAGTTCCGGCAGGATGTCGACCCATTTGTAATTTCCCCGAAGCGTGAATCGTTTCCACATGTGTGTTTTCAAGGTTCGATTGAATCTTTCCACGATGCTGGCTTTGATGTGACTGAAGGTCGAATAATGTCGAATGCCATGTTTTTGAATAAACTTTTGGAATACGGCGTTGTAAAATTCTTTACCGTTGTCCGTTTGCAGAAACCGTGGTCGTCTGCCGCCGCTTTCGCGAAAAATTGTCTTGAATGCTTCCGTGATGCACGTTCCCGTTTTCACCTTCAAAGGTAGAGCCCATGCGAATTTCGAAAACGTGTCTATGACGGTGAGGAGGTACTTGTTGCCCTTGTTCAATTTATGCACGTTTTTCAAATTGCCGCTGCTCATCTCCACGAGGTCACTTTGCCAGAGGTCGTCGATGCCCTTGGTTACCACAGCCAAACGTTCGTAGTTGCGGCGTGCAGGTTTATGCAATTCTTCGACGATGGCTTGCCTAGACATTTTTTTAGAGATTACGTTTCAAAAGAAGCACAAGCGTGATGGGATTCAAAGAGGGTGGCACTTCGCTCGTGTTTTGAATGATCAGCTTATCGCCGGCACTCACGTCGAAAACGGTGAGATCTTCGTCTTCGTGTATTTCATATATGTTGCGCGTTTCGTTCCAACGTGCCAGAGGAATGTTTCCTGCTTTCTGGACACCACGATTCGATATTAAAGTCATGGTGGGAACGCTAGCTTTTCTACCGTGAGACCAGTACGAAAATTCGTTTATCTGAATCGTGCCATCGAGGAGAAACTTGTAGTACGGATGATAAGGATGCAACATGTACAGTTTGTTACCTTCGACGAACGTGGAGATTCTCTGTTGATTGGGTATGCTGTTGATTTCGATGGCTTGCAGAGAATGCAGTTTAGCGAATTTAGTATCGACGCTAACGAGGTTGCTGTGAAGCTGACCCAGCGTGTTTTGTACGGGCAACAAATGTTCGACTATGGTATCCGTTACGGTAGAAAATGACGGTTTGATTTTCACTTCCACGTTCAACTGCTTGTAGTTTTCGTTGAGTTCTTGCAACTTGGCACCGAAAGAGGTCAGCGTTGATTCCTGCGTGGATTCCAGCACTCCAACTTGATCTCTGATGTTGACGACAATGTTCTGAAGGTTCTCGACTTGATTCAATTTCGAGCTCTTCTCGGTAAGATCGTTCACGATGCTTCGCATCTCTGTAAACTGTGTGTGAAGGTCGGCGACGCTCTGCGAAGTGGGCAGCGTCGACACCAGCGAACTAATTTCGTCTCGAATCTGTTCCACGTTCGCCGTTTCCGTTTCCAGTCGTTTCAGCATTCGAGATATGTTTCTTTTCAAAGCGTGCAATTCTTTGGAGGTGGGGAGATTGGCCACTTTACTCTCGAGATCGCTTAATGAACTTTTGATGTCGTTCGAATCGGATAGTGCCGTCACCGCCGTTTTCAATTTTTCCAAATCTTCGCTCGAAGGCACGCTCGTCCGTAACGATTCCAAGTCACCCTGTATGTTGTCCAGTACGTGATGAAAATGAGCGAGATTCGTTTCGACGTTCAAATTTTCTAAATATTCGATCTTCTGCTGAACCGTGCTCAACGTGTCTTGAATGCTCGTCAACGCTCTCGCTTCAGCGTGAATATTTTTAATTTCTTCGTTGATCAATTCCAAGGACGCCTGAAGCGTGGCGATGGTGGTTTGAATGTGTTCGAAATCTTGATAGGCCTCCAATTGAATTTTTATGTTCGCGACGCTTTTACCGATGACCTGCAGTTCGTCCGACGATGGTAGGTTCGTCATTGTATCTTCCAAAGTCTGCAACTTGGATTTAATTTCTTCCAACGTGCTGGTGAATTCTTCTTGTAATTTGGAAACGACGACATGCAAGCGTTCTGCGTCTATATCGTTCACCACAGTTTGAAGTTCGGAGAAATTTTTTTCTATTGCGGAAGTTCGTTCTTCGATTTCGAGTTTCAATTTTTCCAAATCTTCATTTTTCGATTGAAATTGCTGTAATTTGGCCAAATCATTTTGAAGCGAATCCACGCTCAACTGTATATTTTGAACGCTGTCGTAAGAAGGTACGTCGACATAATTTTTTATGAGCGTTTTCAGTTCGGAATCGATTTTCAGAATGGGGTCGAGACATTGCGTTTGGAGCGTAGCGATTTCCGACTCTAAACTTTTGTTTAAGGTTTCCTGCAAAGCGATCAAATCGGTCCTCAACTTCTTAACTCGAATGTCCAACATGAGAATCTCTTCTGCATGGTCCACACGCTTGGTGTTGCCGAAAATGTCGTTAGGCATTTTGTTAACGGTTATTTATAATAGGATAGACGATTCGTAATTCTACGAAGAGAGGAATAAGTTTGTCGTAATCTCCGAGGAGTTCCATGTAAAAATAATCTCCTGCAGACACATCGTACGTAATGTTAGAAAGCATCTTGTCGTGCTTGATTCGAAAAATGTTCTTGCCGGTAGAAATTTTGATTTCGCCTGCGTTTTCCGGATTCACGGTGATTTGAAGTTTCCCGTCGATCGGAATTTCGTAGAAATGTAAATTGTTATTAAAAACATAAAACATCTTGCCCACATCGTCGTCCAGTTTCGTCCAAATGCTGTTGAGGTGAATGATCAACAGACCGTTGAGTTTAGGTAACACGGAAGGTAAGACTTCATGATCTGGTATGGTTTCCATAATGATCTGTTTTTTGAAACCGAACAAATTCATAGGCATGCTGGTTATTTAAGAATACGGTCAAAGTTTTTTGTAATGACAGTCAAAGTGTTTTTTTTTGTTTTGTTTTGTTTTATGAATCTTCTGTTGAAGATGGACATATGTTGCAGGTTTTGCTTTCTGCCAAGCGATAGTGCCCCCACGGCAATGTGTGAATACCACACTCGAGGACGCACCTCTTGTCGTCGTTGGGATCCAGCGCAATTTTTCTAACTTTGTTTGTGGTGATGATATGGCCGACGCTCTGGATGCGCTGTTCTGCTCTTAGAACCGACGACCCGGTCTTGAGGCAATCCACGAAGTCCTCGAATGCGAGATGCTCCCGAACCACCTGTCTGCCGACACCCTTGGCCTTCTTGGTAACGCTGCCCTCGGCTTTGATGGCATAGGCCTTGGCGCGAAGACCTGCAAACTCGAGAATCACGTCTCCGTCCTTCTCGTCTTTGAGTTTGCCAGGCACCTTTTTGTTGCGAGCCAGGATGCCGTACCGGTTCGGCTGGGGATAGCCCGAGGTGTCAAAGAGGTTAAGCAAAGCTGGTACCGTGGCTATATCCCCGTATGCATCGGCTGAGTGGACGTGGTACACCAAGCTGTCCGTGTCCGTGTAGAGAAGCGAGATGTTGTGGCCATAGTGTGGACGTAATATGTCGTAGTACGTCTCGAACATGTGCAGCTTGCTCAGGTCTAATACTGAGGCACCAACATAAATTGGCTTGTCGAGTTTTACCTCACCCTTCCTCATATGCACCAGAGCAAGCTGCTCATTATAAATAGTCCTCGATTTAAATAATGGGTTTGCTACGAGCCTGCGACATTGTGCTTTCCTCGTTACCAATTTTATGTCCATGCGATTCCGCACATTCTCCATAGTTTTGCCAAACACCGCATTGTTCATAAGCTTGAAGAAATCCTTATCAAGCTCGGACGTGGCTGCGGTGCGGTGTTTGGTGTTGACTTCAATATATGGCTTCAACCATGGAGAATGCTCGAACTTGAGGATGCGGTGAACTGCGCAGACCGTGACCCCTCGCTGCATCAACCACCGGAGATTCTGGTAGTGCAGGACATAACGCTCTTTGGGCTCGAAATCCATGACGAGCTTCTTCTGGTTGGAATCGGGTGGACACTTGAACTCGGGTGCAGGGGGAAGATCGCAGAACAAATCCTGCAGCTTCTCGGAGAACTCAAGGTCCACCTCGGCGAAGAACCCATGTTCCGAATCGTCGAAGCTTTCGACGTCGAAGTTGGAAGGGTCAGCCCACTCGAAGCCTCTAAAGGGGAGTGGCTGCATCATGGAGTGTCCGTAGAGGTTATTGACGTCCGTGTACATGATGTAGCTGGACGGTTGTGAGGGGTCGCATCCGGTGGCCATGTGGTGATTGTTGGCGCGCGAGTGTCGCTGCGACACCTGGACCATTCCACCCCGCACGGCGCGTTCCACAAACAGCATCATGTCCACGTTCGAAAGAAGCTCCAGCTTGATCTTCGTCACCAGAAACATGGCTGACCACGCCAGTCCGGGGAGACTGTAGAAGTAGGCGGGGTCCAGCTTGTAGATCTTCATTGCGGTCGCACGGAACGTCTGGAACACGTCGGCGAGGAGCGTCACGTCAAGTCTGAGGTAGGCGTCGTGGTAGTCCCCGAGAGTTCGACAGCCCAGCTCGCGCCACATGGACTGGGCATGGTGATATTCTTCGTCGGTGATGCTCGAGCCTCGCAGCTTGCTATAGAAGTTTGCTCGAGAAGGTAGCGTCGTCTCCGCGAACTTGGAAGGATCTGTGACGTATTCGTAGGGATAGACCCCCTTACGCCTGAAGAGACCTGCGTCCAAGTTCGGAAAGTTCGCGGAGGTGATGAGCATTTGCTCGTCGCTAAGCTTCCCTGCGAGAGCATCGAGGCTGGCCGGGAGAAACCTCAGGGAGTCGAGGAAGCGAAGCTCGACGGTAGAGTGTGATCCTGAAATTCGCACCCACTTGCTCACACTGATGTAACGCTCCTCGTTCTGCGCCAGGACGTTGATTCGCATGTCGTCGTACCCAAGATGCTTGACGAGGTGGTGGAAGTCGTATCCCGAGCCATTGTGAAAAAACACAGGGATAAATCGCGGGTCCCGGGCCATGAGGTTGCATCCGTTGCACCAAGGACCAACATACCTACCGTCAAAATGATCATGGTGTTGGACTTTACGGTTGTTGGCAGTGTACTCCTTGACGCAGACAGGGCAAGCGATGGACTCGTCGTGTCTACGCTGATCGTCGGGGGACAGTGGGAGCATAGACTTGGGGGTCAACAGTACCTTCCCTATCTCGTTGGCCTCGACAACCATCCTCTCGAGGAAGTGTTTGGCTGCGTCGGGACCACGGTACACGTAGGGCTCGGGGGCAATGTGCTGGTCACGTCGCACCACAACGTATGCATAACTCGAAGCCTCGTGGAGTTGGTAAGGGGTGGTGGAAGAAACTTCAGGGTCGGGATCGCAAGTAGACAGGGGTTTGAGGAAGGCCTCGAAATCCGCGATGATGATAGCGGGATGCTCCACCATGGCACCGTGCATGTGGAAACGCTCCACGGTGCCAGGTTTGGGCAAGACTGCCACACCCGGCTCGTTGGCATTGCAGTAGATCTTGTGGCTGGCAAGCTTCTCTGCAGCGATGTTGGAGCCTCGAACATGTTGGTAGTCCTGCTGTTCTCGATTGTCAAAAGTTGACAAGCACCTGCGACAAACTTCTATGCTACCATGATGCTTGCTTGTTTGGCTCGACACCAACCGGGAGAGGGAGCGAATAAGAGTGTAGTGGTGATGGGTCTCGTCCTTGATAAGTAGGAGATGGATTTCCTGCGCACCATCGTCCTCTACGTCGCTCACCCGGATGGGGTACACCGCATTTTCGTCAGTGAGACCGTAAACATTGATGGCCAACCGAGGGTTGTGTGTACGGGCCTCAAACTTTCGAATATCCGGGACCTCTACCGGGTAGTCGATCCCAGCCATGGCAACTTCCAGCTCTGCCTCATAGGGTAGGTAGTGGCCAACACGTTTTGGATTATTTTTTGGCTCAACTGGGTGCAACGCTGCCAGAACACACCATACGAAGCACTTGGCGTCACCGTTCTGAATGTTCAGGACAGCCTTCTTTGCCGCAATGGTAGGTGGTAAGGGGACGTAGCTGGAGGCGGAGAGAGGCACAAACTTACAAAGTTTGACGCACAGTTCGTGAGGCTCGCCACACAGCGAACCCCCCGAGCCTTTAGCTTGATGTTCTTCTTGTTTTGCCACCAGCTCATCGGCAAACTGGTTGTAGATGACCTCGAGGTTGTCGACATCCGCCAGATGCAGTGTCTTCGCCTTAGTATTATGACAAAAACTGTAAATTTCGTCGGACGGTTTCTTGTACTGGCAACGTAGCGATGCGTAGAATTTGGTGGAGTGCGTTGCAAGCGCCTCGCCGAGGATGGAAATAATTTCGGCTCGCACGTTCTCCAAAAAGCTACGCACGTCGCATGAGCCCTCCGAAGTGATGACAAAATCCTCTAACAACTGCTGGAAAGCAGTCTGGTTAGCTTTCGCCACAGGCTTGACGCGTTTGGCGGATGGTGGCGAGTCGGCTTCCGCTTTCCTCTTGGTCGAGCTGGTCGACGGTTGGGGAACAGGTGCTTCGACGACAACTTTGCATGATGTTATATGCCTCTTCAAATTATTAATAGTAATAGGTATACCGCACCTGGGACATGGTTTTTTAGCGGTTACACGCTTACCAGGTGTGCAGGTGCGACAATATCTTGCAAAATGTGCGCTTGATATGGTTATCTTGCACACAGGGCAACTTTTCTCAGATTGCATTTTTTTTGGGGGGTATGTTTATTTATATGTGATCTGTTGGTGGTAGAGTGTTTACAAAAAAAATACCTTACGAGAAAAATTTTGTAGGCTAATTCTAATTAGTGTTAGTTTGAGGGGTTTATTTATATATGGGCGGCGTTGTTTTCCTCAAATATGTGCTTTAATCAACTCTGTAAAAAAATTAAAAAAAATATATAAGAAAAATATGATTGTAGATAGAAAAAAAAAACACGTGAAACTCTACAGAGGTGCGGTAATCTATAACCGCAGCCATTAGAACCTTTTTTACATTTTTTGGTTGGGCACCACGCACCCTGGCGAGGTTATAGGGGCCAGGCATCCTAAAAACAACAATTATTATTTTGTTTGTTTGTTTGCGTCACAACTTCCCCCGAGAGAGGTTTACAAAGGTCACGATATACGGAGTTGGAAAATTACGATATGGCGCATTCGCTCGTTACTGTTGCCAGCCATAAATCTCTCTCTCTCTCTCTCTTCATCTTACACCAACGTTGGCATCTCTATTTTTTTTTTAGTTGTAAGTAAATTGCCAACACACTCTAGTTAATAATGCTACATATTATACACACACACACGCACACACATACTATATTACCATCCACCCATCTCTCTCTCTTTTACGGCAGTACATATTTGTTGTCGGCTCTCCTTGTTTAGTGTGTGTAGGTTGGCAATGCTGATTTTTACTTGAGGGGCGGTCAACCGGGTTGATTGCACAAGCAAAGTTGCCAGCTCCTTGCTTTAGGCTAGGTTAGACCAAAAAAAACCTTGGTGATTTTTTTTTCGAGTGAGGAGTTGGCAATGCTGATTTTTACTTGAGGGGGGGGTCAACCGGGTTGATTGCACAAGCAAAGTTGTCAGCTCCTTGCTTTAGGCTAGGTTAGACCAAAAAAACCTTGGTGATTTTTTTTTTTCGAGTCAGGAGTTGGCAATGCTGATCTCCACTTGAGGGGCGGTCAACCGGGTTGATTGCACAAGCAAAGTTGCCAGCTCCTTGCTTTAGGTTAGGTTAGAGCAAAAAAGGCTGTGGGTAAGCTGTCGGTTGTTTAACTCTTCCCTCTCTCTTTTTTTTCTTGTAAAAGGCTATGGCAAAAGTACCAGTGGGTTGGCAACCTTGCTTTATGCACTGTAAGGCAAGCCTCAAGCAAGATTGCCAGCTCCTTGCTTTAGGTTAGGTTAGACCAAGAAAAAAAACCTTGGTGATTTTTTCGAGTGAGGAGTTGGCAACACTGCGAGAAAATACCTCAAGCAAGGTTGCCAGCTCCTTGCTTTAGGTTATCTTAGACCCAAAAACAACAACCTTGGTGATTTTTTCGAGTGAGGAGCTGGCAACACTGCTCACCACTTCAGCTCACCACAAGAGGACGTTGAATTCCCCAACCTGCACTACTTTCCACGATGCTGGCCTTGACGTCACTGAAGGTCGAGTAATGTTGAACGTTGTGTTTCCGAATAAACTTTTGGAATACGGCATTGTAAAATTCCTTCCCTTTGTCCGTGTGCAGAAACCGAGGTCGTCTACCGCCGCTTTCGCAAAAAATTGTCTTGAATGCTTCCGTGACGCACGTCCCCGTTTTCGCCTTCAAAGGTAGAGCCCATGCGAATTTCGAAAATGTGTCTATGACGGTGAGGAGGTACTTGTTGCCCTTGTTCAATTTATGTACGTTTTTTAACTTGCCGCTACTCATTTCGACGAGGTCGCTTTGCCAGAGGTCGTCGATTCCCTTGGTTACCACAGCCAAACGTTCGTAGTTGCGGCGTGCAGGTTTATGCAATTCTTGGACGATGGCTTGCCTAGACATTTTTATTATTTTTAGAGATTACGTTTGAAGAGAAGCACCAGCGTGATGGGATTCAAAGAGGGTGGCACTTCGCTCGTGTTTTGAATGATCAGCTTATCGCCGGCACTCACGTCGAAAACGGTGAGATCTTCGTCTTCGTGTATTTCATATATGTTGCGCGTTTCGTTCCAACGTGCCAGAGGAATGTTTCCTGCTTTCTGGACGCCACGATTCGATATCAAAGTCATGGTGGGAACGCTAGCTTTTCTGCCGTGAGACCAGTACGAAAATTCGTTTATCTGAATTGTGCCATCGAGGAGAAACTTGTAGTACGGATGATAAGGATGTAGCATGTACAGTTTGTTACCTTCGACGAATGTGGAGATTCTCTGTTGATTGGGTACACTGTTGATTTCGATGGCTTGCAGAGAATGCAGTTTAGCGAATTTAGTATCGACGCTAACGAGGTTGCTGTGAAGCTGACCCAGTGTGTTTTGTACGGGCAACAAATGTTCGACTATGGTATCTGTTACGGTAGAAAATGACGGTTTGATTTTCACTTCCACGTTCAACTGCTTGTAGCTTTCGTTGAGTTCTTGCAACTTGGCACCGAAAGAGGCCAGCGTCGATTCCTGCGTTGATTCCAGCACTCCAACTTGATCTCTGATGTTGACCACAATGTTCTGAAGGTTCTCGATTTGATTCAATTTCGAGCTCTTCTCGGTAAGATCGTTCACGATGATTTGCATCTCCGTAAACTGCGTGTGAAGGTCGGCGACGCTCTGCGAAGTGGGCAGCGTCGACACCAGGGAAGCAAGTTCGTCTCGAATATGTTCCACGTTCGCCGTTTCCGTTTCCAGTCGTTTCAGCATACGTGATATGTTCCTTTTCAAAGCGTGTAATTCTTTGGAGGTGGGGAGATTGGCCACCCTACTCTCGAGATCGCTCAACGAACTTTTGATGTCACTCGAATCGGATAGTGCCGTCACCGCCGTTTTCAATTTTTCCAAATCTTCGCTCGAAGGCACGCTCGTTCGTAACAATTCCAAGTCACCCTGTATGTTGTCCAGTACGTGATGAAAATGAGTAAGATTGGATTCGACGTTCAAATTTTCCAAATATTGGATCTTCTGCTGAACCGTGCTTAACGTGTCCTGAATACTCGTCAACACACTTGCTTCAGCGTGAATATTTTTAATTTCTTCGTTGATCAATTCCAAGGACGCCTGAAGCGTAGCGATGGTGGTTTGAATGTGTTCAAAATCTTGATAAGCCTCCAGTTGAATTTTTATGTTCGCGACGCTTTTACCGATGACCTGCAGTTCGTCCGACGATGGTAGGTTCGTTATTGTATCTTCCAAAGTCTGCAACTTGGATTTGATTTCTTCCAACGTGCCGGTGAATTCTTCTTGTAATTTGGAAACGACAACGTGCAAGTGTTCTACATCAATATCGTTCACCACGGTTTGAAGTTCGGAGAAATTCTTTTCGATTGCGGAAGTTCGTTCTTCGATTTCGAGTTTCAATTTTTCCAAATCTTCATTTTTCGCTTGAAATTGCTGTAATTTGGCCAAATCATTTTGAAGCGAATCCACGCTCAACTGTATATTTTGAACGTTGTCGTAAGAAGGTACGTCGACATAATTTTTTATGAGCGTTTTCAGTTCGGAATCGATTTTCAGAATGGGGTCGAGACATTGCGTTTGGAGCGTAGCAATCTCCGACTCTAAACTTTTGTTTAAGGTCTCCTGCAAAGCAATCAAATCGGTCCTCAACTTCTTAACACGAACATCCAACATGAGAATCTCTTCTGCATGGTCTACACGCTTCGTGTTGCCGAAAATGTCGTTAGGCATTTTTGGTTAACGGTTATTTATAATAGGATAGGTGATTCGTAATTCTACGAAGAGAGGAATGAGTTTGTCGTAATCTCCGAGGAGTTCCACGTACAGGTAATCTCCTGCGGAAACATCGTACGTAATATTAGAAAGCATCTTGTCGTGCTTGATTCGAAAAATGTTCTTGCCGCTAGAAATTTTAATATTTTGCCCTTCGTTCTCCGGATTCACAGTGATTTGAAGTTTCCCGTCGATCGGAATCTCGTAGAAATATAAATTGTTATTAAAAACATAAAATATCTTGCCCACATCGTCATTTAGTTTCGTCCAGATACTATTGAGATGAATAACCAACAGACCATTGAGTTTAGATAACACGAAAGGTAAGAGGTTATTGGAATTTGGTTGTGTAGTGTCCATGATGCCTTGTTTACGGAAACCAAAAAGATTCATTGTCCCTGTTATTTAAATTAAATTTCTACATGAGGTGTCTTTTGTCATTCTTCAAAAACAGACGGAGGAAAAAAGGAGTCCTCAGGCGATGAAATTCAAAAGGCTCGAGAACATGTAATTATCTGATTACATCACGATGAAGAAGAAAAAAAGTGAGAGTTGAATTTAATGAGCCTCGTGTTTAGAGCGAGCCTTAACAACATAATAACAGCTTGCAACTTTTCATCGCCTGAGGGCCCCTCTTTTCCTCCGTCTGTTTTTGAAGAGGAAAAGACACAGCGGACTTCATGGCTATGGGGTTACAGTTAACACACGTCACATTTATCGCTTCCATTGCAGTGGCCCCACTCTCTCGTGTGGATTTTACAATCGAGAACACGTAACTTGTTGTCCGTTGCATCCAATGCTACTTTGGTTACGCGCGTCGTGTACAAATCATGCAATTTACTTGCAATGCGATGATCGGCGCTGAGTTGCCTTTTACTATGAAAAAGGCATTCCTTGTAGTCTTGCATGCTAAATTTGCTGGTACTTATTTTTCCCACACCCTTCGCTTTCTTGATCTCTTTTTCTTCTGCAATCTTTACACAGTACATTTTGGCACGAAGCCCCGCAAATTCGCTGATGTACTTCCCGCCAACTTCATCTTTGAACTTTCCTATGGTCATTTTGTTTTCTGCCGAATATAAGTGATGGCCTGATGGTAAGTTGCTAAAATCAAACAGATGCTTCATCTTAGTCAGATCACGTTCGAGGCTTGGTGTGTTTTGGATTAGAAAAATAAAGCTATCCGTGTCAATATAACATATTTGGATGTTATCTCCATAAAAAGGTTGAAACTGATCGTAGTACGATTGGTACATGTGCAATTTTGATAGTTCAAGGACAGTGGCACCTATGGCAATCGGCTTGTTGAGCATCACTTGCTTCTTGTTCCTCTCGACGAATACTAGATTCTCGTCGAAAATGGTGAAGTTTTTGAAGTAGGGGGACGCGACGATCTTCTCAAATTTCTTTTCGTCCGTGACCAACGTTGCGTCGATGTAATTACGCACGTTCTCCATCGTCTTGCCGTAGATGGCGTTATTGAACAGTTTGTACAGATCCCTGTCTGCAGGCGATGTCGATTGCGCTCTGCGACGCGTGTTCTCGGTTATGTAGGGTTCCAGCCACTTGCTCTGTCGGAACTTCAATCCTCTATGAACTTTCTTCAACTGCAAGCCGTGACTTATGTAAAATTGGAGGAGTCGGTAGTGCAGAATGTAATTCCGCTTGTTCTCCATGCTTAGTATTAGTTTTGGCTCCGATGATCCTCCAGGTGGCTTCTTTTTGGTGGGGGCCAGGGCCAATCCGTGATGTTTCTCGTGAAGCGTTTCGGGATAATCGAGATCCACTTCCAAGAAACAGCCCCATTCATTATCTTCGCTCCAGTTGAGAAAATCTTTGCAGGAGATTTCCTCTTCGGTCATCCACGCGTAGTCGCTGATGGGAAGACACTGGGACATGGAGTGGCCGTACAGGTTGTTGACATTCCAGTAGACAATATAGGTGTTGGGCTTCGATGCATCGTAACCAGGCGTATGAGGATTGTTTGCCTGAGCATGGCGTCGGGGACATTGGACGATGCCACCGCGTATCGCACTCTCCATGAAAGCATACTGTTCCTTCTCTGCGATGAGTCCTAGTTCCACGTTGGTGTATTTCATCATCGAAGCCCAAGTCAACCCCGGCGTCGTGAAGAAATACGCAGGATCCAACTTGTATATTGCGATGCATCTCTTACGAAACGATTCGAAAATGTCCATGAGGAGAGTCACGTCCAATTTCAGATAGAGATCGTGATAATCGCGAAAAGTTTGGCAATTGAATGCTGTCCATACACTACGAGCGTGTTCGTAGTCCTCTTCGGAACAGACGTCCTCCGTGAGATGAGAATAAAATGCCTCCCGGGGTGGGAGTTCCGTCTCGTCAAATTTCTCGAAATCGTTGACGTACTCGTAGGGGTAGACGCCCTTGCGACGCAACAGATTCAAATTCTCATCTCTCCCCGAAAAACATTTTTGCTTGGTGGCCACAAGATCTTCGTCGCCAAGTTGAGATGCAAGGCTTGCGAGGCTGGAGGACAGGAAATTGTAAGAGTCCAGGATTCGCACTTCCACACTTCCTCCTTCTTGGAGAGGGATCCACACTCTCACCGCGATGTACTTCTCGCTCGTTCTCGGAATGATGCTGATTCGAGAAGTTATGTTGTAGAGCTCTTTAACGA
This sequence comes from Lepisma saccharinum, assembly GCF_977018435.1. Taxonomy (NCBI): domain Eukaryota; kingdom Metazoa; phylum Arthropoda; class Insecta; order Zygentoma; family Lepismatidae; genus Lepisma; species Lepisma saccharinum. The sequence continues at coordinate 55,740,562 of NC_139236.1, read as the reverse complement.
AGAGATGCGTGTCGTACTTCTCCGTGTAGTGCAGAAACACGGCAACAAAATGCGACTCCTTAATCTTGAGATTGCACGAATTACAGATGGTGCTTAGGAATAATCCATTCTGGTGGTCATGGTGGACGACCTTGTAATTTTCGGCGGTGAAAGCCTGGTTACACTCCGCGCATCTTGTCGCCGCGTCATGTCCCCGTTGTTGTTCCGTCGTGAGAGCAGGTGGAGAAACGTAAGAGCCTTTCAGGCTGGGTGCAAGTTCTCTCGCGCATTCCGCTATCTTCTTAACAAAATGTTTTGCCGCATCGGGTCCGCAATACAGGATGACATCATTTAATTTTTCTCCGTAGATGGAGAAACTGCAAGGCTCGTGGTGAAAAATTTGTATCGTGCTTGAGGTAGAGGGATCAGGGTTGCAAGACGTCATGGGAACTTGGAAGCTTTCAAAGTCGGCATAAAGGACAGCGGGATGGTGGAGAAGAGCCTGGTGTTTCTGAAATTTCATCTTGGTTCCGGGTTCCGGCATGACATCTTCGGGTTCTGCATTCACGGAGCCAAAACACTTGTGCTGTTCTTTCATCTTCTTTCCCTCGCGAAAAATTCTCAAGCATCGATCGCAAATTTCGATCTTATCGTGATCCTTGGTGATCTGTCTTCCTACTAATCGTGAGAAATTCCGTATCAAACTGTAACGGTCATCTACAAGCAAGAGTCGAATTACATTATTCTGGCTTCTAGCAGGTCTTAACACACGAATATTGTCGCAATCGTCAACCCCAAACACAGAAATATTGATATCTTCTCCTTTTTTCTCTCTATAGTTTTTTTCAAATTGATTGATCTTATTCAGAGGCACAGGATAGGAAATTCCTCTCATCATATTCTCGTATCTCCCCTCATATCCTCTGTAATTGGACAGGCGTTGGGGGTTATTATTATTTGCCGGGTGTAATGCGGCGATGACAGACCACAGGAAGCTCTTCGCATCGTTACTTTGTATGTTCAACACTGCATTTTGCTTTTTTTTTGCTTGTTTTTTTTGAGCGCTGCGTAACGGTTTAAAATTGCAGACTCGAAGTTCTAACGCGTGATTCTCACCGCAAAGAGTCCACCCACTTCCTCTACCTTCAAAGTCTTCTTGTTTTTCTCCCAAGTGCTCGAATAGCCGTGTCACAATTTCCTCCAGATCCTCGTTATTGTCATCGTGTAAGCATTCGCACCCTACGTAAAAGCTGAAAGTGCTTGACTCGGACGAGACAACCTTCTCATACAGCAGGGTCAAGACGAGATGAATTTTAATTGCAACATTGACGAGGCAATCACGTAATTGATGTACTACCAGAGATTTCACTTTGTCGAGGAAGATGCTCGAGTCACACTTTTCACTTCCAGATTTATAGGTCATGATGCGTGCACTTTTATTCAAAGCACCGCCTTCATGCGCATCAATACGAGATTTCTTTGCCGGCGGGACTACGACATCATGATCCGGTAGACGACATTTTTTCAAATGCCTAGCAATGTTAGGTTTAGAAATCAACTCCTCACAGTTGCGACATGCCACTTTCCCGCAAAGACCGGAGGGACCTGGTTGCGATTCCATTTTTTCCCTCTGTTATTTATATATATATATATATATATACAGAGAAATTTTTGGGGGGTTGTGGTGATGGTGGTGGTGGTAGGGGAAAGCGCACTGAAACAGAAGGAAAAAAAGTTGAAAAATGTTAAACATTTTTTTTTTCCTTCCACAAGTACATATATATATTAGACGCGAACAGTGCACACACTGTTGTAGGAGGTGTGTGTGTCAATTTTTATGATTCCTCTGAATATGTGTGTGTGTGTCAGACGCAAAACAAAATAAATATATATATATCATGAAAAAGAACTTACCTTTCAAGAGAGATAGAGAGACTTCAAAAAACTTGTAGCTCACTAAAACTTCCACGATGATATATATGTATACTGTCAGACAAACAAATTAAAGAATACTGAACTGCCACGATTGACGTTCACTATGATAATGATGTACAAAAGGAGAAACTGGTGTGTTATATAGGAACCCCACCCACTCGACCCCCTTTGGTTAAAACACAGTATCCTAGCAATGAACCCCGTTGACCGATTCACTCATGCATGTGGTACAAACGAACAATTCTATACTTTTTTCAACAAAAAACTTTTGTGATGCACACAATATCCTGTGGGGGACAAATAACAATAAACGGGCGTTGACAGTTCCACCCATGCATGTATTGTCGACCTCTTTATTCCACGCCCTGTCAGGGTGTAGTATGTGAAACGGGCGATCCCCCCAGCACAAAACTCAACCATGTCTGAAAACAAAGCATCCACTTGTTTCGTGCTTGTGATTCCACGTGCAGCAATGCAGCTTGTGAATCGCTCCAATATGTGGGCACGGAACAAAAAAAAATAGGTGAGGTTTCGAAGCCACGATGAACGTTCAAACACACCTGTCGTCGTTTTTCAAAATTGCATTATTGTATGATGTCAGTTTTTTGGAAATGCTTGCAATATATACTTTGCACGTTACGTGAAAACAATAATTTCACCTCGGACGAAACAATTATTTCTCGCTGTGCAAGCTCCGGGATGGCAGCTAACGTTTTGAGTTGATGCTGCTCTCAAATAGTTTGGTCCGTGATGACATTGAGCGATGAAACACAATTTCTCCACGGGGACGGGAAAAGTTCTACCGAGCGTCGCTATCCACGCGAACATTAGAAATTGCCCGAATGCTTTGGGGGGGGGGGGCTTTGCATAGGATTATCGATTTTCGTTTTAGAGAATAATCTATGTAAGATTCTAGCATTGAGAATAAACAACGTTGATTGAATTTTTGACAACATTCGCAGTACAAATCTAAATGGGTGATGATTTCGCCGCCGTCGCGCACCCTGGCGAGGTTGTAGGGGCCAGGTATCCTAAAAAACAACAATTATTATTTTGTTTGTTTGTTTGTGTTACAATACGGAAATAATAAAAGGCATACGCGCACGCGCGCGCGTGTGTATATGCCACATCGTTCCCCGAGAGAGAGGTTTACAAAGGTCACAATATATAAACATTTGGCCCCGGACTTGGAAAATTACGATAAGGTACACTTATTCTTCAAAAAATAAGAAGATGAGAGGATAAGAGGATGAGAGGTTTACGAAGGTCACGATATATAAACATTTGGGTCCCGGACTTGGAAAATTACGATAAGGTACACTCATCTTTCAAAAATAAGAGGATGAGAAGATAAGAGGATGAGAAGATGAGAGGATGAGAGGATGAGAGGTTTACGAAGGTCACGATATATAAACATTTGGGTCCCGGACTTGGAAAATTACGATAAGGTACACCCATCTTTCAAAAGATGAGAGGATGAGAGGATAAGAGGATGAGAGGATGAGAGGATGAGAGGATGAGAGGTTTGTTTTTTGCGTCACAATACGGAAAATAATGAGAGGCATACGCGCGCGCGCGTGTGTATATGCCACATCCTTCCCCCAAGAGAGAGGTTTACGAAGGTCACGATATATAAACATTTGGTCCCGTTGATTCCAGCACTCCAACTTCATCTCTGATGTTGACGACAATGTTCTGAAGGTGGAGAGAATAAGAGGATGAGAGGATGAGAGGATGAGAGCGCGCGCGTGTGTATATGCCACATCGTTCCCCCGAGAGAGAGGTTTACGAAGGTCACGATATATAAACATTTGGTCCCGTTGATTCCAGCACTCCAACTTCATCTCTAATGTTGACGACAATGTTCTAAAGGTAGAGAGGATGAGAGAATAAGAGGATGAGAGGATGAGAGGATGAGAGGTTTACAAAGGTCACGATCTACAAACATTTGGTCCTTGAAGAATGAGAGAATGAGAGGATGAGAGGATGAGAGGATGAGAAGATGAGAAGATGAGAGGATGAGAGGATGAGAGGATGAGAGGATGAGAGGATGAGAGCTCATCTTTCGCTCATCACTGCTTTTCTGCACCCGTGAAACATCGTCAGCGCAATAAATGAGGCGCGGAACAGGGAGAGAAAGTGAGTTTTTCAAATTTTTTTGGTCGTTTGGTCAAGAAATCAGAGTTGGGGTCAAAGGCATATTTACTATCTACTCCCTCCCTTTCTGTGAGTTTTAATGCCCGCTTTCCTAAGCACTTTGCATATCTTTAATGTGGTATTCCCCATACTCCTTATTCCAAACTTCCTCTCTTTTTATTTGTCTTCCTCTTTTTCTTTTTCTTCCAATTCTCCCCTGCCACTTTTTTTCCTTCTTCTGTTTATGTCCAGTCTATCTTCCTTCTCATATCCATTCTTTTCCAGCTGTTTCCATAGGCTATTTATTTTGCATTCTTTTTCACATTCTTTCGTGCATATTTTCTTAATTCTGTCCTCCATATTCTTTATAAAATTTATTTTTGTCACCTCGCTTACATCACTTCTTTTGTGGCAGATTACCCCTGCTGCACACTTCTTCTGATGCCAAGCGGTTTCAATTTCTTGCCCTCTCTTCCTTTTCATCAATATATCTAGGTAGATTAACTTATCTTCTTCTTCTATTTCTTGCTAGAAGGTTGAAACGTTACGTTTAGTTTATGTTTTATAATAAAATAAATTACTGCCTTGGTCAGCATATTGAGTTTTTCATACAATGGAAACAATGTTTAATGGTGTTATAATGAGATATTGTTACATGTAAACGCGTTGTAGGATTTGGGCAAGTTATTGAAACTAGGGAGAGGCATGTTGTGCATGAGAAAACTGAGAAATAATATGCACTGACATCAAACTGTATACGCTAGACTTTCCAGCGTGGATAAAGCGAATACCTAAACACTAGAGAAATGGTTCTCAATCTTTGTGAAACCATGTCCCGGTATTTTTTTAAGGCAATGCCCTTAGCAATAATTTTCGTCGTAAATACCTTTACAGTATTAAAGATTCTAAGCATGAATTAACATGTACCTATGAAATTAAATATTGATAAATAAGTTCGAGCGTAATCATAAAGAGTAATAATAGTTTGATTACGTGTGTAGAATTGTTGACAAATATAAAAATATGAATGCCGAAGTGGTAATGTCGTCTCCTTGTAATTAAGTGATGCCGGGTTCGATAACCGGTGGAGGCACATTGTGGCGCGGGTCTCACTTTAAACTGTAGGTCGAGTCCTGATAAGTATATTTGTGCATAAAATCGACTTAAAAAACCGAAAATTCACAACTCAAAGATGATATTGGGATTATGATAGTTGTCAACCATTTGCAGCAGAACCTTTCGCAGCTCAGTATAGTGTTGCCCACGAGACGTAACATGTCCCGTCTCGTCTCGAAAACGAGACGAGACACGAGACGGGACAGGCTTTTTAAAATTCGAGACGAGACGAGGGACGAGACGGCCCCTGAAAAGTCTCGTCTCGTCTCGAAAGTCTCGAAAAAATATAAACAAAATAACTAATCAATTGCAAATATTTTTTTATTCGGAGTAGGTGGAACCCAACGTTCTGGCTGCGCCCTTTGACCTACTTTCTCACCTTAATGGATTTCTCTCGTAAGGCATGAGCAGTGTTGCCAACTCCTCACTCGAAAAATCACCAAGGTTTTTGTTTTACGCACTAAACTAACCTACAATGAGAGAAAAATGGGCAGAAGAAAAGCTCTGGCATCAGTTTTTAAGCTATTTTTTATGCTAACTCGTTTTTTTGACCTACATTTGAAATGTCTTACGATATTTTCCTATAAGGCTACCTCTTTTTTACTGTAAGGCCCCCCCCCTTTCCCTTTTTTTTAATGTAATCTACTACGACCTGCTAATAGGCTTTTGCTCTCGGCGTAATTTGTTTTACGCACTAAACTAACCTACAATGAGAGAAAAATAAACAGAAGAAAAGCTCTGGCATCAGTTTTTTTAAGCTATTTTTTATCTTATGCAAATCTTGCTCTTATGCTAACTCGTTTTTTGACCTATATTTGAAATGAGGTACGACATTTTCCTATAAGGCTGTCTCCTCTTACTGTAAGGCCCCCCTCGGTGTAATCTACTACGACCTGCTAATAGGCTTCTGCTCTCAGCGTAATTTGTTTTACGGGCTAAACTAACCTACAATAAAAGAAAATTAGACAGAAGAGAAGCTCTGGCATCAGTTTTTTAAGCTATCTTTCACCTTCGGCAAATTTTGCTTTTATGCTAACATCGTTTTTTGATTTTTATTTGAAATGACTTACGATATTTTCCTATAAGGCCGTCTCCTCTTACTGTAAGGTCCCTCAGTGTAATCTACCACGACCTTGCACTCTCAGCGTAATCTGCCACAATGTTTTGTTATTAAAACTCTCAGGTGTGATCTTCTACAATGTGTGTGTGTGATAATCAAAATTTATTTTTTGTTAAGGAAAACCCTGGCCCCCAAAAAAAGAAAAATATCCCGCCAGGGGTGCGTGGTGCCCAACACAGTTCTAATGGCCACGGCTAACAAAGCCATGCCTTTGTAGAGTTTCATGGGTTTTTTTTTTTTTAAACCCCCCATGACTCCCTACAGAGGACCTCCGTGTGTAATGTGTGTGTTTTATGATTGAAGAGAAGAAAAATTTTTTTGGTTAAGAATAGAATGTGTAAGAACTAAAAAAAAAGTTTCCGTAGGGGGTGCAGCATCTGAAAGAAATAAAAAAATAGTGTACATAATATGATAGAAAAATATAAAAAAAGTGTGAATGCAAAAATTAGTGTGAATGATTGTTTTTCTTTAAAAAAAATGATAGAAAAATATAAAAAAAATGTGAATGCAAAAATAAGTGTGAATAATTGTTTTTTTAAAAAAAAGTGGTGCAAGAAATAATACGTACTTTTTTGATTGAGAAGTCTAATGGTGCGAGCAGGTTTCTTCCTCGTCATGGCATCCCCATTCTCGGGTGTGGATGTTGCAGTCGAGTAGCCTCAATTTGCTGTCGCGGGGATCAAGCGCCACTTTGTTGATTGTGGATGTACGCAACTGGTTGATGGTGCTCGTGATCCGATGTTCGGTCATGCGTTTGATTTTTTTGTCGAACAAGCACGACTTGTAATCTTCTACGGTCAGTTTGTTTGTGCTCGAATGCCCCACCCCTTTTGCTTTTTTTATTTCGGTCTCGTCCTGGATTTTCATGGCATACATTTTCGCTCGAAGACCGGCAAACTCTGCGATGATGCGGCCGTTGACTTCATCCTTCATCTTCCCGATCGTCATTTTCTGGCTGTCGTCGAAGAGAGCGTGATCTTTGGGATAATTAGAGAAGTCGAAATGCTGGCTCATGCTTTTTAGATCTTTGTATAGATCATCGGTGTGGATGTTGTACACGAAGCTGTCCGTGTCGGTGTACGCCACCTCGATCGCCTCTCCATAGCGTGGTTTCATGATGTCGTAGTGAAACTTGTACATGGCCAGCTTCGACAACTCGAGGATCGCGACTCCCACGGCGATTGGTTTGTCGAATGTTATGTTTCTGAGAGCACGTTCGATCAATACCAACGTGTCGCTCAGTATCGTGAAGTTCTTGTACGTGGGCTGAGCGACGAGCTTGTTTATTTTCTTCGGGTCGGAGACCAAGTTGATATTTCTTCTTTTCCTCGCATCTTCCATGCTCTTGCCGTAGATGCTGTTGTTCATTAATTTGTATAGGTCTTTGTCTGCGGAAGAAGAAGCTGATGCTCGACGTTGAGTGTTGCCGTCGATATAGGGTGCTAGCCACCTGGTCTGTCTAAACTTCAATCCCGAGTGCACATGCTTCAAAACCAATCCATGCTGGAGGTAGAATTGTAGGAGACAATAATGCACCACTTAATTCTTTTTGCTCTTGAAGGTGAGCATCAGCTTCTTCTCCGGAGCCGTTTCCATCACAGGTGCCATCGCAAATCCATGGTGTTCTCGATGAAGCGATGCAGGATATTCCAAATCTACTTTCAGGAAACATCCATTTTCATGATCTTCGCTCCATTCCAAACAATCTTGAAGTTCCTGCTCGCTCATCCACTCGTATTCTCCGATGGGCAGAGTCTCGGACATGGCATAACCATACAGGTTGTTCATGTCCCAGTATGCCAAGAAGTTTGTCGGGTTTTTTGCATCGAAATCGGCAACATATGGATTGTTGGCTTTGACGTATCGAAGGGGACACTGGACGATTCCACCACGTTTTGCCTCTTCGACAAACAAAAGTTGATTGATGTTTTTGATGAGCTCTATCTTCACCTTCGTGGATTTTAACATCGCCTGCCAAGAATAACCCGGTGTGGTGTAGCTGAAAGCGGGGTCCAAACCATATGCTGCCATTCCTCTCGAGCGATGGAGATGAAAACGATCGCTCAATAGCGTAACATCCAGCTTCAGATACAGATCGTGATAGTCACCCATGGTTTGACAAGAGAATGTAGACCAGACGAGCTGAGCATGATGGTAGTCCTCTTCGCTGCAACAGGTGTCGCTAAGACGACTATCGAATGCTTCTCTCGGTGGTAACGATGTTTCTGAGAATTTGGAAGCATCCGTCATGTATTCGTACGGGTAAACACCCTTGCGTCTCAACGCCGCTAAATGTTGGTCGCCAAAACATTTCCTGGTGGCGACCAAATCATCGTCGGTGAGTTGAGATGCGAGTGTCGCCAAACTCGAAGACAGAAAGTTGTAGGAGTCCAAGAAGCGAATTTCTACGTGATTGCCATTTCCAACGTCGACCTTCTTGCTGAATGAAATGAATTTCTCATTGGTGCGAGCTATGACGCTAATGGGTTGAGCGTCGCATCCCATCTCCTTTATGAAGATTTTGGCGTCGTAGCCCTCCAAATTGTGAATGAATACAGGAATAAAATTCGGTTTCTTGATTTGTAGATTACAGTTGTTACACAGGGGCGCCACATATTTTCCCGTGTGATGATTGTGGTGGCGAACTTTGACATTTTGGAGGGTGAAGTTACTTTCGCACACACCACACTGAGAGGCAAGGTCGTATGCTTTCTTCTCTTCCTGGGTAAGAGGCTCTATTGGTTTGTCTTCTTTTAGTAGAGGAGCGAATTTTATGGCCATCTGCTTCAAGGTTTGAACGAATTTTTGTGGAACATCATTGCCGCGATATAAAATAACATTGCCTGTGTTGTTGACCATCAATCCAAAAGCGCAGGCTTCGTGATGTAGAATTTCGGTGGTGCTCGATACGCTGGGATTCGGTTCGCAGATGGCGAGTGGAAGTTGGAAACTTTCAAAGTCGGCGCATATCACCACGGGATGCCAGAGTAATGCCTTGTAGTTGGAAAATGTCATGTCTCGAGAAGGCATTTTGATAGTCGTAGCCGGATGTTTACTACACATTTCATGATGATCTCGGAGTTCTTCATCAGCATTCTTTTTCCCTTGACCGTAGAATATACTCAGGCATCTGTCGCATACTCCAATTTTATGGTGATCTGTGGTAATTTGACTTCTTGTTAATTTTGGAAGATTCTGAATTAGACAGTAATGATAATTATCATCATCTTCGATCAGGAGTAATCTGATGACACGATTACTTTTAATGTTGCTGTGTCTGAGAACGTAGATGGTGTTGTTTTTGTCTAATCCGAAGATGTGTACTGCTATACTTTCGTTTTTATCTGTCTTGTACTGCGTCTCAAATTTACTAATGTCTCGTAGATTTACAGGGTAATTAATGCCAGCCATAGGTTTTTCAAATTCTGAGAGATATTCTGGCTTGTTGTAGTGGTATAAACAATGTTTATCATTATTGGCCGGGCGATGATCGGCAATGATGCACCACAAAAAGCATCTGTTATCTTCATTTTGAATGTTGATGATGGCTTTCTTACTGGCTATTTCCCGAGGCAAATTGATGTAGCTGGATGCTCCCATCGGGTTGTATCGTGCCACCTTCAAAGTTAAAGTGTGAGGCGAACCGCAAAGTGTCCAACCCGATCCACGTTGTTCGAAAGTCTCGTGCTTGTTCAACAAAGCGTCAAACATCTGGTTGCAAATGGCATCCAGCTCATCGACGTCGGTGGCGTGGAGGCTCTTTACACCAGTGTAATGATGGAAAGTTTCTCGCTCTTTTTTTACGTTTTCGTAAATGACGGAAACGATGAGGTGGATTTTCAACGAGCATTGCAACAAAGCTTCGGTGATAGACGAAATTAACTTGCTTTTGACCGAATGAAAAAAGTTGTTTAGATCAGGTGTTTCTTCAGATGGGAAAGTCTCCTCGGTTAAAATATTTCGAATACTTTTGCCGGCACTCTTCTGCTTCTTTCGTGGCGCTTGATCGTCAACATCGAGCTTTCTCTTACTTGATCCTTCCCCATGTACATTCTTCCGATGTCTACTCAAGTGAGAGATGGATATATATATCCCACATTGGTCGCATGCACGTTTTGCTTCCTTCTTCTCCATTTTTTTGCTAAGAAAAAAAAATGAAGTTACTAAATTGCACACATTTTTTTGTGGTGTTATTTATATTAGACCCCGAAACCCATAAATAATCTAGCATAGATGAAGTTACTATTTGTAGTAATTATTTATATTAGACCCCCAAGCATAAATAATCTACCATGGATGAAGTTACTATTTGTGGTGTTATTTATATTAGACCGCAAAACCATAAATAATCTACCATAGATGACGTTACTATTTGTGGTGTTATTTATATTAGATACGTTCTCATTTTTTTCTTAAATAACCAACATGAATCTCTTTGGTTTCCGAAAGCAAACAATGGAGACTGTACACCGCACGACGACAGATCATGAATTTCTACCTTCCCTATTAACTAAACTCAATGGTCTACTGATTGTTCATCTCAACAGTATTTGGACGAAATTGGATGATGATGTGGGCAAGATGTTTTATGTTTTTAATAACAATTTACATTTTTACGAAATTCCGATCGACGGGAAACTTCAAATCACCGTGAATCCGGAGAACGTAGGCGAAATCAAAATATCTACCGGCAAGAACATTTTTCGAATCAAGCACGACAAGATGCTTTCTAACATTACGTACAATGTGTCTGCAGGAGATTATCTTTACATGGAACTCCTAGGAGATTACGACAAACTTATTCCTCTCTTCGTAGAATTACGAATCGTCTATCCTATTATAAATAACCGTTAACCAAAAATGCCTAACGACATTTTCGGCAACACCAAGCGTGTAGACCATGCAGAAGAGATTCTCATGTTGGACATTCGAGTTAAGAAGTTGAGGACCGATTTGATCGCTTTGCAGGAAACCTTAAACAAAAGTTTAGAGTCGGAAATCGCTACGCTCCAAACGCAATGTCTCGACCCCATTCTGAAAATCGATTCCGAACTGAAGACGCTGATAAAAAATTATGTCGACGTACCTTCTTACGACAACGTTCAAAATATACAGTTGAGCGTGGATTCGCTTCAAAATGATTTGGCCAAATTACAGCAATATCAAGCGAAAAATGAAGATTTGGAAAAATTGAAACTCGAAATCGAAGAACGAACTTCCGCAATAGAAAAGAATTTCTCTGAACTTCAAACCGTGGTAAACGATATAGACGCAGAACGCTTGCATGTCGTCGTTTCCAAATTACAAGAAGAATTCACCAGCACGTTGGAAGAAATTAAATCCAAGTTGCAGACTTTGGAAGATACCATGACGAACCTACCATCGTCGGACGAACTGCAGGTCATCGGTAAAAGCGTCGCGAACATAAAAATTCAATTGGAGGCCTATCAAGATTTCGAACACATTCAAACCACCATCGCTACGCTTCAGGCGTCCTTGGAATTGATCAACGAAGAAATTAAAAATATTCACGCTGAAGCGAGAGCGTTGACGAGCATTCAAGACACGTTGAGCACGGTTCAGCAGAAGATCGAATATTTAGAAAATTTAAACGTCGAAACGAATCTCGCTCATTTTCATCACGTACTCGACAACATACAGGGTGACTTGGAATCGTTACGGACGAGCGTGCCTTCGAGCGAAGATTTGGAAAAATTGAAAACGGCGGTGACGGCACTATCCGATTCGAACGACATCAAAAGTTCATTAAGCGATCTCGAGAGTAGGGTGGCCAATCTCCCCACCTCCAAAGAATTGCACGCTTTGAAAAGAAACATATCTCGAATGCTGAAACGACTAGAAACGGAAACGGCGAACGTGGAACAGATTCGAGACGAAATTAGTTCGCTGGTGTCGACGCTGCCCACTTCCCAGAGCGTCGCCGACCTTCACACGCAGTTTACAGAGATGCGAAGGATCGTGAACGATCTTACCGAGAAGAGCTCGAAATTGAATCAAGTCGAGAACCTTCAGAACATCGTCGTCAACATCAGAGATCAAGTCGGAGTGCTGGAATCCACGCAGGAATCGACGCTGGCCTCTTTCGGTGCCAAGTTGCAAGAACTCAACGAAAACTACAAGCAGTTGAACGTGGAAGTGAAAATCAAACCGCCGTTTTCTGCCGTAACGGATGCCATAATCGAGCATTTGCTGCCCATCGAAAATAAACTCGGACAAGTTCACAGTAATCTGCTCGGCGTCGACACTAAATTCGCCAAATTGTTCACCTTGCAAGCCATCGAAATCAACAGCATTCCCAATCAACAAAGAATCTCCACGTTTGTCGAAGGTAACAAACTGTACATGTTACATCCTTATCATCCGTACTACAAGTTTCTCCTCGATGGCACGATTCAGATAAACGAATTTTCGTACTGGTCTCACGGTAGAAAAGCTAGCGTTCCCACCATGACTTTAATATCGAATCGTGGTGTCCAGAAAGCAGGAAACATTCCTCTGGCACGTTGGAACGAAACGCGCAACATATATGAAATACACGAAGACGAAGATCTCACCGTTTTCGACGTGAGTGCCGGCGATAAGCTGATCATTCAAAACACGAGCGAAGTGCCACCCTCTTTGAATCCCATCACGCTTGTGCTTCTCTTGAAACGTAATCTCTAAAAAAATGTCTAGGCAAGCCATCGTCGAAGAATTGCATAAACCTGCACGCCGCAACTACGAACGTTTGGCTGTGGTAACCAAGGGCATCGACGACCTCTGGCAAAGCGACCTCGTGGAGATGAGTAGCGGCAATTTGAAAAACGTACATAAATTGAACAAGGGCAACAAGTACCTCCTCACCGTCATAGACACATTTTCGAAATTCGCATGGGCTCTACCTTTGAAGGCGAAAACGGGAACATGCGTCACGGAAGCATTCAAATTAATTTTTCGCGAAAGCGGCGGCAGACAACCACGGTTTCTGCAAACGGACAACGGTAAAGAATTTTACAACGCCGTATTCCAAAAGTTTATTCAAAAACACAAGATTCGACATTATTCGACCTTCAGTCACATCAAAGCCAGCATCGTGGAAAGATTCAATCGAACCTTGAAAACACACATGTGGAAACGATTCACGCTTCGGGGAAATTACAAATGGGTCGACATCCTGCCGGAACTCGTCGACACCTATAATGATACGGTACACAGAACGATAGGCATGAAGCCAGCCGACGTTACCAAGTCCGACGAGCAGCGTTTAATTTCTACAGTTTACTGTCCAAAGTACACACCCACGACAAAAAAAGCTAAATACAAAATTGGAGACCAGGTGAGGATCAGCAAATTCAAACGCACCTTCGAGAAGGGATTCACAAAAAATTGGAGCACGGAACTTTTTACGGTGGTTCGAGTTCTACCTGGAAACCGACACACGTATATAATAAAAGATAGTAGCGGCGAGATTTTGAAAGGAAGATTTTACGAAGAGGAACTCTCTAAAACAAAACACCCCGACACGTACCTCATCGAGAACGTATTGCGTAGGAAAGGTGACAAACTGTTTGTCAAATGGCTGGGACTTCCGGAAAAGAGTTGGATCGACGCGGACGAAGTGATCTTGTGAGTACGTGGAACGTGGTGAAGCGTCTACCGGATCCGGAAAGTCAAACGAGAAAAAAAAAGAACGGCGAGTTGCTTCCCGACAGCATCCGCTGTCTGATCGTAGGTCCTTCGGGGTGTGGGAAAACGACACTGCTCGTGGACAATTTTCTCCTCGCACCGAATTGGTTAGATTGGAAGAACAGGCACCTGTACGTGTTCTCGAAAAGTTTGGAGCAATCCAAATACCAGCAACTGATGAAACTGTACGATGGTCTGGACATTGCAACGTTCGCCTCGGAAATAAAACCACTCGACGATTGTCGTGAAAATTCAGTCGTTGTGTTCGACGACGCCATCCTGGAAAATCAAAATGAAATTCGCAACTTTTTCACGCAAGGTCGTCACAAAGAAATGGATTGCTTTTACCTAGCTCAAACGTTTTCCAAAATTCCAAAACAGTTAGTGCGCGACAACGCTAATTTCATATGTTTGTTTCGTCAAGATCACACCAACCTCAAGCACGCGTACGATGACTACGTAGGCGGAGACATGAACTACAATCAATTTTCGGAAGGCTGCTGCTCTACTTGCTGGAACGGTGACGATTTCGGATTCGCGACGATCGACATGACGAGGAAACCCAACGACGGAAAATACAGAAACAAAATCAACGACTTTCTAAACGTTGCAACGTTGTGAGAAACGACGTGTATAAATAACGTCATGACGAAACGAAAAATCGAAGACGAAAATCTCAAGCTTCGCGATTACCTCGCGAAACGCTTCAAAGGTTGGAAATCCGAGAATCGCGGATTCTACGAAGAGAAGAAACGTCAGGATCAACCCGTGATCGATGCCATCAGCAGTCTAGGTAAAGAAATTAAAAGTGTCACGGAACAAAATAAAAATTTGATCAACGAACTCGTACCGCTCGCAGCTAAAAGTTACGCCGTACCCACACCCATTTCGAGCATTCCTTCGACGCCGTTCGAACTGAAGGATGCACCGGCACGACGTCGAGCCATAGGCAGCACGTCGTCTTCGGATAAAATCGAGTTGGGACCTTTGGCACGAGACTACCTGAGCACAGGGAAATTCGACAAGGATGAAGTGTTCGGATTGTATCCCAGCATGGAGACCAGCGAAGGCGGCGGTGTGGTGTGGAAGATTGGGAAATCGAAGGTGACCTTCGAAGGCAACGACATTAAAGTCAATTTAGGCGACAAGGATAGTTGGAACAGGTATCCGGGTACGGTGGGACTGTGGGAACTCGTTGCCAAAAAGCAGCCGAAAGATTACACCGACGAAGATTACCAAAGTTACAAGGAAATTCTGATCATGACGGATGCCTTGTACCAGAACAACGACGCCTCGCAGAATAGGGTGAAATCGAGCAGCGGCGAGAAGTACAGGAATCTCATCAAACCGATTTGGAACCAGGTCAAAACAGGCAGCGGCGTCAAACGCTAAAACACGTTACCCAAAGAATTCGTTTGGGTGGACGACGTGAGGAAACTCGTGGACCGATTGTTGGTGATAGCCGGCGAAGAGAATGCAGGCAATCGTAATTTCTACAACGAGAAGGTTGGCATCGTGGACATGATCAGCACGAAACTTTCCAACTTCATCGTGAACGACGACAAGGGCATAGGTTACCTCATCAAAATCATCAACACGCTGCCTCCGAAATTCTGGAACGTGGCCGAAGGAAAGGGACTCGTGAACGACATCATCAACAAGTTACCTTTCGAGATGCATCTACCTGGCTATCAGTACTGCGGACCGGGTACCAAACTCGAGAAAAGATTGGAGAGAGGAGACAAGGGTGTGAATCCGTTGGACGCCGCATGCAAAGATCACGACATCGCTTACAACACCACGCAGACGGATCTGGATGCACGTCACGAAGCAGACAGAAAGTTAGAGCACGCAGCTTTCGAAAGATTCGTGAGCAGAGACGCATCGTTGGGTGAACGGGTCGCCGCACTGGGCACCACCATCGCCATGAACACGAAACAAAAATTGGGGTGGGGTATATAAATAACATACAGTAAAAAACAACATGGCTTGCATAACTGATTTGCCGCACGAGCTACTATCTAAAATATTCAAAAAGGTAGTTAACGGAGATGTAGGGAAACTTGTAATCATAGCAAGAACGACGCCGGAATTTCGCATCCCTTGTGAAATGGTTCTCAAGGACCATCTTCGGGGGATCAGCGGCCTGAGGTGCAGTGATCTCAACATTCTGCTTTCGGCTGCAGGGGAAAAATTGAACGAGAGGTCGGACGAACTGCACGAGGCGATGCAGGGAAGAAGATGGTATACTGATGATTGGTACAAGTCTATGCAGGAGAAGGAAGATATCATTACGCACATCATCGCGTTTTCCGAAGCACGGACTTTCTTCCTCTGTTAAAAAAAATAATAATATATATACGTGCCAAAAAAAACTTGATATATAAATAACACACATCGTGAAAAAAAAAATAATCTTCGGTATATATAAATAACACGCATCGTGAAAAAACAATTAAATTTCTCTCTAACACTTTGAAATTTTTTTTGATATGACGACTGAAAAAATAAGTGATCTCCAAGCATTAAAACAAATGCTAAATTTGTCAGTCGAGTATGTAAAAATTCAGGAATTGGAAGTCGACAAACCTTACACGATAACTTCCGGTTCAATCGTTTCTACCCAGTATGGTCCCAAGGTACGTCTGTTGCTCAACGCACAATACAGTCTATTTTTACCAGATCGATACGCTAACATGTTATCCGACGAGAAGCTATCTATTTTAATCGAGAACAAAACTCGAATCGTGTACAAGGGGACAAAGGAACTTCTTGGCAAGAAAACGAAGCACGTAATAGAATTTGTGTAACGACTGCGAGGCCTTGAAAATATATAAATAACATACCGTAAAAAACTACACAAGAAAAAATCTCAGAATATATATATAAATAACATACCGTGAAAATAACACATAGAGCATCAACATGAAGCCCAAGGGTGTCGTGTACCAGATACCATACTCCAATCTAAAAAATCTAGGTGCCCTCGATGGGTTACTCACCAAGAAACAACGCGAGAAGAAACGTTCTTGCTTGTCGAAAGGACACGGAATGAAATTACTGCTCAGCACACCTCAATTGAAAAGATTGCAGCGTTCGCGGAAACAGCAAAAGATCGGAGGTTTCATATTCAGCATCCCGGCCATCCTGGCAGCATTGGGGGCCGTTGGAAGTTTGGCCGGCGGAAGTGCCGCCATCGCGAAAACCGTCATCGACTCGAAGAAGAACAAGGCCGAGTTGGAAGAACAGAAACGTCACAACCTGGCCATGGAGAAGAAGGGGAAGGGCGTGATGAAAAAGTTTAAAAAAAAGAAACTGAAACACTCACCAACCGAGACATTGAATCTCTGATCGAACCGTTACAAATCAAACACTTCAGAGGAGTTTTCATGTCCGACTCGTTACCTTCAAGCGTCAAAAGAAAAGAATGCGGAGTAGTCAACTTGGACGGTCAAGAAAATCCAGGCACGCATTGGATATGTTACCACAAAAATGATGATAAAGCATTCGTTTTCGATTCTTTCGGAGGTGTTCCACCTACAAATTTAATTCATTATCTGAAAACGAACAAAACCTCCATATACTACAACGACGAACGCATTCAAAATTTCGGAGACGTGAACTGCGGTCATCTCTGCCTCTCCGTGCTCGCGTTTCTCTCTAAAATAAATAACCCTACGATCGAGGATTTCCAGAAAGCATTGTGGAACCTCAAACAGCATCACTAGGATGGGCGTGTTCCATCTTACGAGCGAATCTTCGATCTTGAAACTCACGTTGCACGACGACATCGTCTATCCTAAATCCGTGGCTCTGCGTGCATTCTACAGCATGTACCTCATACCTAACGTTACGCAGCACAACAACAAAATTAGCGTCGGAAGCGAACACATCGTCGTCACGCCAGGCCAATACAATCTTTCCACTTTGCAAGCTCAATTACCCAAAGGCACATACCTTTCTCAAAATTCGGTCACGCACAGAGTGGAAATCCTATCCGCGACGGAGACCGTGGACCTGGGCACCATGGGAGAACTTTTAGGTTTCGAGAATGACACCAAACTCGAAGCCGGCATCAAGCACACGGCAGTCAATATTCCTAAATTTCTAGCCATCGAAACTCTGAACGTACACTGCAACGTGGCGGAAGGCATGATCACGAAATCCTCGGACGGATTACTGGGAAGTCACAAGCAGACGGGAATCATAGCCACGTTCAAACCAAGTTCCGAGTTCATGGAACCGATCATCTACACGCCCTCTTCGCCGATCTATTTTCCAGTATGTCGCAACCGCATAGACGACATAGAGTTGGTGGTGACGAACGAGAAAGGAGACGTGGTGGATTTCGCAGGTGCAACGACCACTGCCATCGTGGAGATCAACGTATAATAAATAACACACATAGTGAAAAAAAAATGGAGCAAATCGAAAGTTACGAATTGCAATCTTTCCCTCCCAACCGTCGCACGTTCGCCAATCTGAACGAGGCGAACAGGGAGATCGAATACGACGTGGACGTAGGGGATGGGTTCATTCATCCTCACAGAGCGGACCTCTACCTTCAATTCGACGTGGTGAAGAAGGAAAGCGGAGACGCGTTTCCCGCAGCAGCAAACTTGATACTCGTGGACAACTTCGTGCCTCACCTGTTCTCGCAGGTGGAGGTGAGGAAACACAACACCGTCATCGACAGAATAGATTATCCAGGCATCACGTCGACGGCAGTGGGAACTTTGAAATTATCCAAAACAGACGCAGCGTACTACCAGGCCGGGGGATTCGAAGCAGGAACCAAAATATCGACGAAAAGTCACACGGTGCTCTTTCCCATGCGTCTGCTGCCGGGATTCTTCTCCGACTACAAGGAGATCATGTGGAAGGGAGGACTGAGAGTCACGTTTCGAAGAGCGGCCAACGACAACGACGCACTGATGCGATACACCAACTTAAACGCCGACGGCACGCCGATAGCCAACACTTTACCCGAAGCAGCCAAGTGCGTCATCCGGAGCATGGAATTGAGAATGCCGATCGTGGAATACGAAACAAACTACGCCCTCAAGTACAAAGCGGAGATCTTGAAAAATCCGCAGGTGGCGATTCACTTTCACAGTTACCAGTGCGTGCAGAAGGTGGCATCGGGAAGTCACATGGAATTCGACGTGACGACTCAGTTCAACAACATACAGTTCGACATGCCAGATTTCGTCGTAGTGCTCTTTCAGACCGGGAGGGACAAGAATCAGGAAAAAGATTCCAGCAAATTCGACGACTGCAAGATCAAGAACATTTATCTCAAGAATGGACGCAACGAAGTGTTCCCGCGCGAAAATTACAACCTGGACATAACCAAAGATGATTACCTCAAACTTTACGAAGCTTACACGGCTTACAAATGCGTGACCGAGGGAAGTGTGGACATGTACTACACCCCCAGCGAATTCAAAATCCGCAGGCCGATGTTCGTCATCAACACCACAAAAAGAAAGCAGGTGGTAGTCAACGATCGCACCAACATCAAGGTCGTCTGCGAGTTCCACGACGCGCTGCCTGCCAATACTCTGTGCCGCGTCATCCTGGTTGCAGAGAAGTCCTTCGCGTATGACGTGAAAAACGAGAGGGTCACAGAGCAGTTTTAAAAAATATTGCCTTCATCGAGCAAAAATAGCTTTTCTACATTCCCCCAATTACAAAATTTTTAATCTAAAAACACATCCAAAGCACTCTAATAGGATGTAGAGTGTTTTTTAGGATCAAATCGAATTTTTTAAACAAATTGAGGGGGCTTGCTTGTAGTTGAGTAGTTATCATCAAAACCTATCCAACAAACCCACAATCATCATCCTAGCTCAATTAGGAGCCGAGAAAATCAATATCTTAGAAAACGTCTTAAGATAATTGTCTTAAGAAAATTTTCTTGACAGACCGGAAGTAACATCTTGACAGACCGGAAGTCGACTTTCTTAAAGATTAAGATATTTGTCTTAAGACGTTTTCCAAGACGTTGATTTTCTCGGCTCCTATGGGGCCTAGAACCATGTAACTTTGATCTATGTATATATTAGTACTTGCCCAACCCTGTGGCCGAGTGGTTAGCACATCGCGCTGCGATGCCAAGGGTCCCGGGTTCGAATCCCGGTCGAGCATGGTTGTTTGTGAATATCTATTCATCCATTTCATCACTCATCCCCAATCTTCGCAAATTAGCCAAAAGGTACAAAACGCGAAGTAAAATAAACTAAATCAATAAATCAATTAATATACCAGTACTTTTCCTACATGTTCACTCACCTTACAACCCACCCGATCAAAAAATAAAATTTACCCCCCTGCGCGCATGCGCACATGTATAAATTTAAATATAAGCTCGATATTGAAACAAAATATTATTTTTTCTCCTCCTCCTCTCTCTCTCTGGCCAAGATTGCAAATAATTGCAGAAATAATAATACCATAATATTTTAGACTGTAGGTCTAGGTCACCCGAACCGGACAACATTTAAGTTGGTATTTTTTTTTAAGTCCACTTTATGTGCAGTAAGACTAATCGGGACTAGACCTACAGAGTTTTAAAGTGTTATCCGAACCACTTGTACCTCCAGCGAGTATCGAACCCTTGAATACAAACCTACCTACCTACCACTGCGCCATGGAGGAGGCCCCAGACAACATATTTGCACTACAACAAGCAAAAAATAAATTCATATCTGTGCATATGGGAAGTCCAATACATAGTTGGTAATGTGTGATGTGATCAGCACCAAACATTTAATTTTTATGTATGTCCGTGTTTGCCCCGACCCTGTGGCCGACTGGTTAGCACATCGCACTGCAACGCCAAGAGCCCCGGCTTCAAATCCCGGTCGGGCTTGGTTGTTTGTGAATGTCTATTCATCCATTTCATCACTCATCCCCTATCTTCGCAAATTAGCCAAAACATACAAAACGCAAAGTAAAATAAACTAAATCAATAAATCAATCATTAAGTTCCGTGTGTTGCAATCATGAAATTAAATTTTAATTAATTTTTTTTCCTATCCATCTCTCTCTCTCAAATCTATATAGCCCGTTCATATTTGGCATGTCGGCCATTTTGTTTACGTGGTAAAAAAAATCTCAAGCCACTTTTTGCGAATGCTCGTTCTGTAGCCATAAGTATAATTGGATATAGTTGTCAGATTTATTTAATTTGAGGTTTAATATCAATAAGCGTGCATAAAAACTAAATATTTTAAATAAATAAGATTCGAATAACTATGTACTTTCACTAGACTTTGCGATGGCGCAGCGGTAGCGTCGTTGCCTTGTAATCAAGGCTTCGATACCCCCACAAGTAGTTCTTGAAACTGTAGGTCCACCCCCGATTCGTCTTACTGTGCATAAAGTGGACTTAAAACATCAAATCAATCAGTACTTCCACTAGCCTCTGCAATGGCGCAGCGATAACGTTGTTGTCTTGTAATCAGGGGTTCGATACCCGGTGGAGGTACAAGTGGTTCTTGAAACTGTAGGTCCAGTTTCAAAAATCAACTCACAAAAGCAAAGCCACACTTATAAATCAAAACCAACTCATGCAAGCTAAGAAACAAAGTTACTTACTTTTGGAAAATACTGCAGAAATGCTCTTCACTATCGTTTAAAATAAAAACAGAACTTTCTACACCAGTGCTTTAAGTTTTATACGGTTTTTCTAATAAGGTCAAAAGTGAAATGTTAGCCAACGCAACGTGGACCAATAGAAATCCGAGACAATCCCCTCTAGAAGATTCTTCCCCTACATTTCAGCCACATCATTTTGAATAATACATCGCATTGTATTACTGGTATCTATGCTGCTAACTGACGTCACTATATATACTTCCGTCATCCCAAGGCCTACGTATTGTTGAATTTTGTGTTATTGCGTCAATGTTGATAGCATGCGAAATCCCCTTTCGCATTACAGGTATTTCAATGTAATAAAAAAGCTTTAGAATTTCATTAGAGATAAGAGGACTTGCATCACTGGTATCTATGCTGCTAACTGACATTACTATATATACTTCCGTCATCCCAAGGCCTACCTATTGTTGAATTTGCGTTATTGTGTCAATATTCATAGCACGCGAAATCCCCTTTCGCATTACAGGTATTTCAATGTAATAAAAAGCTTTAGAATTTCATTAGAGATAAAAGGACGGCATTTCGAAACCAACACAATGCAATTTCCTGCTCATTCTCGTAACCTACTCCATATTCGAGTGAACATATTTTTTGTTTAATGTCGTAAGTCATTTCAAATGAAAATCAAAAAACGATATTAGCAAAATTTGCCGAAGGTGAAAGATAGCTTAAAAAACTGATGCCAGAGCTTCTCTTCTGTCTAATTTTCTTTTATTGTAGGTTAGTTTAGCCCGTAAAACAAATTACGCTGAGAGCAGAAGCCTATTAGCAGGTCGTAGTAGATTACACCGAGGGGGGCCTTACAGTAAGAGGAGACAGCCTTATAGGAAAATGTCGTAACTCATTTCAAATATAGGTCAAAAAACGAGTTAGCATAAGAGCAAGATTTGCAGAAGGTAAAAAATAGCTTAAAAAAACTGATGCCAGAGCTTTTCTTCTGTTTATTTTTCTCTCATTGTGGGTTAGTTTAGTGCGTAAAACAGATTACGCCGAGAGCAAAAGCCTATTAGCAGGTCGTAGTAGATTACACTAAAAAAAGGGAAAGGGGGGGGCCTTACAGTAAAAAAGAGGTAGCCTTATAGGAAAATATCGTAAGACATTTCAAATGTAGGTCAAAAAAACGAGTTAGCATAAAAAATAGCTTAAAAACTGATGCCAGAGCTTTTCTTCTACCCATTTTTCTCTCATTGTAGGTTAGTTTAGTGCGTAAAACAAAAACCTTGGTGATTTTTCGAGTGAGGAGTTGGCAACACTGCTCATGCCTTACGAGAGAAATCCATTAAGGTGAGAAAGTAGGTCAAAGGGCGCAGCCAGAACGTTGGGTTCCACCTACTATTCGGAATAAAGCATTTTCTTTGGAAACCCAAAACAGCTTCTATTAAATGAATAAAGATCTGTAAGATTTCCCCTCGAAAAATCCTAATTCGTCACACGTTGTCCGTAACGAATTTGCCCAGACTTTAGCCTCGTGTCCCAGCTATCTTAACTTGCAAAATTCCTGTATCTTTCTATTGAAATTTCTTCAGAATACCTTAAATCTGGAAACTATCTGCTACCCCAAGAGCTCTCTTCCATTCATTCTTGCGCAAAACGATCCGGAGGTAGTCACTGCCATTGTTTACTACGGCCCTGTTCCAACCATACTGGCGACAATCGTCATAAAATTTCTCGCCCAAACAGATCCTTCTTTCATTTGCGACCCTCTTCTCGAAATCCACAGCAGCCTCGAGTGCCGGTTGCATACTCCAAAGATTTCACACTAAAAAACTAGGTAAAGGTAAAGTTCCAAGTGCATATAACACAGTGCCATGAAGGCACACTTACGGGATGTTGGGGAAAGGTCATTTTGGAGGCGAAGTGACCAGCATCACACTCCGGCCTCTTTTGCCCTCCAGGATTGCCCCCATGCACCCATTGATATGAGGCTGTTGAGCCCCGGAGCTGCTTTATGCGAGGACAATGCGGAATAATTCCGACATTTATTCGCCCACTCCGGGAATAGAACCCGGGTCTCCCGTCTGGCAGTCAGACTCCATACCGACTACACCACCACGGCTTTAAAAACCTAGTAAAAAGCTAGTGCAATTATATACTCTGCTTTGACGTAACGAACATAAAATTGCCTGAAGTCATAGGATAGGAGTAATAAGCGACATGGGACAGCAACAAGTGTCGCTAGGAAATGAATGGCAGCGACTAGACCGGCAAGCGGAACGTGTTGCTTTGTCGCTTGCGTGTCGTTCGGACTGGGCCGTTTTTTAATAGCGTGCATTGTGTCGCTTCTGTCTGTTGATAGTGAATTCACAGTGAAAGCTTGCTTATAGACTAAGGGAGATTTCACATCGAAGCGACACGCGACCCGTATCACTTGTCGTTTCAGGATTTCACCAATCAAACGCAGGTTTGTACGGCCTGCCATGCTCCTACGCTGTGAATCGTTGCTGTTGATTGGCTCGTTCCAAAGCAACATGGGTCGCGTGTCGCTTGTTGCTCCTGTCTGAAATCGCCCTAATGGAGCGTGTCGGTTGTTGCTTTGGTGCGAAAAACCTGTGTCGCTTGTCGCCTGTCGCTTCAACCTGAAAGCTATCTTCTGGAAATTTCACACCGAAGCAACAAACGACACGTATAATTCACACCCAAGCGACAAGCGACACAATCCCCTTCAGTCTGAAGGAAAGCATTCACCCCGCATCCGTGAACAACGGACCGAAGCGACAAGAGACACGTGCAGCTTTTCGTGTGTCTTCCGTTCGAAAGGTTTGCATTGACTACTGAAAGTTTGCTTCCAAGCGACTCGTGTCGCTTGTCGCCTGTAACTTTGGTGTGAAGAAATCTTCTTCACAGGAAACTCTTCGAACCGAAGCTGCACATCTCACTTGTTCGCTTGCTTGTTGTTCTGCTTAGGCCGTTTTCTGGATATCGTGTATAGTCGCAAGGGTTGTTATCCGCGCATGCGCGATGCATGCTTGTTTATAAACTGAAGTGTCCCTGTCGTTCGTTGCTTCAGTGTGATAATTCCGCGTCGCTTGTCACATTGAACAAGCCACAGGAGAGAAGCGACAAGCAACATGTGTCGCTTGGATACGAACCCTCAGTAAACGTAACCTTCCGTACCGAAGTACCATGTGTCGCTTGCGTGTCGCTCAAATTGGGTCGTTTTCTTAATTCGAGCGTAGAATCGCCTCGATCTGTTGGTACTGCCCGTGCGGTTAAGACTTTTATCATAGACGGAACGGAAGGGGATCCTGTCGCTTGTCACTTCAGTGTAAACCCCGGTGTGGCTTGTCGCCTGTCGCATGTCCCTTCTCTCTGAAAGCTCCCTGCGTGTACGATGGATAAAGAGTGGATGGGAGCTAGAAAAGCAAGGCAGATTCTATACATTATCTAGCTATTCATAATTAACAAACTTTATTTGATATACTCATGTTCTTATGATTAAGGAATGATATTTATTCTCACTATAACTACAGTGAGCAAAGTGATTACAGGTTTAACCCATTTTCGAAAATAATATTTTGTGATGTCTCCCAGTTATAACTTTTGTTGGCATAATATCCTGCATTATTTTTATGAGAAGAAACGAGACAGAACCCTTCGAGACGAGACACGAGACGGGACAAACTAATATTTTCGAGACGAGACAGCATTTCCACGAGACGAGACGAGACAGACCAAAGTCTCGTCTCGTCTCGTCTCGTGGGCAACACTACTAGTAATGAAATTGTTACTTTTACCGTTGCTTTTGTTTCCAGACACACACACACACACACACACACACATATTTGGGGTGTAATGAGTGACATTTCGGAAGGTAGTAAAATATTAACAGTTTTCACGTAATGAACTATATTCGCGCAGGCTAACGAGGCTCTGGTGCCTGAACCCAGAGCCAGCATAATCTTTTATGGAGTGTGTTCTTAGTCTTGTCTGTCTGAGTTTCTGCTGTCTCCACATCCATTTCATAAAAAAATCACCATTCATCCTCATCGTCACGATTGGCCACAAGTGAAATAGTGGTAGAAAAGCGACGTAAGATTTTGGAAATGCAAATACACAGATCACGGTAAATAACAGTTGGGCTGAAAAGTTCGTAGGCTGACTCATAGATGGCGTTACTAGAATTAAATCCATGTGATTTTTACTTAGTACTAACCTTCAAAAGATACGTGTATAAATTTCACAGCTGCCGGATAATTAGTTCGTGAGATATAGCATTGTGAGTGAAGCAGCTTTTGGTATTGTGAAAAAATGGATAAAAAATAATTTCGTGTGTTAATAAAGCATTGCTTTTTGGCGAAAAAAAATACTGTTGAAGCCAAGGCTTGGCTTGATAAACATTATTCGGACTCTGCACCAGGAAAATCAACCGTTGAGAAGTGGTTTGCTAAATTTAAACGAGGCAAAATGAGCATCGAAGACGATGCACGCAGTGGACGCCCCAAAGAGGCTGTTACCGACGAAAACATAAAAAAAGTCCACAAAATAATTTTAAATGATCGTAAAGTGAAATTGATCGAGATAGCTGAGATTATTACATAGCGTTGTTGGAGCGTTTAAAGGATGAAATCACGAAAAAACGGCCCCATTTGAAGAAGAAAAAAGTGCTGTTTCATCAATACAATGCACCGTCTCACAAATCAATGAAAACGATGGCAAAATTATATGAATTAGACTACGAATTGCTTCCCCATCCACCATATTCTCCAGATCTGGCCCCCAGAGACTTTTTCCTGTTTGCAGACCTTAAAAGAATGCTCGCTGGAAAGAAATTTAGCACTGATGAAGAGGTAATCGCCGAAACTGAGGCCTATTTTGAGGCTAAAGAGAAATCGTACTATAAAAATGGCATCGAAAAATTGTATGACCGCTATAATCGTTGTATCGCCCTCGAAGGCAACTATATTGAATAATAAAATCGAATTTTGTCAAAAAAATATTTTTTACTATGTTAGCCTACGAACTTTTCAGCCCAACTGTTAGACGTTGATACAGGTTGTATTAAGTTAACCGTACACTCAGATCATTTAATCGGGACTAAACCTAGAGTTTAAATTGAGGTACGAATCCCCTGTACAATGTGCCTCCACCGGAATCCGGGATTCCTTTAGACATTGATCTGAATAGCCTGCAACGTCCTCCCCACGTGTTCCGCACTACACTACCAACACAGCGCAGGAGTACTGGCACGGCCGGCGTTTTACACACTAAACCTTGCAATTAGGTGGACGGCAAAAGTCTACCCATATGCGCTAACTTTTTGTCAGCCGTAGAACATGGACTCAGAATTATCTCAGGGCTTGCTGGGTGTAAGGAAAGACTATACCAGCTGAATATACAGGGTGTTTCTATAGGTCGTTTACAACGCTTGGGAGGTGATTCCTCACACGAAAACAAGCAAAAAGTCTAAGTTCCATTTTTACGACTGAGGCTTCGTTTCCGAGATAGGAGCCTCGCAAAAGGTGACAAAGTAAACGTCACACCTGACTGGGACGAATACTGTAACAGATAGAGAGGCGGTTCCAAGGGAATCATAAAGGAATCGTATGTGCTCAGTCCGGAAGTCACTATGAAAAGTTCACTGCACGCATGCGCAATGGAGTCCTCAAAGGAATTGGGGATTTCCAGCAAGAACAATGCATGGAAAAGGTATGTAACGCAGCAAGAAGGACCGTGACAATGAGAAATGCGTTAAAGACAACACATCCCGACCTCAAACATCAAAACATGAGCACCGAACACAAAATCCGAAAAGTTGAGCACGGTTGCATACCCCAGTTACACGCGAGGAATGAACGAATCATGTCATGTGGCATACGAGAGACACATTACTCCACCAGGAGGAGGGAAAGAAAAACACAATATCAGATGATTGCGACAACGTGTATTTTTACACGCGACAACTACGTAATATCCCCCCCCCCCACACACACACACAACAAACAACAAATGTAACAATGTCTTATGCACAGACAGTGTGTGTCACTGTACACCAGGCATGTCAAACTCAAAATATGAACTGCGCCAAATAGTCAGTAGTGTTAGATAGGGCGGGCCGCAAGGGAAAAAATTAAATTATCTTTAATACTTTATTTTAAAGAATGACTAACATAACACTTAATAAAGTATATTGAACATTCATTGAAACTTGATCATTGCTTCTTGCCTGACAGCTGGCATCTTTTTTCTGCCACCAACTTATCAATATCAGGAGACATCTTATTCAAAGCAGCTACTTTCAGAACACAGCTAAGATGAACGTCTGAAAATCTGGATCTCGTTGGTGACTTGTTTCCTTTCACGAGTGAGAAAAGTTTTTCACACTGGTAAGTGCTACCGAACATGGAAATTATTTCACACCCAAATTTGCGGGTTTCTGGAAAACGTGCAGGCAAGAACTTGTAAAAGTCAGGGATGCCCACTTCGTTGTACTTTTGTTTCAAAGTTGAGTCGCACTGAATTTCAATTACTTCCATCTGCAAATGTGCTGCTACTTTTTCTACGTCAGTCGTAAACAGGGCTGAAAACAGGGAGATCTGGTCTTCGAAAGAACGAACATCGTGGAACCTTTTCCCGAATTCAGTATTCAAAACCTGAATTTTTTCGGCGTACTTTTTGTACAAAACAGGGTCCTTTGAACTTGATCTGTATTTAGAACAAATTGGAAAGTGCGTCAAGTCTTCGTTTCTTAACTGTTTTTCCCAAAGCAATAACTTACGCTCGAATGTTTTGACTTGTTCATGTTGGTGATTATTTGATCTTTTCCTTGCAGTTTCAAATTTAAATCTCACAAGTGTTTCGTTATATCAACAAGAAAGGAAAGATCTTGTAACCACGTTGGTTGCGAAAATATGCTGGTGTCTTGTTCTTTCATTTCCAAAAATTCGAATATTTCATCTTTGAAGTTCCAGAATCTTTCAAGAACCATAGAACACGATAGCCAAGTGCACTTCTGTGTAGTAGGGCACTCCAGAATATTCGCTTTCTAAATCTGTTAAGAAAGCAGAAAATTGTCGCTGGTTTAAGCCACGGGATCTTATGAAGTTGATAGCTTTTTCACAGGCTTCATCACACTTTCCATGTTGATTACTTTTGAACACAAGACCTCTTGGTGAATGATGCAATGCACATGATGGAACATGTGTTTATCGCAAGTTTCACGAAATTCGTTTTGCAGTTTTGTCACAAAACCATTGTTTTTTCCCCGCCATTGAAGGGGCACCATCCGTAGCTACACAGGATAACTTTGACAGAGGTACATCATACTTCCGCAAACGTTCACGAACAGCAATAAATATATCCTCACCGGTAGTAGTGTCATGCAATGGTACAATGTCCAATAGCCCCTCATCACAAGCACGAAGAAACACAGCTAAGTGAGCTACACCACCGATGTCTGTACTCTCATCACAAACGATGGAATAAGCAATGAAATTTGACACTTTTGTTTTAATTTGATCACTCAAATCACAGGCCAGTTCGGTTACTCTTTCAGCAACCGTGTTGCAGGATACTGAAATGCCTTGAAAAGCTTTTACACTTGCGGGATTAACTATTTCCGTTTAATAAACTCGCCTTCGGCAAAAGGTTTTGACTGTTTAGCTATCAACTCCGACAATGCGTAGCTTGCGCGTACCGCAGCTTCGCTTTCTTGAGCTACTTTAGTAGGTTTTTGGGCGAAGGCAGCTTGTTCCTCTTTCCCTTCAACCCTCCCCTCATTCTAGATTCCGGAGGAAAAACTGCGTAGGCAGACGACTTAGCGTTGGGCTCTGAACAACTGGCAATCACTACATTCGTCAACCACCCCAATAATGCAACACGACCACCTTTTTTCACCTACCGACGGGTATATCCTGTCCAAGAGGAAAACGTGTGAAATTTCACATCGTCTTATATAATAACACAGATATTTTAGCAACTACTACATCTGAAGGCTCTATTATTTAAAAACAGGTAATAGCAAAGGGGCCGCACAAAAATATATCGAGGGCCGCGTGTTTGACATGCCTGCTGTACACCAACTGAGGCTGTGTCCGAAAGCTGCAAGACCATACTTGAAGCGAGCATACTTGAAGAGCATACTCGCAGTGCGGTCTTGCAGCCTGGAAGCGGAAAGCTTTCGAACTGCACTTCGACTGCAGCGCCAACACAAGTGAGGAATGCAACAAAAGTTGCTTCGAAACTAAAATTATCAAACATCGACTGTATGTGCCACTCTTGTTTTCCGTGAACAACACACACATGACTCGGCGTGCAGTTTATGTAACACAGCACGTTATTAATTATACAAATATGAAAGAAATTTGCTCTTTCAAATTAATTTTCACACATTCCGCAACATGGTTTACGATCGCGGGAAAAGAAATTGTTTTCTCACTTTTAAACACCTTCTCACTATAGAAGAAAGAAACCACGCATATATGAATAAAACCAATAATAAAAACTTGTTTACTTACATTTCCACACAATGGAAGAACTACAACTACCAGCTGATTGACTTCAGACGTCCATTTTTTTAACAAATGAAAAGCAAGCACAGATCGCAAGTCTGCACCGCTCGTGTGCTGCGTCCTCTGGTCTTGTACACTCGTTTGCTTGGCGCTTTCGAACTGCACTAGGTGACGTCACTTCCGTCAAGACTGTACTTCAAGTATGTACTTTGTACCTTTTGGACACAGCCTGAAGATGTCACTTTCACCACACAAAGGGGATGGGAGCAATACCAAAAGTGTTCGCACGCGTTCATTGTGACGTAAAAGAGACCAGTTTTGGAAGCGCTGCACAGGCAAGTCTGGCTCTCGTAGTCTACGTTTGACCTTCATGACTGCTGTTCCCGCGAGAGGAGCTCGAAGGGTTGGTTCACAATTGGTCTGTGGTGTTCGTACGGTGATACGGCCAATTTGTGCAGTGTGCCAATGTTAAACAAAAACAATACTTTGCAGTTCCAGCTCCCTATTACACAGATGGCTGCGTATACGACCCAGCAGCTAGCAGACATGCATCTCATGTATGGGGAGGCACGTGGTAATAGCCGTGAGGCAAGGCGTCTTTATGGAGAACGCATTCCACATAGACGTTTACCGTCTCACACCTTCTTTCAGGTAGTGGGCAGTCGACTGCGTGAAACAGGGTCAGTGTTACCACCGCGGCAAGAAGTTAGAAGACCCCGAAGTGTACGTACACATCAGTTTGCAGAAGATGTGTTAACAGCGGTCGCAGAACATCCTGGCACCAGTACGCGAGTGCTCGCTCGGGCACGAAACACGTCTCATGTGTATGTTTGGCGAGTGTTGTCAGAGGAAGGAATGCACCCTTTTAAACTGCAGAAAGTACAAGAACTGTTACCTCGTGACTTTCGCCCTCGTATGAAGTTTTGCCAATGGTTGTTGCATCAGCTGGACACAAACCCTCACTTCGGGGTAAACGTATTGTGGACAGATGAAGCCATTTTCACCAGGATGGATGTCTTCAATAGTAGAAACAGTCATGTATGGGACTTTGACAACCCACATGCACTTTTTGTGGCCCATCACCAGCACAGGTTTTCAGTGAATGTGTGGTGCGGGATAGTACATGATCATTTAATTGGATCATACATTCTCCCTGTTCGCCTGAATGGTCTCACGTATCATGCATTTCTTAGTGAGGTTCTGCCTGAACTGTTGGAGACCGTACCTTTGGCACTGCGGCAAGAAATGTGGTACCAACACGATGGTGCACCAGCTCATTTCGATTGTAATGTACGACATTTCCTGCATGACGTGTTTCGCAATAAGTTCATTGGTAGGGATGAGCCTGTGCCTTGGCCACCGAGGTCGCCAGATCTCAACCCTCTCGATTTTTTCTTCTGGGGAGAAATGAAAACCCTCGTATACGACACACCTGTCACATCAGCTGAGGACCTCGTTGCTCGCATCAACGTCGCCGCCGCGACGGTAGCAGATACACCTGGCTTGTTTGCTCGTACTCGACAATCCTTGATTCGTCGCTGTCATATCTGCGTAGAAGTAAACGGCAGACATTTTGAAAACCGTCTGTGATTATTGCCCTCGGCAAATACCAGTGAGAACACTCTTGGTATTGCTCCCCACCCCCTTTGTGTGGTGAAAGTGACATCTTCAGTTGGTGTACAGTGACACACACTGTCTGTGCATAAGACATTGTAGCATTTGTTGTTTGTTGTGTGTGTGTGTGTGGGGGGGGATATTACGTAGTTGTCGCGTGTAAAAATACACGTTGTCGCAATCATCTGATATTGTGTTTTTCTTTCCCTCCTCCTGGTGGAGTAATGTGTCTCTCGTATGCCACATGACATGATTCGTTCATTCCTCGCGTGTAACTGGGGTATGCAACCGTGCTCAACTTTTCGGATTTTGTGTTCGGTGCTCATGTTTTGATGTTTGAGGTCGGGATGTGTTGTCTTTAACGCATTTCTCATTGTCACGGTCCTTCTTGCTGCGTTACATACCTTTTCCATGCATTGTTCTTGCTGGAAATCCCCAATTCCTTTGAGGACTCCATTGCGCATGCGTGCAGTGAACTTTTCATAGTGACTTCCGGACTGAGCACATACGATTCCTTTATGATTCCCTTGGAACCGCCTCTCTATCTGTTACAGTATTCGTCCCAGTCAGGTGTGACGTTTACTTTGTCACCTTTTGCGAGGCTCCTATCTCGGAAACGAAGCCTCAGTCGTAAAAATGGAACTTAGACTTTTTGCTTGTTTTCGTGTGAGGAATCACCTCCCAAGCGTTGTAAACGACCTTTAGAAACACCCTGTATATGTTTATTATAATCTCAACATAAGGGTGTCCGTTAGCACACTTACACACGTGTCTTTACCTGAAATCCTTACCACGTGCATTTACTTGTACCACCCACGTGCTTTTACCTGTACCACGCACGTTCTTTTACCTGTACCACCTTTGGTCTCGAAGAGAAAAGGGGGGGCAGGGAACATCCAATTTATTCCTCGCTGTGAGGCGCCAGGGGGAGTATGGGGACCTAATTTTATTTAGGGCCTTGGTCGCCGCTGACGTCACGGGTTCCCCTGTAAAAGAGAGTAGGTTGTGCGTAGTACCCCAAACACAGCCGGGGATTGGCCGAAACCAATCGGTACTCCCGAATAACGGGCGCCGGGTAAAAGGATTAAAGGATGCCGCGACACCCCCGGCGTTAGCTGGGAATTGGCAAGCCAACCGGTGTCTCCTATGCAGGGACGGCAGGTTAGAAAGGAAGGTCCGGGTGCTCCCAGACAAGCCGGGCAGGTAGAACCTGGGCACCTATCAGCCTAAGCGAGCGGACCATTTAGGTAGGTTGCTGCTAGGCTCTTCTTCTTCTTTCTTCTTTCACCGTCCTTCCTTCTGGGATGGCTTCTAGTTCTCAGGCTGGGAGGCCAGTTAACCTTGGATGTTTGCCTGTTGACATCAGGGAGCCAACTGAGCTCCGGGCCTGGCTGCGCTGGCTATATACTCGCGGGGGGGGGGGGCGCATTGGTGGTGAAAATTTTAACTTCAAGTACGCGTTGCTAACTCATTTTTTTACATATAGCAACCTTCGTACTGAGAAACATCCAAGAAGTGACATTAAGAAAACACTAGTGGGAAAATCACTATATGCACGCGTTAATATAAAGTAAAACTGTGTGCATTCAGACAATACAATTAATAATGAGCCTCGCAGGACTCTGCAATTCTAAACAACGAGTTGAACAGTGTAAGTGACAATAATTAATAACATTTACTGAATACAGCAACCACGCAGGGTCTAATAATAAGCGAAACTAATAAACATAGAGGTGGATCCGTTAGCGTTTACAGAATACAGCGACCACGCAGGGTCAAATAATAAGCGAAACTAATTATCGTAGAGGTGGATCCGTTAACACATTTAAACTAAAAGCGTACGCCTCGCAGGGACATTTAGCATACATTCTTTATCCAAATCTTCTTAATAAAATATAATATGGCGACCACACAGGATCGTTAAATGTGGCGACCACGCAGGGTCGTTACATACGCCCCTTCCTCGGGCAAAAATTTTGTAGAAATTTAAAATGTAAAAATTTTTCTGGAAATATTAACAAACTGGTAAGAGTCTCTGTCTCTTCTACGCTTCAGTCACTTGGGCCTCTTCTTCCCCTACTACTTCTCTTCTTCGCTCCGGAGAACATCTGTAGAGTCGAAGGTTGTCGAAGTCGACTCGGTCGACTGGGTTCTTGGTCGTCGGGTTCAACAGCAGGGCAGTGTTGCTTCGAACTTCCGTGGCGACATAGGGGCCAATAAACACCTCAAATAGCTTGGCGATTGTCTTATTCTTTCTGGAACTCAGCTTATGGTTCCTGACAAGAACCAAGTCACCCTCTTGCAACTGGAATGCGTTTCCATTTACTTTAAACTTTCTTTTCTCGCTTTTGAAGCGTTCTCTAGTCTTTCCTTTCGTCTAACTTCTTCAACAATCAGTTTACGCTCTTCCTCCTCTTTCTTTTCTCTAGTTCTCCTTTCGTCTTCTTCCGCTTTCTCTTTCTTTCTCTCTTCTTTATCTCTCATCAGCCATTCTAATAACCAATGGTCTGATGGGGTCGTACTAGGAGCACTTGGTTCTTGTCCGGAAGCCATCAAGGGTACTGATGAGCAAGTCTTGCATCTGGAGTCTGCAGTGGATACTGAGGTCTCTTCTTGCCCCTCACATCTCCAATGGAACTTCTGGAGACATTGGCAACACTGGAAATACTCCATCTCTCCTCCGGTATCCTCACAGCATCCGAACCCAGTCTCTTCATCTACGGTTTTCCTCCCTCTGCTTCTTAAGTTCATACTTGACACTTCCCTTTCCATTTTGGCACACCGTCTATGGTTTCTTCCCCAACACTATATCTTCTCCTTCGTGAATTCTTTGGACGAACACTAACACTGACACTTATGAGCCCCTTCTAGTCCTTGCAGCTAATAGGCCCCCACTGGCTTGCAGGTTTCAGTCTTTACAATCGGGCCCCACGTTAAGGCGCCAAAAACTTTATGCAACGTCCTCCCCACGTGTTCCGCACTACACTTCCAACACAGCCCTGGAGTACTGGCACGGGCGGCGTTTTACACACTAAACCTTGCAATTAGGTGGACGGCAAAAGTCTACCCATATGCGCTAACTTTTTGTCAGCCGTAGAACATGGACTCAGAATTATCTCAGGGCTTGCTGGGTGTAAGGAAAGACTATACCAGCTGAATATATATGTTTATTATAATCTCAACATAAGGGTGTCCGTTAGCACACTTACACACGTGTCTTTACCTGAAATCCTTACCACGTGCATTTACTTGTACCACCCACGTGCTTTTACCTGTACCGCGCACGTTCTTTTACCTGTACCACCTTTGGTCTCGAAGAGAAAAGGGGGGGCAGGGAACATCCAATTTATTCCTCGCTGTGAGGCGCCAGGGGGAGTACGGGGACCTAATTTTATTTAGGGTCTTGGTCGCCGCTGACGTCACGGGTTCCCCTGTAAAAGAGAGTAGGTTGTGCGTAGTACCCCAACCACAGCCGGGAATTGGCCGAAACCAATCGGTACTCCCGAATAACGGGCGCCGGCTAAAAGGATTAAAGGATGCCGCGACACCCCCGGCGTTAGCTGGGAATTGGCAAGCCAACCGGTGTCTCCTATGCAGGGACGGCAGGTTAGAAAGGAAGGTCCGGGTGCTCCCAGACAAGCCGGGCAGGTAGAACCTGGGCACCTATCAGCCTAAGCGAGCGGACCAGGTAAGTAGGTTGCTGCTAGGCTCTTCTTCTTCTTTCTTCTTTCTCTGTCCTTCCTTCTGGGATGGCTTCTAGTTCTCAGGCTGGGAGGCCAGTTAACCTTGGATGTTTGCCTGTTGACATCAGGGAGCCAACTGAGCTCCGGGCTTTTTTTTTTATTATTTTTTTTATTGGCCGTTTAAGCGGTCAGGATATCAGCTTATTTGGGGCCTGCTTCTTGGTATTACCTCATTTTCAGGCATCGAAACTTTTCTTTATTTACAAAAATTTTAGGGTTACATCAACAATTGTAATTTCTCTCCGCAACTGTCGCAAGAGAGTGCATTTCTTATGTTCCCATATCCAAAATACAATAACACATAAATGGACAAAAGGGACAACACATTGTGCCTTACGGCACCATTTCGTCGGCGAGTTGGGCAATAACTCGTCGGCGAGTCGAGGTGTCCGGAGCAGCCCGGATTTGTTGCAATCCCTGGAGTAATTGTAACAGTCCTGGAATCA
Source organism: Lepisma saccharinum (assembly GCF_977018435.1). NCBI lineage: Eukaryota > Metazoa > Arthropoda > Insecta > Zygentoma > Lepismatidae > Lepisma > Lepisma saccharinum. Next base: position 55,704,675 of record NC_139236.1, on the reverse strand, counting down.
CGTCGGGTTTCGCCAGCTGTTGGAGGAGTTCCAATAGTGACTCGTGATGAGAAGTCGAATGAGCAGCTGGGCGTTGTGCCGGTCGAGGCGCTTGAGGACGTCGGTCTCTCTGGCTGGCTGCGGGCTTCTGATTGGTCGAACTTGAGGGAATTCTCGGACGATGCTCCCGGGCGGGTGTCTTCACGGGAACATCTCGTCGAATGGGCCGTGGTTCTACTCGGCGTGGCTGGTTCGATCGGGTCTTGCGATCTTCTTTCACTTTTTTGAATAGGGCACATCCCCTATAACTTGCATAATGTTGTAGTCCACAATTGGCACATCTCGGTTTGGTGTCCAGTTCCTTCTCTGGACAGTCGAAAAAACTGTGTGGCCCCGCACACTTTACGCATCGGGGAGTGACGAAGCAGTGCCGCTGGCCGTGCCCCACCCGTTGGCACGCGTGGCATTGCAGGATTTGCTTTGAGTGATACTTTTCCACTCTTATCTGGAAGATACCTATATTGGTCAGTTTAAAAATCTCGCGAGATTTCGTAGAATTAGGCAGGACGACCATCATGAGGGGTAATGGTCGTCGCGTCGTACTGGAACGCCGGTCCTCTGTGGGGGGGGTTCCTTCGGTTGCGGTCGAGCGTAGTAAGTCGACTCACACTATGGACAATATATCCAAGTCTGGTTGTCAAATATTCTTGGATATTGGCTGGAAGGGTATCCATCGGGAGGTCGCGTATGACAACCTTAAGTTTTTCCGCAGCGGATGAGCCGTATGCGAAGCCTATGCTGTTTTTCCGCAGGAAATCACATATTGTAGTGAAATCCGTCTGATTTTTGGAACTAACTCGGCAGGTCCCTCGGGTGTAACGATATGTACACCTGCCGTTGACTAGTTTAGTAAGCGTCAGTGCCATGTCCTGGCTGGTCGTCTGATAGATAGTGATACATGGCGGTTTTCGCGTCGTGGCTGGTTTCGCTTGCTGCTGGGTCTCGGGGGGACTCTCAGCGTCGGACTCACTGGTGGTAGAGGTCTCATCATCTGTCTCTTCTGTGTGTCGTTTCTTCCGGACACGCTTCTTTTGTTTCCCCTTGTCCATCGCCGGGGATTCCAAAAGCGGGCGTTGTTCCTTCTCTACCTCTGCTGGGCTGTGTGGACGAGGTGCGACGGCCTCGTGCCTGTCATTTCTGCAGTGCACGTACGTGGATTCGAAAGATGAGAATGAGCTCCGGGCCTGGCTGCGCTGGCTATATACTCGCGGGGGGCGGCGCATTGGTGGTGAAAATTTTAACTTCAAGTACGCGTTGCTAACTCATTTTTTTACATATAGCAACCTTCGTACTGAGAAACATCCAAGAAGTGACATTAAGAAAACACTAATGGGAAAATCACTAGATGCACGCGTTAATATAAAGTAAAACTGTGTGCATTCAGACAATACAATTAATAATGAGCCTCGCAGGACTCTGCAATTCTAAACAACGAGTTGAACAGTGTAAAGGACAATAATTAATAACATTTACTGAATACAGCAACCACGCAGGGTCTAATAATAAGCGAAACTAATAAACATAGAGGTGGATCCGTTAGCGTTTACAGAATACAGCGATCACGCAGGGTCAAATAATAAGCGAAACTAATTATCGTAGAGGTGGATCCGTTAACACATTTAAACTAAAAGCGTACGCCTCGCAGGGACATTTAGCATACATTCTTTATCCAAATCTTCTTAATAAAATATAATATGGCGACCACACAGGATCGTTAAATGTGGCGACCACGCAGGGTCGTTACAAGCCACTCCTCTTCACCGGTTATCTAGATAACGTACACTTGTATTTATTCGGAGACTTAAGATTTGAAAGTCCGGAGCGTAGCATTTGTAGAACAACTTGGCAAAATGAGAATAGTGCAGCGGCCGTCAGCATTTCAGAGATGCTCAACTGTTCTTATCGGATTGCAGCGACGTCAGCTAGTAAAAGTTTTTATTGGTTACTGCTGGCACTCTTCGGAATTAGCGAGAACAAGTTCCTTGTAATGGCGTCAACAGTTACTTTGCCTTTACTTGTTATTCAACAAACTATTTCCACATACAGCAAAATCTAATCAGTAAATCAAATCGGCATTTCAGATTCATAATGACTTTGCATTCGTGTTAATAACTGCTTCGGTTTTTCTCAATGGTGTGTCTAGCGTTTGAGCAATTGAGATGCAAGCAGGATTCATGGCATTGTTCGGATGCCAAGCCTCAATACAGTGAGTTGTTGCTTTACATTCCTTTATTTACAACAAACAGCAGATTCCTTTACAATAATAAAAGTACCTTCATTACATACATTCTACCAGTGGCGTTCCAGGGTATTACGTATAAGGGGTAGCTTATTTTACTATTTAGTTGGTGCTATTTTGTACCATCCTATCATGTATTTGACCTTTTAAGAAAGTTACCCCGCGGCTACCATAACATATCTTTCACTATTATACCCATCAGGAATTATAGAAATGCAGCCTCGGAGGCCAAGAGCGAAGGTTTCAGGTTCGAGACTTGGCATGGGCATGAGGGTTTTGTTGTAGTTGCCCCTTCAGCAATTTCATGTAATCATCATTCACCCTCATCGTCGCACTCAGCGACGTAAAATAAGACAAATAAAAAACTCAAAAACGCCAGTACTTCGATCCATTCTTTGACCGGCATATTGCACTTTTCTGTCCCTTTGGTTAAATATACGGTGCCCCAGTGAAAAATCCATTACGAATAACATAACGTACATGAGTGTGGACGGAAGTTCAAGAGTTAGCTACTGTCCCCCGTCCCGTCCTGGCTATAATGCGAAGGTAATTAACATATGCCCCCTCCCCAAATATACTCCACCCTGCCTTTCCATGTACTCTCTATTATCGATATGTATATGCATCTGGGCAATAGTTTCTGGGAATTGATCAGGATTTTATGAACCTCTCTAGAAATAAGTGGAAGACGAAATTGGAGATATTACCTTGTACTTCAATGACCCAGCACAGTCGGAATATTGTGCTGGGGGCTCCACGTGGTCAAATATTTGGTGTACGATTTTTTGTATTTTTTCTCTGCCTTGCACATTAAACAATTTGGTTACATACATACATACATACATACATACATACATACACAAGCATGTAAAAATATTGTTTTGGGGGGTGTTTACTGTTTACACTTCCTTTCTAGATTTTACGGGGGAAGAGAGGATTTAGCTTCAAAAGCCAACCCCTTTTCTGCCACAGCCCATGATTCAAGGAATCTATAACATTTGCCTACTAATAATAATAGTGATTGTTCAAGCAAATTTCTCATTTTAGTGGTGATTGTTGAACTTAAAATTTTCTCGATACTTGCAATTTTCCTGCTAGTAATGTCGTACTTTTATTAACCAAACAGTTAACGTTCTCAACATTGCGAAACTGGGCTATATCCCACATGAAGCTCCCAAATTGACGGTGTTGACCCCAGGACAATTGGGGTCTACTATATAGAAAGTAATACGTATATCTTGAGAGACAGATATAGAATGGTGGGGGACTCCATTTACTGACCACCCGCCACTCAATGAAGATCTTGGAAGATACAGCCCATCATGGCTGTATCGGTCGGACGTAGAGCTCACTTCTAATTTTTAATGGACCTTAATACGAATCTTACCTAGCAAATAAATCTTTCCGATATACCAATGAATATACTTGTATTAGATTTTCCGAATAGAAGACTTTTTTTTTAATTGATCATAGTCAAAACATTCATAACACACTTCAAATGAAAAACTGGTACGATAGAAATGTTGCTGAGACTTCAGAACGAAAGAATTTCAACATTGCACGTGATCTTTTTCTGCGCAACAGAAGAAACAGGAGCTTCACAGAAATAATGGCGACATTTAACTTATATACGATACCCTCTGCGAGTAGTTGTCGAATACAAGACAATACTTATTATCGCAGACATCAGACTTGGATATGTGCGTGCGGACTTTCGGAGCTAATATGATCGCGAGGCCCCCTATCTCCAATTTCAGTTGTAACATTTCAGTTAAGTTATGTTAAGTTACGAAATTGTAAAATACTTTTACATTTCGTGACTCTTTTTAAAGCAAATTTTCATCTGGTGGAAGCTCCTTTGCAGGTGAAGGCTCGGGGTTACAGCCTTGCCTTCCTGCATGTATTCACAATCACACACACACACACGTTTCTTTACCGAATTTCTTCATAGAAGCGACACTATCTGTTAAATTTCTTGGATTATGCAAAATTTCAGGATTGCATGGATAACGTTATTAGACCCCAACCCCCATTCACCCTCGCATTGACGGGGTTGCGGGGCCGGCTGTAACGAGAAGAAAAACTTTTAGCCTAACACAAAAAGCTGTTTCTTATAGGTACAAAACATGTAAAAACAACATTGTTGTTACGGCCTAGAGTTTTGGGGTAACTGTATACTCTGTCAAGTGCCTGCTACTTCCACACTTCGCTCAGTGCTCGAAGCAGGGGGGGGGGGGGGGGGCGCAGGGATAAGATATCTCACCACTTAGGGAAATATTCACGAAGCATCTCCCAGCAACGATAGTTTGAATCAGAACCCCCACTTATTGCCTTCTGTGCGTTTTGAATTACACAAACATCCCCTACCTACAAAGTTGACCAAGCGCTAACCTCCGTGGTTGAGTGGTTAGCACAGCGCGCTTCACTGCCAGGAGTCCCGGGTTCGAATCCCGGCTTAGGCAAGTGTGTTCCCTGGAAGTGACTCTTCATCAGTTTCATCGTATCATCACTCATCCTCTCGTCGCGATCAGCATCACGCCCCTGACCGCCTTTACCCCCCAGGGTTTCCCCCAGGTACCCATGTTATTCGACGCTGGGTGGGCGCCGGGGCCGCTTCCATCGTTAGAAAAGTTCCCGGATTTGAACCGGCCGGGGATCGAACCCGGGAACTTGAGCATGGTAGTCAGATGCGTTACCGACTGAGCCACCGCATTTTTTAATAGCTCATTGTTTGTTCGTTTATTGTCCTCGGGTGCATAGATTTTACAAAAAAGCTCCCAGAGTAACACCGTTTCTCTGTCCATTGTCAAATAAACTACGAAAGCCTATACCTCCATGGTAAGAAGAACTGATTTCGTCAGCGTTATTTGTTGGAGGTCTTGGAGATCACATTTATCGCCGCACGCCGTCATTGAGTTGAACGCGCAATAGATATTCGGTCAAGTTTTCTCGGTGTTATTACTGGTTCAATCACTGGCTTACGCAGGATTTTTTTTTCGGGGACGGCTGGAATTGTAAAAGAGGATAATAGTGCATAGCTGTTTCTCAGGGGCCGGTTTACACAATAAGATATTTCGTATATTTAGAACTTTGCACTCTCAAAATTGTAATCGGAGATCATTTTAAGGCGGTTTGCAATGACCACTCTGGTTTTTCCAGAGTTCTTCGTTGCTTTTATTTGAAAATGCTGATTTCTCATAATTTCGGAGGGGGCTATAGACCCACCAGTCCTCCCCCCCCCAACATCTGCGTACGCCAGAGTTCAATAGGCCTTTTTGTGCATGGGTTTTCTTAAATTGTAAATATACTGTTTCTAAATTACATCTAAATGCTATCATAAGATATAATGTCCTAAGTATTTAGACTGGAAGGCAATAGTAGAGTTTACGTAGGTACTAACTGGTAATATATACATTTTTCATAACTAAAAAAAACTACTCCCCCAGTAATGAAATTACAAATAAATGCAGCACTGAGTGCGCCCCCCCCCCCACCAAAGCAAGAAGCTGTAGCTCCTACATTGCTGAGGACGGATGTGTACAGTTGCAGTTTGATGCCATTTTAACACCAATCAAAAGTGTCAGAGAGTAATTTTCAATTTCTCCGTTTGACTGTTTATCTTGATCACTAGGGCTCGGAAGTTGAAGACCTTAAAATAGCCAAAAAACAAATACCTATAAAAAGACCTCAAAATATCAAAAAAGAACCTAAAGACGGAAAAAAGGACGTATAAATGTGATCCAAATTAATTAATAACTTGAGTTTTACTTACATATTTAATGCATAAAAAAATACAAAATTCTGGTGGTATGGAACACAGTGCGAAAAACTGGAAGCTTCAAAACAAGAGAAAGTTGGCACTTACAGCGCGACCTTCCAGACAAGTTACGGTTAAAGGACCTTGTACCGTACCTGCTTCAGTCGTCCAAAAATATATTTATTTATTTCATTTTTTTATTTCTTTACTACAGAAAGGATGTTTAACAGGCGATGAACTGATGAGGATTCGAATTGAGAATGGGCAGTAAAAACGTAGTCGAAAGAAGGTGACGTTGCAAAAAAAAGCCGTTAAGACCTAAAAAAAAAGGCTAAAGAAGGACCAATAAGCCAAAAAACGCCGAAAAAGGCAAAAAAGGACAAATAAAACCCACCTTTTTCTGGCCTACAATGACCCAAAATGAACATATATTATATTGGGCCTCGTCTTCGGACACTAGGAAAAAAAAGTATTTTTCCTCAACTTCCGAGCCCTATTGATCACTATTGATTTGTCATTTCTACATAACATGTTTGCAAATTCAATGTCTTGACTTTGTTTTCCCTTTTATATACTAAATAAACCAGAGGCGTCGCCTGAAGGGGGTTCACGGAGCACATGAACCCCCAACTGAGAACGAAAAACCTCAATTGGTTTCCTTCTCTGCTTTATAAAACACTACATTTCAAGATACTTATTTTACAAATCAGCTTCTTTCGTTTCTAAAGTATTCACAATGCTTCAAATTTAATAATTTCCACGTGCTCCTTCCGAAAGAAACTGTCAACAGATGGTGCGGATAGCGGCGGAGGCACATTTTTTTTCTATTCCCAAGTATTTTTTTTCGTTTCCTGTAGTTTTTGTATTGGAAAAAAGTAAGCAGTATTTACGATATAATGCAAGCAGTGGCGTAGGAACGGGGGGTACAGGGGTACATTGTAACTAATTAACTAACTCCCTAGCCTTCTTAAACCCGAAGGTTCATGGCTGCAGCAACACAGGCCTTCCATCTTTCCCTATCTTGAGCAAGATCCATATACTCTTTTCCATCCTTACCGATTTCCCTTAGGTCCATCTCAACGTTGTCCCTCCATCTTCGTCTTGGCCTTCCTACAGGTCTCTTACCATCAGGTTTCCCAACAAGAATCCTGTAAACTCCTCTTTCCTCTCCCATTCGTGCCACATGGCCTGCCCACCTAAGTCTTCTTGATTTAATTATTCTAATAATATCTGGACATGAATACAAATTATGTACTTCTAAATTATGTAACCTTCTCCTCCTTCCTTTTAGGTCCAAAGATTTTCCTAAGGATCTTATTTTCAAATACTCTCAATTTATGTTCTTCTTTCAATGTAAGGGACCAAGTTTCACATCCATATAATACTACAGGTAAAATTACTGTTTTGTATATTTTAACTTTTAGTTTCTTAGATATTAAACGAGCAGACAAAAGTTTATGAAGAGAGAAGTAACATGCATTTCCTGAATTAAGCCTACTTTTTATTTCCTCTTTAATATAATTTTCATTTGTTAACATTACTCCTAAGTATTTGAATTTGGAAACTGGTTCAAACGAGTTGTTATCAATAATTAGATTTTGATTATTACCTAACACTTGGTTTCGGCCTGTAAGCATATATTTAGTTTTCTCTTTGTTAACTTCCAAACCTATCTCTTTAGCAGTTTTGAAAAATATTTTAGCATTATTCTTAATTGTATTCACATCATCCCCCAGTAAGTCTACATCATCTGCATATGCTAACAACTGAGTCACACCATTTAATTTTAGTCCTTCTTTAGTTTCTTTTACCTTCCTAACAGCATATTCTAAGGCATAATTAAAGAGCAATGGAGATAATGCATCTCCTTGTTTTAACCCATCATGAATTTGTAAATTTGTCAAACATATTAATACCCACACGAATTTTACTTTCTGTTTCACTGGTGCATATTTTTATCATACTAACAAGCTTCTTAGGTATTCCAAACTCTACTAATATACTATATAATTTATCTCTTTTGATCGAATCATATGCTTTTTTGAAATCAATGAATAGCCGATGGACATTTTGATTATATTCCCACTTTTTTTCAAGTGTCTGTCTGATGTGAAAAATTTGATCTGTAGTTGATCTGTTACGTTTAAATCCACATTGATAATCACCTATAATTTCATTAGCATATGGGGTTAGTCTTGTTAAAAGAATGTTAGATAATATTTTATATGTTGTTGAGAGTAGAGAAATTCCACGGTAATTATTGCAGTTCATTTTATCACCTTTTTTAAACACAGGAACAATTATGGATTCTTTCCACTGTTGAGAGATTTCTTCTTTATTCCATATTAAACAAATTAATTTATGAATTTGACATATTAATGAATTTCCACCATATTTAATTAACTCAGCTGGTATTAAATCAATGCGAGGTGCTTTGTTATTCTTTAGCCTTTTAATAGCATCTTTAACTTCAGTCAAGTTAGGTTCTGGAACTAAAGGTTCTGCTGTGTGTACTTCATTCACTTCTGATTTATCTCCTACATCGACATTTAAAAGGTCATTAAAGTAGTTCTTCCATCTATTTAGAATATCGCTTGGGTCAGCTAGAAAATCACCGTCTTTATCGTTTATCAAGTTTACTTTAGGTTGCCACCCCTTTCTAAACTCATTTACACCTTTATATAAATCTCTGATATTTTTATTTTTGCTGCTTGTTTCAATTTCGTTAATTTTGCTTTTCAAGTAATCTCTTTTTTTACTTCTAAACGTGCGGTTAACTTCTCGCTTTATTCTATTATAATTGTTTAGATTTGTATCATTAGAGTTATTTAACCACCTAAGTCTAGCCTGATTTCTTATTTCTATTAGATTATGACATTCATGATCAAACCATGGCTTACTTTTTCTCGGTTTATGGTATCCTATACTATCTTTAGCTGCTGATTCTATTGCATTACGTATGTGCTCCCAATTCTTATTTACGTCTGTTTCATTTATGTTTTCATCATCATTTAAATCCTGCAAAACATCAAATCTATTTGACAGTTTAATTTGGTAATCTTTCTTAATTCTTTCATCAGTAAACTTTCCTGTATCAAATTTTAGAACTTTTAGATTTTGTTGCTTATGATTTATCACTGAGAGTCTTTCTCTTAATTTAGCAATTACTAAATAATGGTCACTGGCACAGTCAGCACCTCTATGTGTACGAACGTCAATTATACTAGTATGCCTTCTCTTATCAATGAGAATATGATCTATCTGATTATGAGTTTTACCATCTGGAGAAGACCAGGTATATTTATGGATATCTTTATGTTTAAAAGTGGTACTTTTCACAATTAAATTCTTTGAGGTTGCAAAAGTAATCAATCTTATACCATTATCATTACTTAATTCATGAAGACTTTCTTTACCAATTGTGGGTTTAAATGTCTCTTCTTTGCCAATCTGTGCATTACAGTCACATAACAGAATTTTCATATCATACTGAGAAAATTTATCAAAGACCTGTTCTAACTCTGTATAAAAATCATCTTTAGTATTATCATCTTTATCTTCCGTTGGTGCATGTATGTTTATTAAAATAATTTTACACCACCTACCCTGTAAAACTGCATATGATATCCTATCATTAATAAATTCTACTGTTTTAAGAGCCGAGATGATTCTATTATTTATGAAAAAGCCTGTTCCAAAATTATGATTTTCAGTACCACCATAGAAAAAAGTATAATTTTTAGGTTTACA